>NC_053165.1:133285803-133640803 GCF_016835505.1 Polypterus senegalus
AAAATGATTTTGATAAATGTTTATGCACCTAATGTTGATGATAAGGAATTTATACAAAATTTATTTGCATCCATTCCCAATCTGAACACTCATAAACTTATAATGGCTGGGGACTTTAATTGTGTTCTAAATCCACTTTTAGATAAGACTTCCTCCACAGGGGAACGCAACTAACACCGCAAAGATAATTACAAAGTTTATAACTGATCACAACTTATCAGATCCCTGGAGGTTTTTAAACCCAAATTCAAGAACATATTCTTTCTACTCACCAGTACATCATTGCTACTCAAGGATTGATTACTTCTTTATAGATAATAACTTCTTGCCTAAGATTAAATCTTGTAAATACGATGCTATTGTTATTTCAGACCATGCTCCATGATCTTGGAGCTGAAATTACTAAGCCCCATACACTCACCCCAAGAGATGGCGCCTCAATCCGCTTCTATTAGCTGACGAGAATTGTACTGAATTTATATCCAAACAAATTGAATTCTTTCTAGAGACAAATACATCCCCTGAGATCTCTGCAGGAATACTCTGAGAAACTCTTAAGGCCTTCTTAAGAGGACAGATTATCTCATATCTTTCCCACAGAAATAAATCCGCTTAAGAAAGTAGCAGAGATAAAAAGTAAATTACTAAAATAGATGAAGAACATGCCAGACTACCAAGCGAGACTCTACATAAGAGGAGGCAGGCTCTACATTCAGAATTAAACCTCTTGACAACTAAAGAAACCGAACAACTAATTTACAAATCCAGACATCATTATTATGAACATGGAGAGAAAGCTAATAAGCTTTTAGCAACAAATTCACAAGCAAGATGTACGCAACGCAATCTCGTAATTACTAACACTAACGGAGATAAAATCATCGAACACAAAAATATAATGTACACTTTTAGAGACTACTATAAATCCCTATATACTACTGAGTTTAAAGAAGACAATATACAATCTAATGCATTTCTGGATAAATTACAGATACCACAAATTGACGCTTATTAGTGTGGAGGAGCTCGATAAACCTCTGTCATTATCAGAATTACTGGATGCTATAAAGTCACCCAAGGTGGAAAAGCAGCAGGCCCTGACGGCTACCCTGCAGAGTTTTACAAGAAATTCTCCGCTCAGCTAGCTCCCTCCTATTAGCAACATTTACAGAAGCCAGAGATAACCAATCTCTTCCACAAACCTTTCGCCAAGCACTAATCACTGTCTTTCCAAAACAAAATAAGGACTTATTACAATGTGCATCATACAGACCAATTTCACTTCTGAATAACGACGTTAAAATACTCTCTAAAATCATAGCTAGAAGGATGGAGAAAGTGCTCCCTCAGTAATATCACAAGACCAAACTGGATTTATTAGGGGCCGACACTTATCTTCAAATCTTCGACGCCTGTTTAATGTAATATACTCACCAACTAAATCAAACACCCCAGAAATATTATTATCATTGGATGCAGAAAAGCATTCGACATGATTGAATGGAAATACCTTTTACTATTTTGGAGAAGTTTGGGTTTGGCCCAACATTTGTGCATGGATTAAATTACTGTATACTAACCCAGAAGCTTCAGTTTGCATCAATAACATTTGCTCAGACTACTTTAAACTAGAACGTGGCACAAGACAAGGATGCCCTTTGTCACCACTGTTGTTTGCAATTGCCATTGAACCACTGGCAATACATTGTCGAAATACTGATCAGATAAAGGGGATTAGCAGAGAAGGACTGGAACAGAAAATCTCATTATATGCAGATGACATGGTACTGTATATATCGGATCCAGAAAATTCTGTGCCTGCAGTCTTAGCAGCACTCACAGAATTTCAAAAGCTCTCTGGTCTCAGAATTAATCTGAATAAAAGTGTACTCTTTCCGTGAATTCAAGCATATAATATTAGATTAGACACCCTTCCTTTTATCATTGCAGAACAGTTTAAATACCTCGTAAACATCACAAGTAAACATAAAGCTCTTTATCAACAAAATTTCGCCTGCATGGAAAAAATTAAACAAGACTTGCATAGATGGTCAACCCTTCATCTCACACTAGCTGGAAGAATTAACACTGTTAAGATGAATATTCTTCCTAAGCTCCTTTTTTTATTTCAAAACATACCAATATACATTAATAAATCGTTCTTTAAGCAATTAGATTCAACAATAACCTCATTTATTTGGAATTCTAAACATCCACGCATCAAAAGAGCGACCCTACAAAGACAAAAGGCAGAAGGCGGCATGGCTCTACCTAACTTCCAGTTTTATTACTGGGCGCAAATATACAGTCGATAAGAACCTGGACACAAATAGAAGAACATACACAGGCATGGACCGCAATAGAAGTAAAATCCTGCAGTACTTCTTTGTATTCCTTGCTTTGTGCTCCAATAAACACACGCTATCGGCAATACACTAATAACCCAATTGTGCTCCACTCACTTAGAATCTGGAACCAATGTAGAAAGCATTTTAAGACGGAGAAGCTTCTTTCTGTGGCACCCCTGCAAAAGAACCACCTCTTTCAACCCTCACAAACATATGCAGTTTTTAATATCTGGAAAAATTTGGAATTAACTTGCTTAGAGATCTTTATATAGACAACGCCTTTGCATCCTATGAACAATTACATTCCAAATTTAACATTCCAGCTACAAATTTCTTTCACTATCTTCAAATCAGGAACTTTGTTAAACAGAACCTTCCAGATTTTCCTCATCTTGCACCCTCATCCACGCTGGAAAAATTATTGCTCAATTTCAAGGAGTTAGACTCCATCTCTACAATATATAAAATCCTTTTACAATCCCTTCCTTTCAAAGATCCAAGAGGACACTGGGAAAATGACCTCTCAATTAATATATCAGAAAAGGAGTGGAAAGTAGCAATGCAGAGAATTCACTCAAGCTCCATATGCAAAGCATACAATTATACAACTCAAAATTATATATCGAGCACATCTGTCTCACTAAAACTCTCCAAAATGTTTCCAGGGCATGATCCAACCTGTGAACGCTGCAACCAAGCCCCAGCCTCACTAGGTCACATGTTCTGGGCCTGCTCCAAATTAACATTATTCTGGACAAAAATTTTAATTACCTCTCAGACAGTCTTGGACTCACAATCCCTCCTAACCCATTAACAGCTGTGTTTGGGGTTCTTCCAGAGGGTCTTAAAGTGGAGAAAGACAAACAAATTGTGATTGCATTCACTACACTGTTGGCACGCAGACTTATTCTGATAAACTGGAAGAACCCAAACTCTCCTCTTTTAAGTCAGTGGGAAACTGATGTGTTATATTATTTAAAATTGGAAAAATCAAATACTCAGTTAGAGGATCTGTGCAGACTTTTTCAAAACATGGCAGGATCTAATCAGTAATATTTTGAAATGATTTTATAAAGCACAGAGAATTTGTTGATTTAGGTATTTTTAAAAGCCTTAAATTTTACACCGCTTGGCTTGCTCTCTCTCAAGGGTGGGGATCGATCTGTTCTTAGCATAATTTTTTTTGTAAAACTTGATTGCTATGTATTGATTGTAATAAAATTAATAAAATAAAAAAAAAAAAAAAAAAAATTTTTTTAAACATTTTTTTTCTTTTGAGTCCAAACATGCTGAATCTTTTAAATGAGGTCCGTGAGACGTGTTTAATGACTTTGTACCATAATTCAGTATTAGTTTCTCTGTTTGGAATTTCAGCACAGACAAAACGATCTACATCATCAGGACTTAATTATTTTTTTTGTAAAGTAACTAAGAAATGAGGTAAACCCCATTTTTGAAATATGATCGTGTAAATGTATGCTCGGATTTGACTGAACACCCTTTCGAGTTTTTTCAATAAAATCAAGACTTTCTGATAAAACAATCCACTTACGAAAGTCGGAATGCCCAGAGCCGATGTAGCTGGTGGCAATGTTTTCAAGAATTTCCGGATTTCTGGCCATTGTGGATTGCACGTTATTGTAATAAATAAATCTGGCCGACCGATAGTTCTGGATATTGCCATTGCATCATGATATGACTGCTGCAATGCTCTTGGACTACCTTGATATGATGATGGTAATATTACTGCGTTAACTATTTTGAATTTGTCTGAACTATTGATATTTGAATTTTGAACATGATCAACGAGTCCTTGCATATGTTCTGTTCTAAGTTTTGATTGATTTGATTTAATAAAGACGATTAGTTTCGACTTTTAGATATGCATTAATAATGTAATGTTGCGTTAGACGTTGAGATGACAGAAGTCGGTTAAATACATTGGAACGTATTGCTAATTTTGCCCCGAAATATTTTTTTCAATGACATCTGGTCCGTGGTGATTATTTTCCTTTTTTCAAGTAATAATTTCCGTTTGTTTACGCTACTGCAATCTTTACTTTCTCTTTTTTATACTTTCTAATTTTCCTACTTTCATTTTTTTTTCTCCACATGTGTATCACACCAACTTTTTTTTTGAGCTTTTCGAATTCCACTGCTTTCATGATCTCTAACCTGCACTGCATCTGCTTTTTTTTCAATTTCACTTGTTCTGGGCTGATACAGGTCAAATTCCGCTATAACGAACTCCCAGGGACCTAAAAAATATTTCGTTATAACGAAAATTTCGTTGTAATGAGATTCTGTATTTGTTACTACAGTGCTTTCCTTAACTTGCACCCAGGCGTTTGCAATCATTTCAATAGCTTCTTTTGTGTTAATTTTAATCTCCTCCTGCCTACAAATTATGCTGACGAGAATTTTTCTTAGCATTTCCTTGTGATAATGCACTTTCCCGAAACGTGATTGCAGCGTCTGTGCAAGATTGTTTGTCCGCTGTCAGGGCAGGGCAAAAACAGGCTCATAGTGCTGCAGCGAAGTGACACAGAAGCAAATTATAAAAGATCGGGGTCGCGCTATAAATCCCTGTCTTGCAACCCAAAACACGAGGCTGAGTCTCAGTACTTTAGGAAAACCAACTTTATTCAGCTTGAAACAGGAACGGCACACTTATTTATTGTAGCATGATATCTACCACTCTGCTATACACAGACACAGCAATTGGGCTGCATCACCAATCGATATCTTTTGTTTGCTTTGGCTGAGAGACTCGGATATCTTTGATCTAGTTGTTGCCTTGGCAACAGATAAACAGTCTTCCACAGATGTAGAGATCGGGCTTCGTGACGCTCTTCAGTGTGTCGTCCAGCTAGGGAAGGTCCCAAGAGAGTTTACAAGCTTCTCATTTACCTTGAATGAGTGCTGCATTAATAGTAATGTTTCTTGAACGAGCATCTCTGAACCACATAAAAACTGGTTTTTCGATGTCTTCAAATGCAGCAGTTCACATACATTTGCATCCCGAGATTTTTTTTTCTTTTTTTGCTTGGTCTTTCAAGAAAGTTGACAGCGTCGATGGTGAAATTCCAAATTCACTGGCAACGTCTTTTTTTTTGTTTTTTTGCCGCAATCGAGAGCTGCAAAAATGTAAATTTTTTTTTTCTAATATTAACAGTTATCGTTTTTTCATGTCTGCCGTTTCTATAGCAGGGTGACAATCAGATAAATTCCAATGCATGTTTTTTAAATGATGGCGAGCAATAAGCAAAAGGAATCACTGAAAACCGCAGGAAACAAAAAGGGAAACAAAAAACAAACAGTACAAGGAAAGTTTAAAGAAAGAAAAAAAAATTACGATGTTTCTGTTTGGGGATCATTGTGCACAACAGAGCTGTGGCAGAACTAGCTGCTCTGTGGAAGATTCATTCAGGCATTTCAAGGTCATTTGGGCACTTCGTTATAATGAAAGTATCTGCTTAATGTACTTCGTAATAACAAGATTTCTATATACTTGCATCATATAGGGAAACAGTCGGGACCATAAAACTACTTTGTTGTAATGAAAATTCCATTTGAAGATATTCGTTATAACGTAATTTGACCTGTAATTTCTTTCCTTATTTTTTTGAATTTGCACCTAGATTGTTCTTTTTCTTTTTTGTCTCTCCAACGCTTTTGAGTCTGTTTTCTCCGCACTGCTCTTTCTTCTTCTTTTAGTCATCTACGTTTCATTTTTAACGTATTGTCCTTATACACTTTAATTGCGCTGAGAGCCCTGGATCTGTGTGTACTCAAAGCATTTACACGATTGATGGTTTTTCTCTTCGTGGTCTTATTTGATATTGGTTGAAAGTAGGGTGTGTCTTGCAAGAATCTCATGTTCTACGTCATGGCGAGACGATCCTGGGTCAATCTCTTGGCACAAAGTCTCATGTTTAAGGTCCCCGCGAGACACTCCGTGGCCAATCTCGCGGGTCTTCTAAGTGACTTCCGTGATCTTAACATGAAGATCACGTATTGTCTCCTAGTCATTCCCTCCCACATGATTTTTTTTTTATAATAGGGAGATAAGTAGTGTAGCTGCCATACTTGTATGAGTAGCATATTCAAAAACTGTACTGAACATCACAGCATGCAATTCGTGAATTTGTGGGGAGGTGCTGGGATGACTTGTTGATTAAGGAAGCACAACAAGATTAATTTTTGTGTGGGTCACTCTCAATGGCACTCAGTAATGTAAATGGAGTGTAGTGTTATTTTTACTGGACATAGAAGACATAACTTTAGATTCAATATTTTAGTCTTAAAAGTGGCTCAAAAGGCGTGGAGTTAAATAGATTTTTCCAGGAAAAAAAAAAAACAAAAACAAAAAAACAAGGTCTTGGGTTTTATTTAAATGATCAGAACACATTTGTGAAATCTAGGTAATGTCAAAAGGTGACCTAAATGTTAAAACTGGACTTTGATCATTTTGAAAGCAGCAACTTCAAAAATTCAGCAGGGCTGATTTTCAAGTTGAAGAAACCATAAAAGTCTTATTTATACAATAAAAGAAGAAATCAACCAAACAATAATCAAAACACAAAACAGTTGGCAATCCTGGGCTGTCTAATCATCATGTCTGTTTTCCAGTTTTAGGAGGTGTTTTAGGTTGAGGCTCTCTGTGAAGGGTACTCAACAAGAAAAACAACTGCTCTTCAAATGGAGAGTTTGGGAGGGTCTGGTGCAAATCTGGGTATCACTGAGGGCAGTGAAAGAACCAACACTGGACAGGAAACTAATTTAGAACAAGGAGACTCATAAGCTAGCTTGTCTCACTTAAATTTACTAGTTACCTGAACAGTCAAGTCTTTGGGTGTGGGTAGAGTAAATCCAGGTAACCCCTAATCACAGTTACCAAACTAGGATTCAAACTCAGTTCCCTGAAGCTTTGAGACCCAAACTTTATGTGATTTGAGTTCCTCCTCTCACCACTACAGAGGTTGAAAACACAGTGGAATCCACTTTTCCATGATGTAATATGAAATAGCAAATCCATTTTTATATGATGTGAGTTACGTTTTCACCTCCTTAACTGCCAGTAGATGGTATGCCCATATTATACACCCATACATTCTCATGTCCTCCTAATCCAGCGTCATGGAAGTCTAAAGCTTAATCTGGCAGCATAGGACATGCAATGCGTTTTCTTTTTTTCTCTTACTTTTTTGATGTTTCAAAGCAAATGAGTGTTTTAGGTTAGTTCAATCAAACAAAGTCAACACAGTACTAAACATAGTAACAAACAATATTTTATTTTTCAGCATCTGAAGTCTTTTTTGGGTATCACCTAACTGAAACAGAGCTTAGTGCTATAAGAAAAATAAATGACCACACAATGAATGGATTAAAGCCATTAAAAGTCACTTCAGTCCACTTCTTGCTGAGTGGTAAGCGTGGGCCTGAAGAAGATTCAAGCCAGATGTTTCAGCATTTTGAAATGTATCCAATAATGCACAGTAGAATATTTTTTTGGACATGACCCTGGCATAGTGAAGGTGCTCGCATTTGTTTGCCCACTGATTCAGTTATATTTTTTAGGAGAATATATAGAAGGCCAACAAAGAACAATTATAAATATGACATTCACTAGATTTCAGAATAAAACAAATCAAGTTAGCCAGTTAGAGACAGGGAATGATTAGGGGGCCAGAATGGTCAAGGCCAAGGTGGGCAATTTAGCCTGAATATGGGGAAACACCCCGATTTTTTTAAAAACATGTCCATTGAACATTTATACCCATAGAAACCTCAGGACCTCAGTTTTACATCTCATCTGAAGGACAGCTCCAGTTTTTACAGCATCGTGTCCCTGTCACTGTACTTGGGCTTTGTGATCCACATACAGACCACCAGATAAGTGCCCACTGATGGCATCACCAACACCTCTTCCAGCAGCAATTCAAGATTTTTAGTAGAAGGTCTCTGATCCAAGTACTGGCCTCTTGTTTTATTACCTGTTTACAGTGAATTATATTTGTATTTATATTCAAAAAGGAACTTTTACTGTAAATAGTAAGGCAATGCTTAAAATTCTTCAGTGAAGATAAATCCACACACAATTTAATTGATCTTTAACATAGATTAGATCTTCATTCATTACAGTTTGGCATTTTTGACAACCTGCTTTCTCTAACTATGAAAATGTATAAAAAAGTGGTTTCTTAACTTGCAGGATCTTGAAAAGCTTGTTCACTCATTTGTATTAAGCAGAGTTTACTATTGTAATGTTTTATGATTAGCCCATTTTAATCAATCACTTATGATGCTATAGTAAATTTAAAACACACATCAAGATATAATTCAAACTAAGAGGTGTCATCATATAACGTAAATTTTTAAATCAACGCTTTGGGCTTCCATTTAAATTTTCCCTCTTCACATATAAAGCCATAAATAGTTCTTTGATTCCCCTCCTTGAACCGCCACCTTATCGTGTTGGAGGGGTTTGCATGTCCCAATGACTCTAGGAGCTCTGTTGTCTGGGGCTTTATGCCCATGGTAGAGCCACCCAAGGCAAAATGGTCCTAGGTGAGGGATGAGACAAAGAACGGTTCAGCAAACCTCCTATGAAGAACAAAAAATTTGGACAGCGTTTTCCCTCACCCGGACGCGGGTCACCGGGGCCCCCCCTCTGGAGCCAAGCCTGCACCCATGTGTTCGGCTGGGCACAGCCCAAAGAGGCAACGTGGGTCCCCATTCCCATGGGCTCACCATCTATGGGAGGGGCCAAGGAGGTCGGGTGCAGTGTGAGTTGGATGGTGGCCGAAGCCGGGGACCTTGGCAGTCTGATCCTTGGCTACAGAACCTGGCTCTTGGGATGTGGAATATCGCCTCTCTGAAGGGGAAGGAGCCTGAGCTAAAGCACAAGGTCGAGAGGTTCCGGTTAGATACAGTCGGGCTCACCTCGACGCACAGCTTGGACTCTGGAACCAATCTCCTTGAGAGGCACCGAGCGGGTGTAGGCATACTTATTGCCCCCGCCCCGACTTGGAACCTGTTCATTGGGGTTTATCCCGGTGGACAAGAGGGTAGCCTCCCTCCGCCTTCGGGTGGGGGAAACGGATCCTAACTGTTCTTTGTGCGTATTCGCCGAAGAACAGTCTGGAGTACCCAACCTTTTTGGAGTCCCTAGAGGGGGTGCTAGTGGGTATGCCTTCTGGGGACTCGCTCGTTCTGCTGGGAGACTTCCAATGCTCACGTGGGCAATGACAGTGAGACCTCGAAGGGCGTGACTGGGAGTAGGGAATCCAGGGATTCCCAGACATTTTTCATTCCCACATTCAAAGGAATTACAGCAGTTTTATTCCAGGGAAACCGGAACGGCCAAGCTCGCATATATAGCGTGTAAAAGTGTAAAAACTGATCAAGAAATAACAGAGTTATAGTTGAAAATAATTAAGCGGCACAGTTTTTTGGCCCACGGTGTAGTGTGTTGCCGATAAATTCAGCCAAAAACAGACAGCAGTCTGTCTCCCGGCTCCCACTAAGACTGAGCACAGTGGACGGGGAGGCGTCTACACTCTACAGCTCACGAATGCCGGGACGGGGCAGACTTCAATGACGTCTGTCAGACAACAGCTTTGAACAGCAACTTGAAATTGCAATGCGTCAGTCTGTTGCAGCCGCATTATCTGTGCCAAGAAACTTGCCATCACAGAATGATGACAAGAACCTGGATGCATCAGTAAAAGCTGACATGGCGGTGTTTCAGAGCAACGGCAAACGCGGGCGTTGTTTAGAACATGTGTATCAGTATCTGATGACTGTGCCGCCTACTTCAGTGGAGGCAGAGTGTGCTTTCTCAGTGGCTGGCGTACTCTGCATGAAGGTGTGCTCTCGCCTGGACGACCACATGCTGGACACTTTGTGCTTTCAATGTTCTTATTACCGCAACTAACTAGATCGGGGTGCCCAATACGTTGATCGCGTTGCATTAAAATTTTTTTTTTTTAATGTTAGTCTATCATATATCCTCCCTATAGCATTTGCCACTTGATTGACATACAGCGCGGCCAGTCTGAGATCTCTTTTCTTCTACACACTGGTCATCCCACATGCGCCCATACAATCAGATTGTGATTCAGACTACAAATGCCATGAATGTAATTACCTCGATCTACATGCTGTCAAATAAACAAACCACACGCCGTGGCACATTGTAAAGAGGCTTCGACGCTGACGTCCAAGGTTCGATCCACGAGAGGGGGTGCAATGAGTGTGTTCACCTCATGAGCCCAGAATTAGGGCGAAACACGTATTGCATACTCTTTGCATTATTTGACAGTAAAATTATATTATATATATATATATATATATATATAGAGTGGGTACGGAAAGTATTCAGACCCCCTTCAATTTTTCACTCTTTGTTATATTGCAGCCATTTGCTAAAATCATTTAAATTAAAATTTTCCCTCATTAATGTACACACAGCACCCCATGTTGACAGACAAAAAAATAATTTTTGAAATTGTTGCAGATTTATTAAAAAGAAAAACTGAAATATCACATGGTCCTAAGTATTCAGACCCTTTGCTCAGTATTTAGTAGAAGCACCCTTTTGAGCTAATACAGCCATGAGTCTTCTTGGGAAAGATGCAACAAGTTTTTCACAACTGGATTTGGGGATCCTCTGCCATTCCTCCTTGCAGATCCTCTTCAGTTCTGTCAGGTTGGATGGTAAACGTTGGTGGACAGCCATTTTTAGGTCTCTCCAGAGATGCTCAATTGGGTTTAAGTCAGGGCTCTGGCTGGGCAATTGAAGAACAGTCACAGAGTTGTTGTGAAGCCACTCCTTCGTTATTTTAGCTGTGTGCTTAGGGTCATTGTCTTGTTGGAAGGTAAACCTTCGGCCCAGTCTGAGGTCCTTAGCACTCTGGAGAAGGTTTTTGTCCAGGATATCCCTGTACTTGGCTGCATTCATCTTTCCCTCGATTGCAACCAGTCGTCCTGTCCCTGCAGCTGAAAAACACCTCCACAGCATGATGCTGGCACCGCCATGCTTCACTGTGGGGACTGTATTGGACAAGTGATGAGCAGTGCCTCACATAGACTATGGCTTGAAACGACCACGGCCTGTCCCAGAGCAAATTTCTAGGACACAGAATTCAAATATGGAAAGCTTGCTTATTTCTTTGAATACTGACTGAACTTGGATTTTCACCAACCAAATTATTTTTCTTATCAGAATGTTCTGAATCTTCAATTATGATGCACTTCTTGCTTCTCCAAATCATGGAAAAAAACACCATCTGTACATACTGTGTAACAATTTAGTTAAATATTGTAATGTCCCTTTATAAACTAACAAAGATGTCTGGCACGATATGTAAGGCAATTATTGATTTAGATGTCATAAAAGTTTACGTTAATTTCTAAATTAAACATTTCTAATTCTTCACTTGAATTTTCATCTCAGATTTTTTTTGTTCTCTATGATCTAGCTAAAGTCGAGTATTCCAGAGGTTTCAAAGCTGCAGTAAACGCCTGTCACAGCCAACTGTAAAGCTTCATACAAAGCACAAGTATGAGCTTGTTTTAATTTTATTCTGCAAAGTCCTTTGTGTGTCATTTAGTATCCAAGACAAAGATGACTGTGTGATCTGAGGTATTCTTTGGGCAAAAAGTGCATATATAAACGTAAAGCTACATGTAAAAAGCTAAAATAAAAAGGGAACATAAGTGACAATTTTTTTTAAATTTGCTAAATGACAGCTAAATATAATGCTACAGCAGTTTGTACTTTTATATTGTCATCATGGTACTTCTTTATTAACGTGATAGGCAATGAGGCCTACTGACTAAGCACCAACCAGAGAGTGACAAGAGAACTGCTGCCTGCTTCACATTAAACACGAAAACAACTGCCTTGTAAATATGAAGTATTCTAAGAGGACATTAATAATAAAAGGTGTCTTTAAAACTGTCAGCTAATTTGACACTGAAGAAAAATTAACAAAACTGTAAAAACAAAATTACTCCAAAAAAACAATACAGGGTTAACTATCCTTTACTGAAAAACATGACATGCACTGGGAAACTCATTTTCTTTGGCATTTAAAAGCTGATGTATTGTATAATTAACAATCTATCAATGAACTTCAATGCTTATTCAAATCAAAGAATTTCTTAAAAACCTTAAATAATACCACAGGATTACTGCTTGTCTTCCTGTTATATTCTTGTTTTATATTGCTTGTCTTCTTGCCATTAAAACATGGAGGGAAAAAAACGACTGACACATTTGAGACCCGACATAAAGCAAGTCATTAATGACAACTAAGAAGAGAAAGCAGTGTAAACAAAGATTGGACAACAAATACAACAAAATAGATTTTTCATTCATTCACTCCACATATACATCTAATTTAAGTACTGTGGTTTCTGAAAAGATTATGAATTTTGTAATTGCATGTAGTAATGTGATTATAAATAAAACTGAGAATAAATGGCATTTAATATTTTCTGATTAATACAGTACAGGATGAGAGACAGAAAGAAAGGTAGAAAAGACCTTCACCTTAAAAGGGTTTCGCCAACATTTTCCAGATGAGCCAGTGTGAAGCTCTGAGTGACAGATTACCATAATCATAAGGTAAGCTTATCACAAAGTGAAATCAAATATTTACAAAGCTGGAATTTGCAAAACCTGTAGTAAGGCTGTGCAAACATCATTTAACTGCTAAGGCTAGCTGAATATAAACATCCTTTAATGTTTCTTCTTATGGAGATTTTAAAATTTAAATTTTTATTAGCATATTACCAAATGCCATACAGACATAAGTTAATGACCCATAGAAGTAATGTAATTTTAAAAAATGTAGTAAAGAGTCAAGATTCATTTTTGTGGATTCTTATTCAACTGAAAACTGCATGTATTCAAATATCTGCTTAGGAGTTTACCAGAGGCAAATCCATTACATGTAATATAAAAAAGAAGCATCTAAGAAATTAGCTGTGACATTTTTCATTTCAGCATGTTAAATATTAAAAAGCTTTCCAGTAAACTAATGTATGACAGGATTGCAAGAGGCATCATTCCTTTCACGAGCTGCTAATGGTTTTGAAACATTTGACATCAGCAGAATGTACTTTGTATGGCCCAGGATTTAAATATTTAAAATTACGACCCTGGTATTATGAGAGCTGTGGAATATTTTAGGTATAGACAAATTCTGACACATCAAGACAAAAAGCAAAAAACATTTTCCCAAGTGAAGACTCCTCATAGTGTGTGCACTTCTACATGAGCACCCATTAAACAGACTCAGAGGACAGAAAGGAGAGTTGAATAAGCTGGTAAAACCAATAAACAGAACAAGCAACACATCTACTACCAGATGCTTGGCACCCCATCAACACTGGCCTTACTATTCACAGTAAAGATTTAAAAAGCCCTGCAGCAGTTCAACAGAGGTGAACACCAGCAGTCAAATCTGTTTAAGCAATAAGCGTTTGAAAAGATGTCAGGCGCATCTGTGTTAATTACATTAATCATTAATACTTTTGTTTATTTTTTAAAGTTTCAGCCTGAAAAGTATTTACAAATACATTATACTGGTATCTAGCAAAAACTGTGACAATTTTTAGTTGTATCGTAATACGGATTTTAGGTGATAACACCCACACTTAAGCTGAAACAATCATGCACCAATTGATCTTGATAAATTGTCACTATAAGTCTGGCAAAACACACTGCCATTTTAGTCATATCTGCCAAACCACTGAGAGAAACCTGCTGATGTGTTTTAAACATTTACTGCATGTTCAGCTTTACTGTAGTGTGTGTGCTTATTAGGAAAAAATAGTGGAAAGGGGGGGCTTCTCCTTTTGAGCCCAAGTGTGTTATACTTGCCAGCACCTGCTGCCTTTTTTCAAAATGGTTTTCAGTGAAAAAGCAGATGTACTGTATATACATACATTCAAAAACTGTAAATATGCCAAGTGTGGGCAAAATTACATATGCAGTATATACTAGATCTTAATTTTTTACTCTGGGAATCATCAAATGGAACAGTGTTTCCAATTTAATTTTTTTACATTGAAAAAATAACAAGGAGACAAGTGGTAACAATCAATCTAGCAATGCAATCGTATTACACATTTACCAGTTGCAGCAGATGTGCAGGTATTATGTGTGGAGTGTTTGCCTGAAAGAGAAGACTGTGATCAGCAGTGACAGCTCCACTATCATAAACAGTTCCTATCATAAACAGCGCAGTTTGTGGTGAAGGAAGGGAGAAGGTTGTGGTGGGTATAACTTGGTGCACATTTTAAAATAATAAAATGTCTAAAGGTGATGTCATGGAAACAGTGAACACTTTTTCCATCTATAAAAACCCACTAACAGATAATTAAATAAGGCCTTGTTTGCATGATACAAATATTTCATTCCCTACATGTAAACTATCTGTTCAGTGTTAAACTGTACACGTCGTTCTGCTGTTATTAATGAAGAGCAGACAGTGTATACATATAAAAGCTGCCTGGATTGTACTGCTTGTAGGGCAAAGATAAACTGCTCCACAGTGCCTATAAAAGTCTTCACTCCCTTAGAAGTTCCCTCATTTTATTGTTATACAACATTGAGTCTCAGTAGATTTAAGCTGACTTTTTTGACATTGATTAGCAGAAAAAGACTCTTCAATATCAAAGTGAAAACAGATATCTGCAAAGTGCTCCAAATTAATTCCTGGCTCTGCCACCACACAACTGTTGTGTAAATCACTCCCTTATTTTCCCACAACTACACCATTTCAAAATTTCTGGGGTGTTTTCTTAACATCTATTACTCCCTCCCTTGAAAATAAAGATAAAATGACCAAAACAATCTGAGCCATTAATATACAGTACATGACTCAAAAAAGTTCCACTTACATATCCATCCATCCTCTAGACCCGCTTCATCCTGAGCAGGAATGTGACGAAGCTTAAGCTTATGTAAGGAACAATTATGTCAATGAAATCAACACATTACAAGAGGTATAAATGGAAAGCAAACCCAGTATAGAAAGAGGAAGCCTAATGATACAGCTCTCTGAAAGACCCTCAATGTCCATAACCATTTCATACATCTGATCATTTAAAAGAAAGCTCATGTTAGGTTTGCAGAAAATAAACCACTCCTGATGTTCTTCCAGCTACTGCACTCATCAGCACCAGAGAGCTAATGCATTTGAGTTCTGAGAAGCTCATCTGATTACTATATAGTATAGTGTAAGATGACTATTAACGTTTGTTTCTTGTTAACTCTCACACTGCTCATTCAAGCAAAATGAACCTTTCAAAGAGTGCATGACACACAGAGAAAAAGGTCAGACTACACAGCAAGACAAAAATGGGTCATATGCTGAAATTGACCACAGTTGCGCAAATATCCTAGAGATGAATTTGCTTATCTGCAATGCACATCAGTATATGTGGTGTATATGAACATCTTCATTTAAAAAAGCTTTGTCAATGTCACTATCTTGTTTAAAAGTCTTCCCTGAAATGCAGTTGTTTGATTGTTAATTCTTTGTGAGTTCCTTATTCATTTACAATTACCTGATAGGTTATCAATCAAATCTGGAAGCAGAATGCATTTATTAGAATAAAGCCTGTCTTTTCACAATGAATACAAGCTCATCAACCTCACAATACAGTATAATGTTTATGTTTTTAGAATGTTTTAACTTGTTCAAAAAGATGTGGAGCTTGAACAGTGAATGAAAACCAGTCAATCTAAAATGTACTCCCCCAAGTACAATATGTTCTTTATAACTAACTTGCTTAAACTTTAAGTGGTTAGAAAATGTTCTTGTAGAATAATTAACAGCAACATCACCAGAAATATTATAGACTTAAAAGTTACCATTTCCGTTATAGCTGGAAACACTGATGCAATTGTGGCTGCTGAAGAACTTGTAAAACTGTAAAGCCACCTTTGTGCATTTTATATCATATGACTCTTGAAAGTGCTTTTATCTACTATGCCTACTTTATGTACATTGCACTCTCTGTGAGAGAATCTAAGGCTTGATTGATCATCACATGCAATTGTTGTTCTTGATGCTTATATTGTGTATTTGAAGAGACTGGTGACAATGTTTTTCTAAATGCCGACAGTCTTTACATTGAATATACCTTGAACAAATAGAGCTGATCATAGCAATGGGTTTGCAATCCAGACATTGTTAGCTCTTATGTAAGTGGTAAATAGTCAAAATGATGGAATTCAACAAACAATTTTGGGAGAGAAAAAAATGGGACGGTTGGCTTACCTAGGAGGAGCCCAGTCATGTCGTGTACAGTCCAACAGAGTCCCAACATATGTCTTGTTTCTCCATGTAACATTGACAACAAGCATTCCTAAAAACAAAAAATTAGGTTGAGAAGAAGCAAAGAAATGAAAACTAGAAAAATTATAAACCATCCATTTAAAACCATCCACTCACTCATCAATTTTCTTTTTATGTTTCAGAAGAGAAGGTCCTCATCCCAACAGTCTATAAAAAGACACTGGTGTACCTTCAGTCACATTCAACCATACACGGCAATCATCAGGAACGTGCTAACTACACAAAGACAGTGACACAATCAAGAACTCAAACTCCTTGCCAAAAACAATCTGTTTTTATTTGTGCCACATTTCTCAAATACATTACAATTTTAACACTTGTAAAAGTAAAAGAAGCTGGAGTGACGCACACAAGGCCACAACCAACACCTCAAAAAACAATAATGATAAGTAAATGTGTTTATTATTCCTCAAAAAAGCATTGAGATTTTTATATTTGTTTTTTAGGAGAAAATAAAATGTGTAACATCAATATTCTAAGAAAAACTGGGCTTTGGCCTTTGCTTTTTGAAGTGTCATTCTAATGTGTGTGTGTGTGTGTGTGTGTGTGTGTGTGTGTGTGTATAACCGTATATCTTTAGGTCTCATAATGGTTTATGCTGTTGTAAACTGGGCTGTGAGATTTTTCAAGCAAGGAAGTCATACGTTTTGAGGTAAGGCAATTGTGGCAACAGAACAGTGGCATATTGCATGTTCATTAGCACATGCAAGTAATAATTTTACTCTGTTCTGTACATGTAATAGTAATGACCATATAAATCTACAATAAAATAAACTGTGAAATTTTCCCAGTAGCGCCACCATCTTTATGTATGTTCATTAAGTGATTATATTTTTATAATAATTTGCACACTTGGTTACAGCTTATTATTAAAGACTTTCATAGTGAAGTCTTAAAACATTTTCTTAATATCACTTATTACAAAGTAAGAAGTAAAATGACCAGACAGGTATGTTGTATGTCTGTTGAATGTGTCTCTTTACAGGCCATGTTAGTAACATTATAATGATGCTAGTATACTGGGCAAATGTCTGACTGCATGTAAGTCAACACTTCAGAGTACATCAGAGCTTTAATTATATGGAATATTTGGTACCACATATGTAGTATGCAAGGATGCCTACTCATTTTAGCATTTGTGCTCAAAGTAGCATGCACTTTACTCAGAAATATATGTGATAATACACAGAAGTGCTTTGAGGGATCCAACAGCTAACTAGACAGTTGAGCACAGCTGAGCAATGCCACTGCTAATGTACGAGGTTGGGTACAGCACATGGCCGTAGTCCTGGTCTGTGGCATACACAATCGAAATTCATGCTCATGTAGAAATGTTGGGAGGTGACTTGGCTCCTACATTAGAGTCAGAACTGCTCCATTTAAGCAAATAGTGATAAAGTTAGTACATTACTTTACATTAAAGCATTACTTTAAAATTAGATCAACAAGAGCAAATAATGTTAGGAAGTTTTCCTGTAAACAGCGAACCACAGATACATAAAATAAACAACCTAGTAGTGTGACAGAGAGTAGGACTTTTAGGATCGTTTTAGTGATGCACTGATATGGAAATTCTGGGCGATAACATTAACCAATATGTTTTTGTCCATCTTTGCCAATACTGATGGCCAATATATATATATATATATATATATATATATATATATATTTATTTTTTATTTACTTCAGGTATGAATATTTTATGTATGCTGAAAATTTATTATGCATTATCAAAGCAAACAACAGTAGCATGTGAAATAGAGATGAACTTTTTATTAACTTGCTGAATTTTATTCTCTTTTTTTGCCATATAAGCAGCCAGTACTTTATGCGGGAGAAAAACAGCAAGATAGGGCTCATCTCTATAGAAAAAATACTCCACGTCATGTACAAAAATCTGCTTAACATACACATTCTGAGTAACGTAAGCACATCAAGGCACCATGCCATTACATAACGTGGCATTGGGTATATTAACAAAAAAATGAATGCATATTCTTTGTGCTATAATCAGACATATATTACTTGAAGTAAAACTAAAATAAATGGTACAATGAGGCCAGTAACCTGGGCTTAAGTTGGCTTCTTTAAAAGTACAAATGGTAGGTTTTTCTTAACAAAAAGGAGCATTTCTGCCTTTTCACAAGAAAGCCTGTTTTTCTTTTCATTTACTATATTTGACACAGCGGAAAAAAGGCATACACTATCTACACTGGAAAAAGGTGCCGATAGGCACTTGATTACTGCCTTGGCCGAGGTTGGGAAACCGGCTGCATTGCTTTTCCAATACTGGAGGGCTCACTGAGATTGTAAACTTTTTTTTTCAGCTGAATAACTAACATTTAACTACAATAAAAAAAATAATAAATTATTATTAGGTTCACCAGATTTGTAGTAAAGAAAAACAGGCCAACCACCTGTACCAACCACAGCCATTAATAAAAACTTGTGATGTTGAAAGTTTGTTGCATAATAATTTGGGTCATATAAAGGGCATTCTTGTTGACAAACTTGAATTATATCGGTTGGCTGTATTGGTTAAAATGTACACATCTGACCGATTTGGATGTCGTCATTTTTAAGGAACATCGGCCGATAACAATACAGTCCCCGATATATTGTGCAACTCTATTAAAAACTCAACTTTATGTTATTTTGGAGAAATCAGGCAGATAGCATTGAAAGGCTTTGTGGGGCTAAATGGCCTTTTCTTTTCAACATTTTTCTAACATTTCCCTGATAAATCCCCACATTATCAGACAATACCTATTACCTAATTTGGAATCAATTTATTTACACAACAGTAATAATGAATAATTTAATATAATAATAATTAAAATTGGAACACCATTAAATAAAACAAGGTACAAGGCAACAAGCAAAAATACAACTTTTGATTCGCTGGGTCTGTGACAGGAAAAATGTTTAATTTTCAGGCCTGATTTAAACACACTTCACTCTGCTTCCATTACCATTTGTAAATGTGGTGTTCAGATAGGTCTCCTCAAAATATCTATCAGAAAAATAACTATTGTTCTTGGTTTTATATTTAAAAATATTTTATTCTTGCATTTACAGAAACTATAAAATGAAACATTTCTGATTTATTTTGCCTGACTGCTGAAGCTGTAAACTATTTACTGTATTTCTAATTTAGATGCCATATTTAACAGTTAATCATACTTTACCTAAAAGGAAAGGAAAAAGCAAAATATTTCTAAAATATTTGCTATTTTCACTAATTTAAAGTACAAATTACAAAATGAAACACCCCAAGAGGGGTTTACAAAGGAAAATGTGATCAAAGGTCTGTGTAAAATCTAAAAGAGCAAAAGATTGCAACAGAAGAATAAAAGTAATTTAATGTGTTAAGGCAAATACTTAATTAATAAAAGACACCTGAAAGTTTCCATTTATTTATTTTTTAATCACCAACAATCTGAAAAATATTTGAATGCAGCATGGTTTTCATTACAAACACTGAGAATATCCACAAGATCAACACACAATTCTTCATTCTCACTTTTAGATTGAAGAAACTATTAGTCAGACCTCTAGCATAAGATGAAGCTGATTAGAAGGGAAAAAATTACAATTCTGCATATGCCAGTTCAGGAAATTAATTCTGAGTAATACTGAACAGCTGAGAATGACAAATGCTGCAAATCAAAATGTTTTATATGAAATGTAGTACATGAAATAAAACCATAGGAGCACAGGACACTTGCTAAAGCAGTGCATAATGATGCTTTATTACAAAGCTGAAGAAACAAATTTATTAAAGAGATTACAAATAGGGGATATGAAATTTATTTACAAGCCATTCTATAAATTAAGAAAAATATATAGTATATGTCTAGACTATTGAGTGCAGGTGTTTCTGTCGCATGCATTGTTTAACAGATAAAAATTGCCAGTTGAATGGGCTGAACAGCTCAATTAGTTTAAAGGATGACACTTTTGCCACAATTCAGTATGAGAAAATTCTGCCATGTGAGATCTGCCCCAGTCAACTGTGTGTGTTATTATTGTTAAGTGGTAGCCTTGAGGAGCAACAGAAGCTCAGCCATGAAGTGATAGACTATCCAAAACTCACAGAGGGGTGCTTCCAAACTACTTATCGAAGCAACATCAGCACAAGAACTGTGCATCAGGAGCTTCATGATGTGGGCTTCCATGGACGACTGGCTGGACACAAGCATAACATCACTATGTGCAACACCAAGTGTCAGCTAGAGTGGTGTAAAGCATGCTGCCATTGGGCTCTAAAGAGATGCAAAGTCACTACATCCTGTGCTGGACTCTGTGGCATCTTGTACCAACCAAGGTCCAAATTGTTCCTTTCTTATAATTTTTTAAACTGAAGCAGGTAACTGACATGACATTCATGTTTGTAAATGGTAAAAAAAAAAAAATAAAATAAAAAAATAAAAAAACAATTGAAAGATGGCTCTGTGACACTGCTCCAGTGACTAAACCTTTACTCAGTATTTCTGTTAGAGTAAAGGAAATCTTATAGCTGCCTTCTCTTAATATTTTTCTGACACTGTAATGAATGGACAATTCTTTACAGTGATCCACTACATCTATCAGGTTTGGATATTGCTAACAATTACAGCCTAACGCTTCAGCACAGATTTAAAATCTCCATCAGGTGATTCTGTGAAAAATGTACTTTGGAAGAAATCTGAACTACAATCAGCCACGGACACTCCACATCCAACAACTAATAATAGTAGATTCATCTTTTCATCACTTGATTTGAAATCTGCCATTTATGAAAAATGGTACTTAAAAACATATGTTATGTACACTACTAGTACATGTAATTAATTATATTCTATTACCCGTGAGAAGTTAAGTAAAATGACAACTTTTATTGGCTAACTAAAAAAAGATTACAATATACAAGCTTTCGAGGCAACTCAGGCCCCTTCTTCAGGCAAGATGTAATCATTCTATTACCAGTTATTTCTGAATGAATCAGATTTACAAAAATGTGTAATAAACTAAACTGTGATAAACTCTCTGATGAAGTCACTAGAAAATTTGAAAATGTTCCAAATTTCAAACAAGTTAATAAGTTTCCTAACAGACATAAATGCTATGCTATATGTACATTTCCATATTTGTTTTGTAGCTCCTTTGTTCCTTTATGATACAGGTGCCAGGACACACACACTCCACCATTAACACCCATGTCTTTGAGATGTACAAGAAAACTGGGAGTGTCTGACAAAAACTGAATCAGACAGGTCCCAGAAAGTAAGAAGAATGAAACCTGAAGGGTCAGCAAATACAGCCTTCCTCAAAATTATGAACAGCTGCTTTATGAAAATGTAGATACAGGTAAAACGTACTTTAACCTCTTTTGTTTTAAAAACCACAATGAAGCAAAATATTCACAGTTACCAAGGTACATTCTTGGATGAGCTTCAAATGTGCACGGCTAGCGATAGCGCTTGATCATCGTCACAGCCATCCTAAATACACCTTACTGAAGTCTGAGGCATAGTGTCAGGCTGGATAGCGGTGATGCTGCTGATGTCGCTTTTGTGTGCAATGGTCCAGTCGGCTTTCTTAGCTTGTTGCTCACATATCTTCTTGCATTATATATCTTGAACATCATGTGCCCAAAAAAGACAATGAAAAAGTTGAAAAAGTCAAAGAAGGATCAAAATGCCACTCTTTTACATTTGAAACTTGAAGTGACAAATTGTAGACAGAGTTATTAATATAAATATTACTTCATGAACAGAAATGTCTAATTAGAACTTCTTTAAGTCACAAATTTTTTATTCAAGTAAATTTATCAATTTTAATGTATGTTCTTGTTATTTGAGCAAATGTGGGAGTTATTTTTTCAGCCAGGAATGCTTAAGTTTATTTCCTACTTAAAGTAACAGTAATTGTGTGTTAACATTTTGAAAATTCACCTTATAAAGGGGTTTTCAGAAACAGATTAGCTTTGTATAGTGGAGGAAGCCTGTATTTTGAACCTATCTTATTGCAATTTAAAGGTTATTTCTGTTCCTGACTTAGTCTGCAAAAGTTTCATGAGCTTTTGGGACTGGGAAATGCTGCAATTTGTGCATGACTGGCCCAAAACTGTGCAAGTTAAAGTTCAAATAACACAAACAGTTCTGCTGGAGCCAACATCTGTTTAGAATTCATGGAGAGAGAAGAGGAAACAAAGGGGTCAGGAATCAGTGCCAATAAGAGTAAAATATTTCAGTTCAGACAGGGCAGAGAGAAGACGCTCATAATTTACAGCTTCAAATGTGCTCACTGTTGCATATAAAAAGTCCAGATGTGTTTGTCAGTGTTTCAGAAATGCTGCAGATCAGTTGGCCACTCGCCAAAGAGCTCGCCAGAGTTAATATGGCAGGTAGGCTCTTATTAAACACTAGAAGCTTTACTTACTCCGGCCCTACAAGTGTCACAGCTAGAGACCCAGTAGTTTTACCACAGACCTCTCAGCATATGATGGCAGTTGCCAGCCACGCCACAAATAATACCAAAGAAAAGGGTATAAAATGCTGCAATGTAGGTAGGGTGGGCCAGAATATCAAAAACAGACATTTACTTGAACATGATCAAATTAAGCCATTGCCTGCTCTGACTGCCTGCTTTCCTAGAAATCCAACAGGTGGCACACAAGGCTACAGTGTAACATGCAACCATTGACATAAGCTTAGGTCTGTTCACAAAAATAAGGGATGGAAAGATTTCAATTTAACCTGACCTGAGAAATCACTTATCATTCATCTTGTGGGCCTAAGACATGACACTGCTGAAGCTATACAATCTCACTCTTGCTCCCATGTTGTTTGAAACATGACTGTTATACGATTTCTGGCAAAGTACAACTCACAAACATAAAAAAGGGAAACAGACACGGTAAAAAAAAAAATTAAGAGTGGAATGCATAGGTAATGAGTACATTCTGACTGGCTTGAGAAAGGCACATACTTTTACTTAAATGTCACAGAAATAAAGGTGACAACATGAAAGCTCTGCAGGATACAGTGTACTTTCAAAACACAGACATGCCTGTATTCTGTTAACTCTGATCTTTTCAAATCAGCTCAAATTAAAAATGTTGCAAATATCAAAAGACCATTAAGACAATCCATACTCCAGAGTGGCCAGGAATACTTGGACAAGAAGAACTGAAACTATGTCTTTGTGTACCTTGGAAGGAAATAGTCTGGCTGCAGGCTATAGAACAGTCCAGTGACAGAATCTGAAAATGGTCACTCACTTCAATGTAACATGAATATTAATTTAGGGCAATCTTTCCACACATCAAAGGCTATCGTCTAATAAAACCTGGAAGTGAAGCTACAAGCACAAAAAAAAATAAAAACACGGTAAGGGCTCAGCCTGTAGATACAGTGCATCCGGAAAGTATTCACAGAGCATCACTTTTTCCACATTTTGTTATTTTACAGCCTTATTCCAAAATGGATTAAATTCATTTTTTTCCTCAGAATTCTACACACAACACCCCATAATGACAACGTGAAAAAAGTTTACTTGAGATTTTTGTAAATTTATTAAAAATAAAAAAATTGAGAAATCGCATGTACATAAGTATTCACAGCCTTTACTCAATACTTTGTCGATGCACCTTTGGCAGCAATTACAGCCTCAAGTCTTTTTGAATATGATGCCACAAGCTTGGCACACCTATCCCTGACCAGTTTCACCCATTCCTCTTTGCAGCACCTCTCACGCTCCATCAGGTTGGATGGGAAGCGTCGGTGCACAGCCATTTTAAGATCTCTCCAGAGATGTTCAATCGGATTCAAGTCTGGGCTCTGGCTGGGCCAGTCAAGGACATTCACAGAGTTGTCCTGAAGCGATTCATTTGATATCTTGGCTGTGTGCTTAGGGTCATTGTCCTGCTGAAAGGTGAACCGTCGGCCCAGTCTTAGGTCAAGAACGCTCTGGAGCAGGTTTTCATCCAGGATGTCTCTGTACATTGCTGCAGTCATCTTTCCTTTTATCCTCACTAGTCTCCCAGTTCCTGCCGCTGAAAAACATCTTCACAGCATGATGCTGCCACCACCATGCTTCACTGTAGGGATGGTATTGGCCTGGTGATGAGCGGTGCCTGGTTTCCTCCAAACGTTCAAAAGTTCAATCTTTGTCTCATCAGACCAGATAATTTTGTTTCTCATGGTCTGAGAGTCCTTCAGGTGTCTTTTGGCAAACTTCAGGCGGGCTGCCATGTGCCTTTTACTAAGGAGTGGCTTCCGTCTGGCCACTCTACCATACAGGCCTGATTGGTGGATTGCTGCAGAGATGGTTGTCCTTCTGGAAGGTTCTCCTCTCTCCACAGAGGACCTCTGGAGCTCTGACAGAGTGACCATCGGGTTCTTGGTCACCTTCCTGACTAAGGCCCTTTTCCCCCGATCGCTCAGTTTAGATGGCCGGCCAGCTCTAGGAAGAGTCCTGGTGGTTTCGAACTTCTTCCACTTACGGATGATGGAGGCCACTGTGCTCATTGGGACCTTCAAAGCAGCAGAAATTTTTCTGTAACCTTCCCCAGATTTGTGCCTCGAGAAAATCCTGTCTCGGAGGTCTACAGACAATTCCTTTGACTTCATGCTTGGTCTGCACACTGACATGAACTGTCAACTGTGGGACCTTATATAGACAGGTGTGTGCCTTTCCAAATCATGTCCAATCAGCTGAATTTACCACAGGTGGACTCCAATTAAGCTGCAGAAACATCTCAAGGATGATCAGGGGAAACAGGATGCACCTGAGCTCAATTTGGAACTTCATGGCCAAGGCTGTGAATATTTATGTACATGTGATTTCTCAGTTTTTTTTCTTAAGCAAACTTTTTTCATGTTGTCATTATGGGGTGTTGTGTGTAGAATTCTGAGGAAAAAAATGAATTTAATCCATTTTGGTATAAGGCTGTAACATAACAAAATGTGGAAAAAGTGATGCGCTGTGAATACTTTCTGGATGTACTGTATTTGAAATGGTGCATATTGAGAAATATCTCCACAAATTACATCTTTACATTAAGGATGAAAGTTAAATTAATGGAACTGATGACAAAATGCATTTAAGGAATAGAGTTAACCAAAAATTAAGATATATTTAAGGAAGCTAGGCAGGAACAAAATAAGTGATTTGGTTTTATTCATGCAGTGATGTGTTGAAATTGAGGGATAAACGGGAAGAAAAACAGATCTGAAGAAGAGCTTTTCTTATAATCAAGGTGCTGTTATACAAGTCAGACCCCGGTACAGAACTATATACAGTACCAATGGCCCCCTCCACAGCTTCACAACACCACCATTATGAACAGAACATTATAACTGTTACTAACAACATTATTGTATAAAATTACAAACCAAATGCAAAATATTACCAGCATGTATTTTTTTTAACATTTCAAGCCAAATGCAGGTCATATTCAGTAACAGTGAAAACCAAATCAACAAAATGTTTTTGTAAAACAAATACAAATGAACTCATTTCTATAGAAACCAACTCTGAGCTTTCACAGCTGCAAAGTCAAAGACATCCGCAAAACTCACTTAGGCGCAAGCTCCCAATCCATGGATAGGACCCCAAGACTATTCAGTCTTTCTTGATGAATCATTGTGTGTAAGTAATTTCTCAGGGATTTCAGACAGCCATCTTCAAAATGGCCACTTGACCAGTCCTGTGGAATAACTAAAATCTGGTTGAGGTGGGAGGCTGCCTTTATTCTCTGAGGAACGAGAATCAGGGAAGCGATTTGCATAATGGTAATTGGGCCCTCAGTGGCCCCACACAGTTGTCACCGCCCTTCTTTCCAATATTGCTACTGATGGCACTGTTACAAAAACAATGAAATCTGCACTCTGGGCCACCCATTTTCACAGGACCTAGAACAAGTGTCTCTCACCTTTTCCACCTCTGGCGATGTCCTGTGGTTGGGATTTGGAAAGACTGTTCATTAATGATCTCCATCAAACCTGACAGAGCTTGAACAGTTTTTACAAAGGGGGAAAACGGCAGTGTGCAGATGTGCAAGGCTAACAGAGACAGAAAGCCTTGTGCACAAAGGCATAAGTCTGTCATATCTACTAAACACTGGTGTTAATTGGTCAATATTTAAGCAATCAATTATTTTCTGCTATATATTTGTTAATTAGTTCATTTAATTTTTTTTACTTTGACATTACACTGTCTCTATTGATCACTTTCAAAAAAGTCAAATCCAATCCACTGTGACTCAATGTTGTATATTAACAAAATGTGAAAACTTCCAAGAGGGTGAATACTTTATTCTGCAGCCAGTAAGGAAAATTATAAGTGTGATAGTTTAAGGCTGAATATAAAACTATTGTGTCTTATCCAATCAGTGAGCAATATGCATACATTTTATTTCTTTTTGGTATAAAAATAGCCTAACTGTCAAGTACCAACTCAGTGTACAATGCAGGGTGCTAAAATGTTCTGTCAGCCATTTGGAAGTTATGTGGCATGCAGGGGGTGTGTAGCAGCAGAGAACCATTGATTTATGCCTATATCACAACTCCAAATGTGCAGGCAGTGCTGCACATGGCATGTTTAAATATGCCTCCTGGGTTTGTGACCTCAGTGCAATGTGATGGGGCTTGTATGTCTCAAAAGCTTGTCAGTATGGGAGGTCCTTGGAGTAATACTGCTGCTTCAGTAAAGAGTCTTTTTCTGTAGACAAGTGTAAAAACTAAAAAGAAAAAAAAAATGGGCCAAATTAAGTCAACTGTGAGAAAATACTGGATAACAATAAAATGTAAAAACTAAAATGTCCAAGGTGGGAATACTTTTAATAGGCACTGTATGTTTGTTTCTCATAATCTGCCTTATTTTAATGACTGTGGAATCTGTTTTACTGATTGTATCTTTATTTTATCCTCATATGATAACATTTTAATCTATTAAACCACACTTCTAGTGAACTATGTTATGTGGTTATCGTGCCACTACTAACAACCCCAAACGCAAGTGTAAAATATTGCTAATTTGATGTTCTTATTTTATACAACAAAATAAGTTGAGAGATCAGTGTGTCATCACAACTTATTAAACTGGAATAACAAAGGTCTCTCTGAACCTCCCCAGTGGGAGCTGCTACACGGAAAGTTCACATTAAAAGTTCCTATATCACATATTGTACATACACATGGCATACGCAACTCATACACTTCCAGTTTGAACTTGACTTGGAGCTTAAACTCAAAAAAACTCCTGTGTTGGAGCCATTGGTCAAACCTTAACAGATTTAATTTTGATATCATACTATATTATTCACTAAAACAAAACAATATGGATGGACTCTGCAATTTTAAACATGTCAAGCACCTCAAGGAAATCCTGAAAAATAAGACACATAAGCTTCATTTTTTTTAACCACCACGTTGCTAAAATAAAAAGACCTTCTGTTCTGTCTGTAGTACAAGAAATACATGCTTAACATATACACTGTAAAATGAGACAACTGTGCACTCATATCTCAGCACTCTTGAGGAAACACAATGTAAGGTTTAAGAGCAGAAAGAGAGCACTGGGAGGCACAAGGCAAGTCCCAGAAGCCAACAAGCACAAACAGACTAACACTGAATATCTGTCAACCATAGAAATCCCTCTGCACTCTGTCTGGGAAAACTAAACTAGCCTACCAGACCCTGATGTACACCACCTCTACAGCAACTTAATGAGTGTGAGAGATTGTGGAGCCTAATAAAATGTACTTGACCTGATAGAATACATAACATAGCACAATATGTTGTAACATTGTCAGCCCACTAAATCCAACTTAGGATCACAGCCTTGTCCATTGCAGAGCCTACACTCACGCATACATCTAGACACACACACAGGACCAAATTAGACTCAACAATTAACAGATCTTTGGGGATGAGGGAGGATAATGGGAGATTATGCAAACAACCAGGCTTGGGAATCTGGTTCTAGGATGCTGGAGCTGTGAGGCAGCCGAATGAGCTATTAACCTCCTTGGTGTCACCCTGAGCGTCCCTCAGGTTAAGCTGTGTTGTTTGTATGTACAATGTTAAGTCCAAACAGCACTCTGGACAGTATTCTGCTACCATCTAGTGGATAAAATATCATTCCATCACAAAATCATAAATAGCTTTTGTGTTTTGCCTCTCTAAGGCAGCTCATCAATATTAATTAATGGGGTGAAGTCTTCAAACAAAACACACAATGGCATGTAAATAAAAAGCTGTAATGCGAGTTTTAGAACAAACTGAAACTGAACCACCAGTTGAATCAAACGATGGTGATGACAATATGAATCTGTCATCAGATGTTGAAGCAGGTCGTGAAACTGATAAATACTGCACTGTACAAGTGAACCTCCATGATTTGCCTGGTGAATTTGGCTGCATGAAGCTTCATCGTCCTAAAAGGCAAAATGACTGCAATTAAGTAGAAGGACAAGAAAGATGTTAGCACACTAAGCACTATTCACAATGCAGCAACTGTCAATGTTCATGTCAGGGGAAATGTGGAAGTTACTAAGCCTTGCACTGTGGTAGCCTACAACAGCATAAGGGACACGCCGATTGTGTGGATCAGCATTCTACCCTGACAAGTGCAAGCAACACAAAAAATACAAGTGCACAAAGAAACACACTTCTACGGTCCCGATTGTGACACTGGGCTGTACATTGATGACTGTTTCAAAACATATCACACGAAGGATGTTTACTAAATCTTCACATTACAACAGTAGATACTGGACATGCCTTTCCTACTGTATTTATCTTGAGATCTGGTATTACCATGTTTCTGTTACACATAATAACATATCTTCAAGTTGGCTCATTTCTCCTGGAGTAAACATGATGCAGGGGTGACTACTAATCTTTCTATATTGTCACAATGAATGGCTCCAGTTCTTTAAACAAACAGTACTAATAAATTGAATCAGAGTAAACATATAAACACCATTTTTAAATGTGTACTGAATATATGTATAAGTAATAAAGTTATCCAACACCTGTGTTGCCCTTGTGAAAAGGTGGTTACTTAGTTAATACCTGAAAGATCTGACCAAAGTAGACTGATAATTAAAATTAGCTCAGTGAACACAGCCAGCCCTGTTGAATCTAAACATTGCCATACATCAGTCTTTACCATGACAGTGCAGTAGTCAGCACAAGGTTTGTAGAAGAACACTATGCCCCGATCAAAGGAAATTCCAAAAGAAATACTGGGAAACAGTTGTTGAAAGTTAACAATCAGGAAAGTGTAACACAGTCATTTTCGAGGCTCTAAGAAACTGAATGGATTAAAAGAAACAAAATGAAAGTCATGAAGTGGTCAAGTAAAAAACCTCCTAAGGTGAACCAAAAAAGATGCTGAGATAAGCGAGTAGTTTGTGCTCTCAAACCTATCAATTTATTGGAATTAAAGCACTTATGCAGAGAGTAGTGCAACAAAATTTCTTTAACAGCAATGCCGAAGACCAACATCAAATTACTGAAAGCATTCAGTTGAAATTATTGCTGAGAAAGGTGCTGCAAGCAAGTCCGGTTACTATGGGGCCAAGTACTTTTTCACAAGGGTGATAGGATAACTTTGCTCCTTGAATAAGGCCAGGAAAGATGTAAGAGCTGCATTGTACTTTATTCAGGTTCTCTTTCTCTATTATTACATTTTGTCCAAAGTTCTGAGGACATTTATTGTGTAAAATATGCATAAACAGGGGAAATTATTATGAAGGGGGCACAAATTGTTTCACAGCACTGTGTTCATTTCACATATTTACTTTCAAAATTGATTTCTAAGCTAAACATGGCCTCAGCATTACAACATGAGCGACAAATTAACTTCTGCTGAAGCAAAGATATTATATAATCCACAGCCAGCATGAATTCTTCCTGAATGTCCTAAGGGAGAAAACTAATGGGTATGTTTGCTCAATCTGCAATGGCACTTGAAAAGGGAGATGATTACTGTGTGTATTTATTAAATATTTTGCTATCAACCCTCTTTCCACTGCAGATAAACACATATTTGTGAAGAACTCTTCTGTTCTGACTCAGACACTGCAGGAAAGGTAAAAAGGGGACAAGTGAAATCAAACTATCTACGAGAAAAACAACACCATAGTAAAAACCAAAAGGTACACTCAAAGGAAACAAAAATAGCAGTACCCAGAAGCATTACCTCAATTTCCATGAAAACCACCATGGCTGAGGAACAAACAGGCATGCAAATGATTAGGTTTGCATGTCTGTTACAACTTCAGGCTCAGGGTCACAATGGTCTTGAGGTGTATGTACTGGCACTAGAGCACACCAAGAATGCCTAGATGAAGCGCAAAAAAGTGAGAGTTTGCTTGGTGCCATTAGGTTAATCTGTAGTATCACAGCACAGGTTGGCGACACCAATGTGACAAACGGCCTGCTGGAAAGACCGCATGAGAGAACTGGTGAAATGTGCAACATGCCACCATGGTTCCTGCATTGGCAATCTTTGCAGTACAGAGAGAGATCTGCTGGTCAGAAGTCTGCAGGAGTAATTAACAAGGCATCCTCCCAAAAACATTGTGTCTAGACTGATGTCAGGCTCATGTTGCCTGGACCAGAATGTTGTCACCTTCAGCAATGTCTCCCACTGGCTGTTTGGACTGGTTATTAACAGACTGGTATAGGGTGACAGCACAGACAACAGTGAAACTGGGGGAAAAAAAAACCCTGAAGGGTAGATTGCAAATCCAGTGGAGAAGGGACCATGGTCTAGGATAGCCAGTAGCCACTGCAGCCATACATGAAAAAAACTTAAAGTAAAACATTTCATAAGAGGTCTGTTTGATATGGAATACCATTTGTGCCAAAATGAAATAAAAAGGAAATCATGAAAATCACAAGAAAAAGTGCATTTTAAAACTACCTGTCTAATATTGTGTAGTTCCCCCTCTTGCTGCCAAAACAGCTCTGATCCTCCAATAGACAGACTCCATAATGTTGTATCTGGCACCAAAATGTTAGCGGAAGATCCTTTAAGTCTTGTAAGATGCAAGGCAAGGCCTTCATGGATCAGACTTGTTTTTCCAGCATATCTCAGAGATGCTCAATCAGATAGAGATCTGAAGTCCGACTCTTTGTCCTGTTCCTCAAAGTATTACTGAATCTTTTTTACAGTGTGGCAAAGGCACATTATCCTGCAGAAAGAGGCCACATCCATCAGGAAATATCATTGACATGGAGGGGTGTACGTGGTCTGCAACAATCTTTAGGTAGGTAATGTGTGTCAAAGCAACATCCACATGAATGGTTTTCCAGCAAAACATTGCCCAGAGCAACACACTGCCTCTGCCAGCTTGCATTCTTCCCATAGTCCATCCCACGGCCATCTCTTTACCAGGTAAACAATTTGTGATTCATCAAACCAAATCACCTTTTTCCAATGCCCCATCGTCAGGTCCCGACGCTCACGTGCCCATTGTAGGCACTTTTAGTTGACAGAGGTCAGCATGGGTACTATGACCAGTCTGTGGCTACGCAGTCCCATACAGAGCAAGCAAGGATGCACTGGGTGTAAACACGTTTTTCTCTTGAGCAGCATTACGTTTTTCAGCAGTTTGTGTTACAGTAGCTCTACTGTGGAATCAGAACAGACAGCTAGTCTTTTCTCTCCATGTACATCAATGAGTCTCAGATGTCCATGGCCCTGTCGCTGGTTGTCCTTGGACCACTTTTAGTAAGTACATACCAGGATCATACTCACAGGACCTTCAATTTTGGAGATGCTCCGACTCGGATTCGGATACACTTCCCCCTTTTTTCCTGCTTCCAACACATCGACTTTAAGAACTGACTGTTCACTTGCTGCTTTGACAGGTGCCATTGTAACGATACAATCCATGTCATTCACTTCACCGGTCAGTGGCTTTAATGTTGTGGATGATCAGTGTACACTGTACACACACAGAATCATTAAAGTGTGAAAAAACAAATTTTTTGGTACAGTAATGTTGTTACCTTACATTACTGCAATTTGATTTCAAAATGACCTTATTTTTAAAGACCAATTTTACTTAATAATGGGACTTTTCCAAATGGCACATTTCTGCTGTTTTGATTATTTTAAAATGCCCCTATACACAAATGTTACAAAATATTGTAAATGTTATTAATGTACCAAACAACAGGCATGTTCATTAAACAACTGTATTTTTAAAGAACAACAAACTAGTTACATTTCCCACTCTTAGGATGACGGGAAAGTCATCATAAAACAACAAATACACACCGAGGATGAGCTGCTGCTAGTCTTGCACAGTTCCCGCTCCTTAATGTAATTTTGCTGTCATCTCTGAATGATTCTTCTGAATGCCACTTTCTCTCTGTGTCTCCATGATTCACCAAGAGCAATCCACAGGACCCCTGTATGTGACTGCTGTTTATCCTGTCTATGAAAGTCTTCACCTCTTTCTGAATGTTCTCCAGGCTCATGGAATGCAGTGACTTCCTGTCCATTGTCTAATGGCTCACTGTCACTTAAGCACTACTCCCCTCCTATCTGAACAGCAGTTTCCTGGCCAGAATATCATACTATTTTAAGACAAGTTGATGATATACTGAGAATAAATACATAGATAAGTGCTCTTCAAAATATTCACATTGATGAAGAGGTTCTCAATAGTAAACGGCAGATTCAGCACAATGTCTGCACAACAGGTCATTGACAAGCATGACATTTTGTATTTCTAGTAGCCAACATTCAGCATTAATATGTGCCAATATCATTTCTTCACGGACACCTTCTGTACGGACATGGTGGTCAGTCAGTCTTAAACTACTAATGACTTCTTCATCAATGTCAACATTTTGAAGAGCATACATGTCTGAGCATTTCCAATATACTGTATTGTCAATTCATCTCATCTCACAACATTATGAATTAAAGGAATATTCCACCCAAAAATGACAGTTTGTAGTAGTGACCAAGAAAGATTTTTAATCTCATGCTTTCATACAGAATAGTGAGAAAAAAATATAATAGAACACACTTGGGACCAGTGCTGTAATAACGGCAAATGATGTGAAAAACAGCCATGAAAAAACAAAAAGAAAAAAACTAACATTACTCGTATTGAATAATCCATAATTGTATGCTCAAAATGTGTAGAACTCCGGCATTTTTTGTTAAAATATTGCTAAATTGATATTTGAAGAACTATTAATAATGAGCTTTTGAATTGAAGCTCAGCCTCTAACCCTTATTCATTGGTCAAGAGTCTAATCTTTAACGTACAGATTATCACTACTCAATAAATGCACCAGTTTCTCCGTACAACTACACAACTATAATATGCTCCATTACCTCTATATACTTAGTCTCCAGATCTAACTGTTGCAACTGTAACTGGCATGATATTTTTACCAGTTTGAATGGGGAAAAGTAGCACTAGAAGATCTAAAGCACCTACAACCAGGTGAATTAACAGGAAAAGTTAACTGGAAGAGGTTCAGCCTGCTGGTCTTGATTGACAAATGACAAAATCATTCCATTCAGAAATGTCCCCTTTTAAAATAAAAATGGCAACTACATTGTTAAACCAAAAGGAAAATGATGGCACTGTGTTTCACCATAATTAGTTGACTTATTTAATTGTGCAGATTTTTTCAGAAGTTAATGACTCATTCATATACAGGGTTATTCAAAAAGAATGAACCGATTTCATTACACAATATTTTATTAAGTAAAAGTAATACAAAATTCCAGCAAAGTCACAAGTAGTCTACTCACAAACAAGTTTTATTTCCTGTCTTACAATTGTTCAATGTGGCCACCACCTGCAGCACGGGTAACATCAATGCGATAAGAGAATTCCTCCCAGGCGCGTATCAGCACATCACGTTCCACTGAAAGTGATGAGGCAGTTTTGGAGCTTATCGATTTTTTTTAAGCATCATTCTTTTGTCGTCATTGGTAAGTGCCTGAACGAGCTGCAGTCTGTATGGTTTCAAATGTAGTCGTCTTCTTAGCACACGCCACACAGTGGATTGAGGGATCGCAAGCTCACAGCTAGCACGGTTTATGGACTTCTGCGGGCTCCTGTCAAACGCTGCAAGGATTCTCGCCACTTGTTCCTCCGAAACTCGTGGTCGTCCTGGACTTTTTCCTTTACACAGGCACCCACTCTCTTGAAACTGTCGAAACCACCATCGAATGTTCTTGGGAGAGGGCCGATTAAAGTCAAATTGCCTTCCGAAAAGCACGCTGCACCATGAGAACCGAATTTGTTCTCGCGAACTCAACGAAGAATGCCTTTTGCCCAGGACTCGCTATTCCTAGGGTAAAGAAACAACTGAACGTTGCCGGAAGAATGACGCGACTAATCATTCTATATGACTCATTCCATGACGATGCTTAAAAAAAAAAATCAATAAGCTCCGAAACTGCCTCATCACTTTCAGGGAGGAATTCTCTTATCGCATTGATGTTACCCGTGCTGCAGGTGATGGCCACATTGAACAATTGTAAGACAGGAAATAAAACTTGTTTGTGAGTAGAATACTTGTGACTTTGCTGGAGTTTTGCATTACTTTTACTTTTTTAACCCTGTATATTGCAGTTCTTTATTATATGATTACTTCATAATTGCCAATATATTTAATTTTGGCATAAATAGTACTTCAAAGTTTGATTCCATTTTCCAATTTATGATGTTAGTCCCCACGTCTGGACCAACAAATGATTTGTGAGGTTGAGAGACAGGTCCATTTGAATTGTTCCAAAACATAACTAGGAGTAAAAGTACAGAGTATAGTAAATGGCCCAGCATGAAATGATTTTCTGATCATACATGTGATATTATTTGTAACAAGCCATACTACTTGTCTAAGACGAATTGAAATCTTAGTAATCAATGTCAACCTCGACGTTAACATTTGCAATGCACCATCTACTGGAATGCATTTTTTTTAACACAGAGTAATAAAATGCAATGCACTTATCATTCCAACAAATAGCACATTACAAACATTTGTAGTAATAAAATGCATTACTATAAATTTTTATGGTGCACCGTCTGCTAGACTGACAAATGCAAAGCATATGTCTGTGTTATATGCCATTTGGTAAAAGCAATTTTAATGTTTGTAAGATGCCAACTGTTCAAATAATAGAGACACAGTCACCAGACACAAACACAGATAACTTGGAACATAAACATATTAAAAATAATAATTATTTACATTTATATAGTGCTTTTCTCATATGTTATGGATGTATTATGTCTATTATACACAAACAATGATTTGTGAAAATTGTCTGTGAATGTGAACTTTTCCCAAACTTAGCCAACAATTACAGCCCTCCAAGCATGCAGACTACTATTCACACTACAGAAAAAATAACCAAAAAGTTCAGAAAGAATTTTCTAGAATGTAATACGTTTTTGTTAGGTAGAGGCGAACTGGATAAGCAGGTTAGAAAATAGAGAGATGGATGATCAGAAGGCTCATATGAAGAATCCACAGTGGTGGTGGTGGTGGTTTTACTGTGGCTCTACTTTGCTTGATCCATATTCTTTGAAAGAGGATATTTCCTTCTGAGTGATTCATTAGTGACATAGCAATTGTTTCCACAGGACACTGAGTTAAGGTACAGGCCGCTTCCTACTGTTTTCACATGCTCACTGTAAACTTCACTGCAGGTTCTACACTTTGTATACGTTTTGTAGCGGCATCTTGCACAATCTTTTTAGAACAAAGACTAAATGATGTCTACAAGGGCTAAAAAGACCTACGTTCACTTGTGTATTTATCACCTTGGCCCCGAGTGGATCATTTAAACACAAGTGACAACTCATTCAAACGTACTTGTCACCTCTAAGATTTTCACACTGCACTATGAAGAGGAGTGCTTTTCTTCCTGCTATTAATACCAGCCACTAATTGGTATTTAACCTGCTCTTCCAAAGTGTTTCTGAAATTTACAAGTGGCACTGAACCTTTTAGTGTGGCTATACATTCAACTAAGCTTTCTCTAGTCGGCCATTTCCTGGACTGACAGTTACATTATTTGCTCTGCACATTTCTCTTTGACTGCTCTTCCTCTCTTTAGCTGAATGTCTTTGTTAGCACATATTAGGCAAAGATTTTTTAAAACACTGAAGCAATAAAAATCATCAAAACACTGAACAAAACACAGAAGCAATCCAAATCGTCCTTAAAGAACTACTCCTGGCACACTCCCATAACCTCAAAAACTTCTAATGTGCATTTACAGTACATTAGGTCACTTAAAAATGGTGCTAGTTTGGAGACACTCAGATACAAAACATTCAGTCCTTCAGTCACCCACTAGGGAACTTAACTGAAACAAATTGCAGGTGTCTGCTGCTCACTCGGATTCAAATGTTCCCTGAGGGTAGATTGAGATTTGATTAAAAAATGAACTAAAAAGGACAATTCTGAAGCTGCAAAAGGATTTACAAATGCTTAAAGGGCTGTGTCATGTCACAGCAAGTGGGATTGCCACTATGGCTGCCTTCTGTATATAAATTGTGTTTCTCCCCATGCTTAGATGGTCCACACCTATATTTGTGGTCTTCTTACCATCCGAAGGTGTGTGTGTGTGTGTGTGGTTTACTGACGACTCAAGATTGCCCTCATGAGTATGTCTGACACAGTGCCCCAAGTTCAGTTTGGTTCTCTGATCTCTAAAATGACCCATTTACTTTGGGAGAGCTTTTTTTGTAACTGCTTTCTGGTGGTTCTTCGTGCACATTGTTTTCTGATCATTACATTTTCTTGTGAGGGGCACTCTTCCTTCTTTCTTTTTTCAGTAGATTGATATCTTGAAGTGCTTTTTAGTAGTTAGACTATGGCTGGCAGGTGTTCATGTCTGTTCTCAAAAGTTCAGATAGGTAATTTACCTTGGACTTGATGCAAGCCTCTGATGGCCTCCAATAAGTCTACATTAGTACTTATTTCTTTTCATATTAATATTCGGAACTGATAAGGGTTTACTACAAGCTAATTTCTTAAGTCTTCTTGCTGCTATTTAATCATGAAGCCTCAGCTGCAAATCATCACCTGCATTAAATTATCTGTGTACATGCAGAGTTCTTACACATATCTTGTATCTTTTGCTACTGCTAAAAAAGATTCAGGCTTCTCTACACTGGACAAAACAGGTCCAGAAAACAGGATGAGAGAGTTACATGCCTCATGTAAAGATGAGACTTTCAACATGCAAACTGAAGAGAAGATACCCTGGTGCCACTGGGGCAAAGAACAGTGGAGACATCTATTCATATGTACTAGGAACCATCCATCCATCTATCTATCTATTCATCTATCCATTTTCTGACCCACACTTGCAGTTCAGGATGATAAGAACTGCAAAAAGGGGAACTCGTGCAGATACGTATTCGGTCATATTGATGCTTTTTTGTAAAATGCAAGAGCTTGGAATGAATAATGCACCCTATGGCCAAACCTTTGTGGACACCTGACCATTATATTGTTGGGATATCTCAGAGTCCCTCCATGTCTTTAGGGACCTGGATTTTTGCACAGGGGCACAATCATGCTAGAGCAGAAATGGGCCTTCCCCCAAACTGCTAGTGCACAATCGTCTAAAGTTACTTTGCATGCTTCACAGGAGGTAAGGGACAGAGATATAAAAAGCCATGAAAAACCACAGACCACTATCCCTCCTCTGGGAACCTTAACAGTAGGCACTGGCAGAAAGTGAAGTGTGAAACAGCATTCCACAGAATAGGTTTCCACTGCACTAGAATGTAAAGGTGGTGTGCTTTACTCCTTTCCAACCAATGTCTGGAATTGCACATAGCGATCTTAGGCTTGTCTGCAGTTGCTCAGCCATGGAAACTCACTTCATGAAGCTGCCGACTCACAGATCTTGTGCCAATATTGCTTACAGTAGCAGTCTGGAAGTCCGCTGTAAGTGATGAAACAGGGAATAGGTGATTTTAGGTGCTATGTGCCTCAGCACTTGGTGTCCCTGCTCTGTGTGTTTGTGTTGTCTGCCACATTGTGATTGAGCTGCTGTTGCTCCATGATGCTTTTACGTCACATTGATAGCTTTTACAGTTGACTGAGGCAGAAATAACAGAGCAGAACTTTCACATACTGACTTGTGACAAAGATGGCATCATGTGGCAGTGGCACATTTAAAGTCACTGTGCCCTTCAATATGGCCCATTCTGCTGCCAGTGTTTGTCAATGGAGTCTGCAAGACTACATGTTTGATCCGATGCACATGTTAAAAATGAAACACCTGAATTCAATAATTTGGAGGGGTGTCCACAAATGTTTGGTCATTTGGTGTAAGTTGTATTCACATATTGAATTTTTAAACTCAATGTCATAAAGCATTAATAACAAAACAATACAACACAGTCTTGGCAATGAAGTAACAAATAACAGAGTAAATTAAAAAATAAATGAAAACATGGCACTTAGCAAAAACATATGTAAAATGTATGAAATAAAAAAATGTACAGTACATAAACTTTGAGTTTAAACAAGAGAAATGCAGTCAGTAATACGGTTTTGGTTTAGTTTTAACAGGGAAGAGCAGTCTTCAAAATTCCAAAGTTTGAGGGCCTTGACACCGATAGACCTGCTACAAAAACAGACTGTTCTGAGGGACCACCAGCAGTCCAATGACAAAGCACACATGGAGGGCTGCAAGACTGGAAGTATCTCAACCAGATAAATTGGAATTAGGAACATGCAAGGCTCGGAAGTCTGTACACTAAAATTTGAATTCTATTTGCAAAGAAAGGGGATCCACGCTAACATAAGTGGTGGTGGCTGGGACGATGTACTGATTACAACATGTTGCAGTACCCACTGCATGGCGAGACCAATTTTTCCCTGCACATTGGAGGACCTTCTTGCAGGGCTGGTTGCAGGTTAACGTCATACCCAGGACAGAGCAATTGCAGGTAAAGGGCCTTGCTCAGGGAGCCAACAGGGTAGACAGATGCCTAGCATCAGTGCCACCACTCCATCCCTACATGAGGAGAACATGTAAATCCCACATTGTGAACGTCTGAGCCAGGATTCAAATACAGTAGTCAGGAGGAGGTGACAGCAGAGCTAACCACTGTACTAAAGTGCCACCATACTATGAAACAAACTCAAAGTTTGGAGGAAGAAAAAAAAAATGAAGATTCATTTTTTTTTTTCCCTCCATGGTTGCAACTGATGACTAAATACACTGTCAAATAAAACTTTGAACTTTCTCAATCATATAAAATCCTACTCCTTTGGATGAAAACATGCTTTGTACCAGGGATATAAAAGAACATTAATGTTTTCAAGTTCCACAGAGAAATTTTTAAAAATTCTATATCAGGCTGCAAGACAAAAGAACCTTTTTAAACATTTTATTTACACCTTCAGTTAAAATATTTACTATCAAACATTAGGAGCGTCACCATAACATATAAGGGCTAGATGTCCCTGGGGGTCGATGTACAACAGTATCATACTAATTACAAAATCATGGTTAATTCAACATGACAGACAGGAACATGTCCTCAGAATCACAAGTATGCATTTTAACATTAATATAACTTGTCCAAGGGACCAAAATAGATGACAGCAGAGGAAGTGACATCAGAGGTCAATACACGTGTGACCATTCATCTGGACATCGGAGAACATAATCTATCTAATCCAGACTTTGTTATCTAATTTCTTCTATTTGGTATTGTTAGACATTAATAAATGCCACGTTGCTTTTATATTTTTCAATACTTAGTCTTTTATCTAGAATGACTGAAATAAAAGTGGGCATCTAGAGTAGGGAGATTGCTGCTTTACTGCCCACACTACTTAAAATTAGAACAACTGGAGTAAAAGACAGACATACTTTGGTTGGCAAGTGACAAATAACTAAAAGAGCTGCACGTTTGTGTGTGTCATAACAAAATCTGCATGTTTGGTAGTGCTGGTAATAGTGAGTCACTAGCAACTGGCATCCTTCGAGACTTTGTCTGGCTAGGATCACTATGTGTATGTGTGAGTTACAGTGATATTCAGGGGTGGTAGTAGATGAACCTGATAAACATCTACATTCCTGGCAAGTCTCACAAACTTCATCATAATACAGAAACACAATACTGGAACATTCAGTAAAGAAAGAAGCAGCAGCATGGCAGTGTATATTAAAAACAGCAACCAGCCTCAAAAAAGGAGATGAATTTAGAAAGTGTAAATTCAGCACCTTGGAAGTCCATGGAGTAAGGTCATTGCTCTTTCAGAACAAGAACAAACAGCTCAAGAATTCTGGGCAATGATATCAAAGCAAAGATATTTTTTGGTATCTGGTATCCAGTGGACAGGGAACACTGGTAAAATCCCAGGAAAGGCTCATATGATCAAGTGTGTCACCTAGCATGGGAACACCTTAAAGCACCTCTAGAAACAGGATACAATTGCTGGGGTAAGTGAAGGCAGACCAGGAAAGGCAGATCAAAATGACATAAGATGAGAAGATGGGTTAATGGGTCACATTAATAAAGGAGAAAAACACAAATATTAGGAGAAATGCCACAAATATTTGATAACTCAAATAATATTGTGTAGCTTAATGAAGCATATTATCTAAAGTTAAGAAGTAGTGCTGATAATGGGAGATTCTGAGAAGAAAAAGAAGTGGAAATTGTGGTGCTGAAAATGAAGTGCCTCTTTAGACAGTCTATAAGAAGTCCAAGGAATGGAGAGGGAAGTCTATACTTTTGTTTTCACTTATCAACACTAATAATGATATGGCAAAGTATGAAATTATTTTTGAAACACACAATAATGTGCACTGTAACTTGTAACCCACAAGCTTAAAGGTAATGAAGCAACACCAGGAAAAAAGCAGGAAAGGAATGCAAAGATATGCAGACTGTTAATAATGCATGGTGGGATTTCCAACATCTTAACCTGCTTATCCAGCTTTTATGGTGGAAGAAGGCAGGTGCTCTCCTATTGGCACCAGATGCAAGGCAGGAATCAGCTCAGTCCACCAAAGACCACACTAACTTATACATTGAAGTCACCTATTAAACCAAGGCAGTACTACAGGAAAAGAAGAAACCCCACATATACTCAAGGAGAACTTGAAAACCTCATATAGACAACAGGGGACCACAAATTGTACACTGATCTACCTGAAGTTGTGAAGCAGCAAAGCTAACCATTAGTCCATTAATATTTTGATTCAAGTGCGTAACACAATTACTCTGAAATGATAAATATGACTCCAAAATAGAGCTTAAAAATCAGAAATCATTCTGTGCTTGTCATAGGGTGGCCTTATATTAGACCAGAAGCTTGTGTTAGGTTCCCTACAGTTCTTTATTTAAATCCAAAACAGTAAAGGTTGGTGATGGCACCAAGTTTTGAAGTGGAGAAGATGTTTTGAAGCAGCTGCTATTATCGACAGCAGTGTTTTCAGTGCTAGAGTAACAGGCCTCAGGGAAAGTTATCACAAAGCATGACACGTCGTGAATGGACGAAAGAGATTCTAAATTTCCCCACCTAAGAGAAGGCTTGGCAGAGATCCAAGGGCATAGGTAGTGTTGTGGGTGTGTGCAGCTCATCGATGATGCTGGTGATACACAGATGTCCACATACTTCCAAATGCTGTGCCCTTTAGGGCGCTAATAGAGTAAAGTCATCAAGTTCCACTAAGAATGGCAGCTGTGAACTGAAAGGAACCTGAGAGCATAGGTGGAGGCAGCTGCCATCATGGATAATATCCAATGGGAGTCTCAAACCAGGGCCTCCATAGACAATTATAATAAAGAGGCGAAGGGTCATTGTCAGACTCTGTTGTTGTAATCTATATCAGGCAGTTGCTGCAAGCTCCAGACTGTCAACATAATGGTAATCTGATTTGACTGTCGTCAGTATATCACACAGACACATGGGCTACGTACATAAAATCCTTAACAATAACAGGAAAAAAGGGTGACATCATAGGACATAAACTAATAACCACAAAATCTTAACGTCATATCATAACTGCCAGCCAAAATTCATAACTGCTCTTTCTTAGCTGGTGGCACTGAGCTGGTTGGTTTTGCCTGAGAACCATAATTTTTACCAGAAGTGCCCTCCAGACTGGAACACACATGACCAAAATATATCGCCAGCACACACTTTTGTTTCACAATCAAAGGGCATCAGATTAGTCAGATTTTGTCTGTTTTTACAAATCACATCCATGCGCCATTGTACTACTGTAACAAAATGTTTTGTGCAGCAGGGTAGTGCTGCTCCGTGTAAACGTTTGGACAACCCTGACCAAATTAAATCATTTGTTGACATCTGAGGTAAAAAAATAGTAAATACAACTTTGATAGCAAACACAATAAACCAATGATAGTTAAAAAAAATGTTAATCAATATTTATGGATTTTCTTATGAACTGAAAAATGCAAGAAATAAACAGAGAGAGAGAGAGAGAGAGAGAGAGAGAGACCTTTCCAATACTGAAAACACTTCACAGAAATTCAGACTGAACAACAGGGCATATACAACATTGGAAATAAATAATAACATCTGCATAAAACAATAAATAAATTACAGGAAACGCAAAGCACTGAAATACAATAAGAGACAATAAACAAGAATAAAATACTACAAAGAAATCCTGACTAAGTACCATAATTTGAGATACAAACACAAACCATCCTGACACCTGGACAAAGCAGGTAAACTGAAAGAAAGGGTCAGAATGCCAGGGTAAGTTAAACACCTAACTAAACAAATCATTTTTAAGATTTTTTTTTTTTTTTAAGAATTCATCAAGTCTGCAGATCTCATTACGTTTCGGAGGGCATTTAAAACTCTGGGTGCAATGGAGCTGAAGGCTCAGTCATCCATAGAGCGCAGGTTAGTACGGGGCACAATCAAACTGCCAGAATCAGTGCACTTTAATGAGTGTACAGGAGCATAGTGATGGAGGAGGTTACTGCTGTAGTCCAGTGCAAGACCATTTAGAGCTTTGGAGGTTATTAATAGAATATGTGGGGACAGAATCCTGTAAGACATAAGAAGCCAGTGAAGGTGCAGCAGGATGGCTGTTATATGCTGCCTGTTGCAGGTTTGGGCATGGATGTTTGCAGCTGAGTTTTAAACCATCCAGAGCTGTGGTATAAGATTAGAAGTAGAGAGTTACAGTAGTCAATGAGGGATGTAATAAAAGCACAAATAAGTTTCTCAACATTAGTACATGAGAGGAATGAGTGAACATGGAATATGTTAAGGGGGTGGAAGAAAGAAAGCTTCTTAATGTGATTTATGTGAGCAGAATAAGAAATGAATGAATGAAAAATGACACCAAGATTCCTAGCAGAAGAAGCAGCTCTGATAACATCACCACCAAAGATGACTGAAATGGGGCTCATGCTCTTAAGCTGAGATTTAGTGGCAATTAGCATGACTTTGCTTTTGTTTCAGTTTTACTTTAAAGAATTATATTCCATCCACTGATGCCTAGAAAGCAGGGAAAGGCCATCAAAAATAGATATCCAAGCGCTTTCAGCTAGCAATTTCTAAAGCAAAAACTGTGCAGGTCAAGGCCAAATCAGAAACATCAAGACAAAAGTCAGAATAGCTCATACACTGTGCAGGATGGCAAAGCAAAACCCCCAAGGGACCTGCAGGGCAGTTTTAGCAGAGAAAGTGATGGTGGTGCACTGCCCTGCTGAGCAGAATTACTTACACCCACACACCATCTTCTTTGTGGAAAGGTCATCAGAAAGAAACCTCACCTGTGATCTTGTCACAAAAAACAATGTCCCAAGTATGCAAAACAGTGTCTGCAAAAGAGGCAGTTAAAATCAAACTCTTTGGCCACAACCAGAGTAATGGGGTGGAACTAATACACTTTGGGGTTACAGTATGTGACAAACAGTGGTGACTACAGGGAAGAATGGATTCCACAAAATATCAACAAATCCCAGAGCAGAATGTCTGGCAGTCAAGTCGGGAAACTAAAGCTGAAAAGGACAGCTTCTGCAGCAAGGCAACAAGGCAAAACACGCTTCAAAATCTACTATGAGGTACCTCAAAAAAACACAAGGTGAAGGTTCTGGAATGGACCTCACTGTCACCAGACTTGAACATCATTGAGAATCTGTGGAAAGACATTAAAGCGAGTTGTGCATGGAAGACAGTTCAAGAAAATCTAACAGCTAGAAGTGATCTGCAAGTGAGAATGGTGAAAAACAACAAGAATTCAAACACTCAGAGCCAGCAAAAAAAAAAAAAAAATTGTAGGCTTCAATTTTTACCAAAGGTCGTGTTACAAAATACTAACTTAGAAGAGAGCCCAAACATTTGCAAACACTGTGCTCTTGGTTTTTTTCTGCTTGTCAAATAAACCGCAACTGTACAGTAACATTTTGTGCATGTTTAAATGTTTGCATTCAAAGATGTGTTCACGGTTTTTTTTTTTTCTTCAAATGTCAACAAAATAAGTCATTTTGCCAGGTGATATTTGTGGCACAAGATATTAACAAAGTCTAAAATCCAACAGCATGGCCTTTTCCTTTCTTTTTAAAAAAAATTGGAACATAAAACCTGTGCCAGACATACTACTAGGAAAAAAGGAACATTTGGTCATAGTATCCTGAAGTTCAGCAATGGGTTTATCTAAATAAACAATTTAAATATTTGACTTGTCCTTCGTTTTACTTAAAGCAAGAAATTTGTAAAATTAACCTAATGAGCACTAATTAAAAAATGAGCGAATTAGGAGAATAACAAATCCTCTGGTCATGGGTGACTTCAATGCAGCCACTGGCACTGACAGGGCTGACTATGAGGATTGTCTCAGTACCCATGGGTCTGGTGACCGTGGTGAAAGTGGCTCCATGTTCCTTGACTTTGCAAATGGTCAGGGGTTGCAAATCGCTGGATCCTGGTTCCAGTGCCCAGAACCACATCGTTGGACTTGGTACTCCAATACTGATGGTGCGGTGACATCCTCGTGGGCAGATGCTGGAGGCTCTTACAAAACTGCAGGGTCTGCAGAAGTGCCCAGTTTGTGAATTCTAACCACAGACCTGTTGTTGCTACTCTTAGGATCCAGCTTAGGTCCAATAGGTTACCACCTACTAGGAAAATGAGCCTGGACTTGGCCTAACTCCATGATCGGGCTGTTTCTAATGAGTTTGCATGCAGTTTGTGTGAGGAACTTGCAGATTTGGATATGACTGCCAATCTTAATGTGATGTGGGAGACCTTCCATGACAAGACCCTGAAGGTTGTGTTGGTGTTACCGGTGTTCCATCTTGCAGGGCACCCTGGATATCATTGAGAGGAGTCGCAGTGCACAGCTCAATGGCAACTCTGGTCTGTACCGGGAACTGAGAAGGACGGCCGTAAGGGCTCCGAGGGCAGATAAAGAGGTGTTTGTTAGAGGAATCTGTGAGCAAGTGGCACACCATCTTTGGTCTAGCGATCCACGTCCTGCTTACAGAGGAATCGAAGCATTACGCACATCTGAATCTGTTCCTCAGAGAGTCACAATCAGGGTGGCTGATGGAACAGTCCTTACGGATGACACTGCAGTTGTGACCCGCTGGGCTGGCTACTTTGAGCAGCTGTTCAAAGCCGATCCTCCGGCTAGCACATTGGATATCTCTTGATCCACGGTTCTTGAGGCTGATCCTCCAATTAGCTGTGAACCACCCAATCTCACTGAAATTGCACAGGTGGTGAACCAGCTGAGGGGGGAAAAGGCTGCAGGCATCTGTGGTATCTGGGGTGAACTTCTCCAGGCTGTTGGTAAGGCTGTCCTCCTGGCATTGCAAGCAATCTTTGCTTTTATTTGGTAAACTGGCATCATCCCAACTGACAGGAAAACAGGACTTGTTTTCCCTATCTGGAAAGGGAAGGGTGATCGCCTGGATTGCATCAACTACAGGGGGATAGCACTGCTCTCTGTGCCAGGTAAGGTCCTTGCTAGGGTCATTCTCAATAGGATCCATGATTACCTGCTCACCACCCAGCGACCGGAACAGTCTGGCTTTACGCCTAAGAAGTCTACCATCGACCACATCCTGGCACTGAGGGTTCTCATGGAGTGCAGTTTCTTTGCAGCCTGTCAATTTTCGTATATCATTCGACTCAGTTGATCGAGCTGCTCTGTAGGACATCCTGAGGGTTTGTGGGATCCCCTTGAGGTTGCTAGATATCATGGCTGGCCTGTATACTGGTACTGTGAGTGCTGTGCAGAGTGTAGGCAGAACCTCTGTACTTTTCCCAGTTGATTCTGGGGTTCGACAGAGGTGTGTTCTTGCTCCTATGCTTGTATGGACTGGGTGCTGGGCAAGGTCGTGGGGTCCAGCAGCTGTGGGGCATCAGTTGGTGAAGAAAGATTCACGGATCTTGACTTTGCTGACGATGCTGTGATCTTTGCGGAGTCAATGGAGGCTCTGATTGGGGCGCTCGAGAGACTGAGTGAGGAGTCTGAGTGTCTGGGCTTGCGAGTGTCCTGGATAAAAATCAAGGTCCAGGCCTTTAATGACCTCTTGGGCACAGCCATCAGCATTGTGTCTGTCTGCAGAGAGAGTGTCGACCATGTTGGGAGGTTTACTTATCTTGGTGGTAACATTCATGTCTCTGATGACTCTTCCTATGAAGTCAGTAGACGGATTGGGAGAGCATGGGGGGTCATGAGGTCACTGGAAAAGGGTGTGTGGCGCTCCCGATATCTATGCAAAAGGATGAAGGTCCAAGTCCTTAGAGTCCTGGTGCTTCCTGTCTTGCTAAATGGTTGTGAGACATGGATGCTTTCCAGTGACTTGAGACGAAGACTGGACTAATTTCTGGAAATCCCTTGGGTACCGTTGGTTTGACTTTGTGTCGAATGAGCGGTTGCTCATGGAGTCCCGAGTGAGGCACATTACCTGCACTGTTGAGCGTCAGTTACAGCACTACAGCCATGTGGTGCGTTTCCCCTAAGGGAGCTCCGGCTCATAAAATCCTCATTGTTGGGGACCCGAGTGGCTGGACCAGGCCAAGGGGTCACCCACATAACAGCTAGTTGCGGCAGATAGAGGGTCATTTCCGGAGGGTGGGACTGGACCACATGTCTGCCTGGGGGGTTGCAAACCGGGATCCTGAGTTGTTTCATCGTGTGGTGGGTGCAGCAACGCACTGTACCAGTGCATGCTCCCCAACTTGACTTGAACTAAATAAAGGTTATCTTGACAATGCAAGGCAAGAGATCAAAAGTTAATTCTCGGCCAGACTCTTACAAATGCAAAACGTTTAAATAATGCATCAGTAAAATATAATTGTGGTGAAGCTAATTACACAAAACAATCATTTTTATCTTTATATCATATAGTGCTTTTCAAATTTAGCATCATCAAAGGGTATGCATGCAGCATAATTAAGATTCGGCTTTACTGCCATACCAGCCTGGAAGATTTCCTGCAGTTATTGAAAAAAGAGACATAAATAACAGATACTCGGTGCATGGTGGCACAGTGGTCATGCTGCTGCCTCACAGTAAGCAAAAAGGGTCATCACTGCGTGGAGTGTGCATGTTCTCCCCATTGCTGCGTGGGTTTCTTCAGGGTGTTCCAGTTACCTCCCACAGTCCAAAGATTTCCAGGTTAGGCCCTAGTATGTGCTTGGTGTGTGAGTATGTGTGTGTTTGCTCTGTGATGGACTGGTAACCTGTCCAGAGTTTGTTCCTGCCTTGCACCCTACACTAGCTTGGATAGGTTCCAGGTCCCCCACACTTGGTCTGGATTAAGGGGGTTAGAACATGACATTTATTCGTCTAATCTGCTGATATCAACTGCCGGCATTGTCATGTTGCAAAATATTTTATGACAAGCTTATAACCTATAACACTAAATAGAAAATATAAATAAAATGAGTGCCCAAGATGCTTCTTTTAAGTGATTGCTTATTTCAGAAGTAGAATTTTCATCACACATTAACTTCCAACACATCATTTGGTTGAAGCCCATACATTTTCCTCCATTTTCCCCTTAGGGTCATGCCACATTACATGACCTTTCCACCTATTTTCAGTCATAGATTTCATTTACAGAATCTTAGAGAGTCAAGAAACAGATACAGTGTACTCCCATGACCAACATTCGATCAATATCAGTCTGCAACCACCCTATTAAAACTAGATAGGTTTGTAGGGACAGGCTCTACAAGGAGCTATAAGGAATAAGGAACACAGGAGCTTTGGACCTCACAAAGAGAAGAGAGGCTTATCTGTCTGATGTGCCATATTTTACACAATACCACCAAAAAAGGCCCGGGATGGCGGCTGAAATCTCAATACCTGTAAACCTTTTGCACGGGAACTGGCTCTGTCAGACAGCACACTATTGGCTTTCAGGAAAGGGGCAAAGTTGCAATACTTTGAAATTGTGAAACCAATAGAAAATATTCACAGAGTTTCATATTTGACATGCCTTGTGATTTTTAGTCACCTAAATTAATATGCTCCAGTAATGAGCTGTCACGTTCCTATTAGAAGTCGTATAATGTGATATCATCTTCGGCCAACTTTCTCCTACTAAGACCTAAATGTTTCCCAGATGGATTTAATGTCTATTGCTGTAATTCCCTTATCAAGCTTATCTGTGGTTATTCTGTGTTCCAGCCTTATTACCAACATCTCCTACCTTTGATTATAAAAGTATTTCTTCTGTAAATCATTTGCCAAATAACAGTTTGTCCAACCAAACATACAATTTCAGGATTATCCTATTCCTAAAATATGAATGTGTCACTTTCAGTTTCAAACAAGGGAACCTTTTCCAAATTAGTAGTTCCACAGCACTTCTTCAATCCTAATCCTTCACTGTCAGGGTCCCAAGATCCGTCTACTGAATAAAACAGACATCCAGCCATGTACTTACCAGCAGTCACTGTGGTTTGCCTATGTGTAATATGATAAGTGAATAATAATTCTTGGAAATCTGTTCAGATTCTATGACACTTCATTATAACATTATTTACTGTGTATTAGTATGAATTCAGACAATATAACTAAACCATACAGATCAGTGTAAACATGAGTTTATGGGTTTTATTTACACTCCTGTGCCTATCCTTGCTATTTACAGACTTATTCATTAGCTGGCTTTCTAATAATGCGATACACTGGCAGTTCAAGCAGGTGATGGAAGTGATGCAGCGTGGCTCTGCATCTCTCACAATGCTTCACTTCCCAAATGCCCTAAGGAATGGCAATCTTCATCTCCAAAATAGCTGTCTATGATATCTCAAAGTGATGTTCACATTAAAGAAACACTGATGGAATTATTAAGGGTGTAAAACAACAATAAGCTAACACAAATGTTCAGATTATTCACTATTTGTTTTCTGAAACTGTTCACCACAACTAAATGATCAAGTGTTCTCTAGTGTAAGTGCCAGGACAGATACAGTGCATCGTAAAGTATTCACAGCGCATCACTTTTTCCACATTTTGTTATGTTACAGCCTTATTCCAAAATGGATTAAATTCATTTTTTCCTCAGAATTCTACACACAACACCCCATAATGACAACGTGAAAAAAGTTTACTTGAGGTTTTTGCAAATTTATTAAAAATAAAAAAACTGAGAAATCACATGTACATAAGTATTCACAGCCTTTGCTCAATACTTTGTTGATGCACCTTTGGCAGCAATTACAGCCTCAAGTCTTTTTGAATATGATGCCACAAGCTTGGCACACCTATCCTTGGCGAGTTTCGCCCATTCCTCTTTGCAGCACCTCTCAAGCGCCATCAAGTTGGATTGGAAGCGTCGGTTCACAGCCATTTTAAGATCTCTCCAAAGATGTTCAATCGGATTCAAGTCTGGGCTCTGGCTGGGCCACTCAAGGACATTCACAGAGTTGTCCTAAAGCCACTCCTTTGATATCTTGGCTGTGTGCTTAGGTTCGTTGTCTTGCTGAAAGATGAATCATCGCCCCAGTCTGAGGTTAAGAGCGCTCTGGAGCAAATTTTTATCCAGGAAGTCTCTGTACATTGCTGTAGTCATCTTTCCCTTTATCCTCACTAGTCTCTCAGTTCCTGCTACTGAAAAACATCCCCACAGCATGATGCTGCCACCACCATGCTTCACTGTAGGGATGGTATTGGCCTGGTGATGAGCGGTGCCTGGTTTCCTCCAAACGTGACGCCTGGCATTCACACCAAAGAGTTCAATTTTTGTCTCATCAGACCACCTGTGTCCTCTTGCCACACTGAATAAGCCTTCTGCTGCGTAATCTTTTACAGCGTGATCGTGATTGAGAGAATAAAACTGAAAAAAGCTAACTTTTACAAGTACCATAAATTTATACCCAGTGTCCCATATATTTGCCTCTTTCTTTTTTTTTCTCTGTGCTGCATTGACATTATGCAGCAGGTGTGAGCTTATTCAGCGCAGCAAGAGGACGCAGGTGGCCTATTGCTTGTGCTATACCAAGCTTGACCTGGCAGCGATCGACACACATGTACTGTGCAAGGCATGTATCTGAGAAAAGGAAAGTGTTCATGGCTCATATTGCAGAGGAACTTCTTTGTCGCATCTTACTAGAAAAGGCAATGGAAAAAGAAAAGGAGGATGCAACATCGACAAGCTTCTGTTCCAAGACAGCCATTTCCCCAGGAAAGTAAACTGAGTCAGTGTCAAGTGCCCTTTCAATGTAATAGGAACCAAGGCATAGAGAGAAGTGTGTACATTGTAACAGGTGCACACGTCGTAAATGTAGGAAGGACTGTCCTTGCGTGTGTGTAAACTGTTAACATTTGATTCTGATGATTGCATATAGTGCTGAACTGACCTCTCAATACTATTCTTTCCTCTGCATGTCCTGGAGTACAAAAGAAACTCCACCATGCACTAAAATCTGGGGACTGGCAAGATCGGGGAGCAAAAAAAACATGCGGTCAGCGATTACAACGATGTTATTCGAATGAATATGAATAATGTTGCATCCGTGCCACAATGTTTTCCGAAATGTACTATAAAGGTCATAAAATGAGTTATTCCAAATATCATATATACCTATGTTGTTTATCCATCCAGATAAGAGAAAGTCCAGCTCCATTGCCGCAAAACATTACTCACATCTACAGTTATTCCCAGTTTCAGATAAAAAGTACTAGCGTCAGATCCCTGGGGGTGTTAATATGTATCATGACAGAGAATAAAAGTGGGGGTGTGGAGGGGAACGTTAACTTTTACAAGTCCTATAAATGTACAGCGGCTGTTACAGACACAAACCAAATGTATGTGTTTACTGTATAATACTAACATTAAGAGCAGCTCACTACTGAAAACGGTAAATTTAGGAGGCAGTCAGGATCGAACCGAGGAATCTTGATTACAAGTCAGCAAATCTTACCGCTACACCATGGAAGTTGTTGTATTGTCCTTGAACCTTTTGTGAAAGTGCTTATTTGATCTTTGGACTTCAGGCTTCACACATTATATAGTTTATGCCTACATTTTGTCATTTATTACTAAAATATGAAAAAGTTTTTGTTTTAACAATGTGTTTACAGAGATTATTGTAGAAACGGAACACATATGAAATACATGTGTTCCAAATAACAATCTATTATTTCCACTCTAAAACTCCAGCAGTTCACTCCCAGATAGTCAAGGCATGAAGTGGGAGAATTTTGTGCACATCCTGCGGCGGTGGGGGGATGGAATAGCAGGCTGCTTGCTTCTTGTCTTTATCGGCACATTTACAGGACAAAAGACACTGACAGAGAGGTGCAAACAGATTTAAGGTGGGCCGGATTCACGAGTTTTCCCATAGGCTCTAGTAATTCTAGTGTTAAACAAAAAAACATAATAGGCAATGTACAGTGAATTTCTGTGCATAAAGTACATTCCTTTCTGTGGAGAAAGGAGAATGGATTCACTATGCCCTTGTTTGTTATAATTCTTGACAGCAGCACAAAAATAACACAGAAAGGACTGGAGCAGGGGGATTAGAACAACTTCTTGTGAGTGACTTCTTTCCTATTCTCTAATTTTATAGAATTTTTTTAATGCATACTTTAATTTACTACTATATAGGAGAAGAAGGCACCCATGCTCATTTTTTTACTAAATGAAATTAAATATTTCAATCAAAAATTAAGAGACAGCAATATTTTAGATAGAAGTTCATACATTTTTGAAACATTGATGTATTAAAACAGTTAAAATTTGTTGATACCTAAAATAATTTGTTACCCTTTGCTCATAAAAAAGACAAAAAAAGCAGCTAATGCTGTTCTCCCACTCACCAAAAAACCAATTTAACAACAAAACTTTTCTCCATACCTTAATAAAAGGAAAAAAGTAAATAAAATCACTCTACTCGTCTCTATGTCTGCAATAACCCTTGTAAACTGAGAGTTGGCACATTCTTGTACAACTATTGTAAATACTTTCTAGTTAACTTGGTATATTGCTAAAAGCACATCATGGTGCCGCCTCACAATTCCATAAGAATAGATTTGAATTCTGGCCTGGACACTGACTGTATGGAGTGTGCACCTTCTCTGATATCAAAGTTATTTTTCAAAAGGTTTCTGAACATTCACACCTTTGGCACAAGGATCGATTTCAGAAAACATATCTTCTTCATTTCAGATATATGTTTATAGCAATGAGGCCAAGCTGGACGTAACTCACTTTTATCACAGATTGCTGGCACTATCTTTCCTACAAACAGGAGGCAGGTGCTCTACTTAGTATACAGCAAATGGTATCGGCAGAGATTTCCGGCAAATAGCAGCTAAAGCAAAAACCAAGCCAGCTGCACGGCCAATTTCCAACATACAGCATATTCTCTACAAATCACACTATGGAGATTTTTGATAATCAGCACTACTTAGCACGTGACAACACTAACCCTATGGACTTATTAAAATGGCTGCATTTGGGAAGCTTGCCCCAAGTAAAAATGCTTATGGGAGTGAAAGGCTGCATTTACAGGGGAACGAACCAGAGTGGGCTCTCGGATTTCCCTAAATATGGTAAACATAAGGAGGAAGACTACTTACATGTTTCATATTTTGCCATCTTTACTCATATGTGATACCAGCCCCCTTAACTTGTTTTGTCTGATTATTTTAATAAACCATTTTATTCAATATAACCTAAAGGCACATTATAAGAAAAGCTGATGCAAGCATAATCTTTAACAAGGTATGGAGAGTGTCAAGGAATCAGACCCATTGATGCTGGTGCAATCTAGCTGCCGATATCACAGAAAAGACAAGCTCAGAAAAAATAGTTAAATAGCATTGAAAGCTTCCACTGTTGAGGTGCAAAACTAAAAGATCATTTCCAAGCAACAGAATTAGTAATGTAAACTTGACAAAATAAATCACAGATTACTTGAATGACACCCATAACCAATGATAGATGTCCCCTTTTTGATTCAGTCATTCCAGTTCTTCCATTGCAGGCAAGCAGCATTAGGAACAGCTTGATACAATTTACAGTTTCCACATAAACTGATTAGGCCTGAATCTATTTTTAAAACCATCAATTCTTTATTGCTTTGAGAAAGGTTTGCTAAAGTATTGTACTCTATGGACAGATGGTTTTTGTTTAATTATGTGTGAGACTGTTGGTCACTCTTCTCCACCCATTCCCACCCTGTCTGCACTCTCATCACAATCCCCATTACTCTGTACTGTTGATCTCAAGTATTTAAACTCATCCTTCTTCGTCAACTCTACTCCCTGCATCCTCACCATTTCACTGACCTCCCTCTCAATTACACACAGGTATTCTGTCTTGTTCCTACTGACCTTCATTCCTCTCCTCTCTAGAGCATCTCTTCCATTTTTTTTTTTTATTTATTTTAACTATTTTTTTTGTATAGCATTCTTCACTAAGTACAAGCATAGATCACTGTTAATAATTTTCAGTTAAAATGCAAGTAAAAATGATAATTACTAAATACAGAACTGGCACACATATAAATGCAGATTCGTCAAAACACAAAGAACAAGAATTTATTAAATGGAATCCAACAATGTTTGTCCATTAATTAATTGATGAGCTATAGCCATTTAACAACTGTGGAGATTTAAACTGTAAAAAGAGAAAGTCAAAAACCAAAATCACTTTTCCATGCACAGGAGAGCAGCCTGGCAGTACAGAAGTTGCGCCAAATGCCACATCAACATACAGAGAGGATTCTCTCTCAGCTTTCCAGGGTTAAAACATTTGTATTCATTTTTTGTTTTCTGTAAGTTATTTTAATTTATTCATGTATTTTCATATGGATACATACATTATACAAAGTAAGAGAGATGTCCACACTAGTTGCACAAAAAAAGACTTGTTGACACACTGCCTAGGTATCAACAGTGGGGGGGGAGTGAAAAGTAAACTGCTCTTTTAAAAGTTATGAATGAAGAGGGGGAATCTCAACAACATTACATCGATAGATAGAACTTTATTTGTCTGCAAGAGGAAGTTTGACTTTTTACAGAAGCTCTTTAAATAAATGCATAGATGGATAAAAAATGTACACACACACTTTGGTCTGAACACACACTAGAATGATTATAAAGCAAGAAAATTATAAAGAAAGAAAAGCTCTGACTTGGCTGTCACAGTCCCAGTGAGGCCTTATGCAGATATATTGCTGTTGGTATAAAGGAGCACCTTGACACATTTCTGCTGAACACTTCATTGGCTGAAAGTCCTCAGTCTTGGTGTAGTCACCTTTCAAAATACTGTACACAAATTGACTGGCAGTGAGTAACAAAGCAGCGGAGGGTGAGGATAAAGGCAGTGCAGGATCAAATCAATCCATTTTGTTTTTGAGTGTCTGCTGTCATCTTTTTACATGGGAAAAAAATCTGTTGATAAAAAAACCTTTCAAAACATGGTGCCATCAACATTTCCAAAAGTAATAGAAGAAAGGGCAGGTGAAGACATACCAGAAATGTAGGACTGGCCGAGCCTCACAACAGAAGACTGGCAGGGCTGGTATGGAGCACTAGAGCCGGAGAACACAGAGGCTGTGGTCACCTCATATTTAGCTCCAAGAACTGATCCTGCTGAGCCTGTCTCATCCTTGTATTGCCAACATGCAATGGCAAACAGTCAATCACCTGTGCACCACAGTTACTGATTTAGTTGTCAGCTGCCTTTGGCTACGCTAACATCTGACACTGCCATTTGCAGGATTCATTTTAACACACACGAATGCCCTGTAGCAATGACCAGAGAATCGAGCATTATGAAAAGACAGAAGGAGGGGACAACAAGTCTAAAGCCCAACATAACAAGTGGCAATGATCTAATTGAAAGTTAGTCAAGTGTAGGACTGCAAGGATGGGCAACAACATAGATGCTGGTGTACAGTTGTTTCAAGAGGTGGACTCATGCAAATCCCAGCAACTGAAAATAAAATTACTGAAATCATTCAGGAGGGAGGCCAGAACCACTGCACTTCCCTGAGAGCCCAAACCCCCAAAAAAATTCAGATTTCTCAGTAAAAATCGACAGCCAACAATATAACAAAACACCACGGGTGATTGTAATGAAGCTGTGGACTAGCTTTTAAAAAGTGATATGGCCAAAAACAATAAAACACAGTCATTTCAACAATAACCTACAATATCTCATAGCAAACACAACTGCAAGCCAAATCCAGAACACTAATCAGGTCACAGTCCCCTTCTCTTCAGTCTATTCTCTCTTCACAGCATTAGCACAAATACAGAAATATTTCAAGCATGTGTGCCCCACACTGATGTTCTGCTGCTGTTAGGTTACAAAAGCTCAAAGAAACTGCACATTAAGCATTGCAAGAAGCTAAACAGCTCATGCAATCTTTTAAAATGATTAGCATTTTACTAGGTAATGTCTTTTAAGAGTAGCACTTGAAATTTTATTTTGCATTTTAGCATTAGTGACAGCCTATTGCACCACAGCAGCTGTGAACACCAACCACATAAAGAAACTCTTAATGAGTTAAATTAAAAAAAAAAGGATGCTTATTAGGCAACTAAGCAACTAATACTGAAGAGTGTATAATGATCTGCTAGAAGATCACAATGACCTAGAAGTGCCTTCTTTGTTAGTGTAAGCTGTTGAAAAGCAGTTGCAAATGGATTTTGGTTGGGAGGGCTGGCAAGCTTCCCAGGCTCAGCTCATTTAAAGGCCTTGTTTATTCAGTTGTTTCGCTTCTACTTTCGGTCTGCAGAGTCAGGGAACTCAGTGTCTTAGCATTTATCAAAGAACATGCATTCTCTCTCTCTGCTTGTTGTACCTACTGTGGGATTCCATAAAATTTTAAACTTTCCATTCTTTTGTTAGAGCTGCTGCCAAGACACTTTCATATTCATCTGTTATATTGCTTTTTAACTGCAGTTACTGTTTAATGTCCTGCCATGACAAGTGTTTTCCATTTTCTTTCTATTCTTGGTGTCTGTGGTGGCATGTGGTCTGCCTTGGAGTGGATGCATCATCACATACGATGGACCAAATTGTCTGATATCTTCGGTCCATATGAAATAATTGCCACCTGCTCACTTTTAGAATATGGCTCACATATTACAGTTAGAACTTGGATTTAAAACCATCCTGTGTGTTTTTATATATTTAATTTTGTGTACACATCAATAGTGCCATGTAAAAGCATTCAGGTGCTTGACCAAGTCTCTAAAAACACTCATTAGCAATACTTACAATGAAATATCGTTCTGTGATGGATTTTTTTTTATTTATTTCAAAGCATTGAAGGTCACAATTAGTTTAAGTGACATTGTTAGAAAAAAAATCTTTAGAAAAAAAGTAAAGGAAATAAGCAATACAGTGCACATTTTATTGTTTGCAACATCGAGTCACAGTGTTCATTTGGCTTTTTTGATCAACAAAGTGAAAAACGGATCTCTAAATTAATTATGCATGAAACGCAATATTATTGGTCAACTCCTTGTATACGACACATCTAAATCATCACTGTTGTAGCCAGTTAGCTTTTAAGCCACATATTTAGATAAATGAAGAGTACCTGTGTAGACGTTTCAATTCAATTGTAGTATAAATTCACATAATCTGGAAAGTCCAGCTTGTGGAGTGTCAGAATTGTAGCCTAACCCACGAAATGAAGACACAACAACACTCCAAGCAACTCCATAAAAAGGTGATTGAAAAGCACAAGTCAGGGGACGGAGAGGAAAACAAAAATCCAAGTCACTGAATATCCACTGAACACCCCCGGTGTCCAGTTGATAAATGGAAAGGGTATGGCACAGCTGTAAAATCTGCCTACAGCAGGTCGCCCACAAATTAGGGTTAAATGAATGATCGTGCAACTTTATAGGAGACTGGCAAAGAGAAAGCCATTGTTATACAGTTATTAAAAAAAGTAGAAATTGCCAGAAGACACATGGGAGACTCCGATATCAGCCAGAAGAAAGTTCTATGGTCCAATGAGACCAAAACAGAGTGTTTGGCAATAACACTAAATGTCATTTTTGGTATAAATCAGTGCACATGATCAAAAACACACCATCCCCACTGTGAAGGTTTGTGATGACATTGTCATGTTGTGGAGAGGATTTTCCAGTGTAGACTCTGGAAGGCTTTTGAGAATATAAGGTAAAACACTGGCACATCCTGGAGGAACACCTGACACAGTCTGCAAGAAACCCATGCTACAATGGAATGACTTCAAAACAGCAATGTTAATGTCCTGGAGTGGCTGAGTCAGAGTGTTGATCTCAATCCACATGATATTATGTGGCTGGACCTGAAAAAGGCTGTTCATTCATGATCTCCATGCAACCTGGCAGAGCTTGGACAGTATTGCAAAGGATGGAAAGAAAAAAAAAAAAAAACATCAGCATCCAAATGTGCAAAACTGACAGAGACATCTGCACACAGACTCAAGGCTGTCATGGCTGCCATAGAAGCATCATCAAAACACTGACTTGAAGGGGGGAAATACTTATGCAATTTTTATTTTGTGTTTAATTTAGACCACGTAGTAGAGATCTGTTTTCACTTTGTCATTAAAGTCTCTTCTTTCTGTTCATCAATGTCAAAAAAGGTAAATTAAATCCACTGGTATTCAACACTGTATAAAAATAAAATGTGAAAACCTCCAACTAGGTGAATTCTGATCATGGTGTAAAATTCAACTGATTATAAAGAAATAATCATTTTGTTAACTACCTCTTTACACTTTTTTTGTTTCCACAGTGTAATATTCTCTAATCTTCATGTCAATGTCCTTTTCTAAACTCAGTTTAGTATTTGTTAATGTGTTTTTATTTTGTGGTCCTCTTAATTTGCTTGTCTTTTTGGGCCTTTTTTTTCCCCAGACTAATCTAATTTTCCCTTCCAAAACCCAAAGATCTGCAACCTTTGTAAAAATAGCAAGCCTAAACTGACCTGCCGTAAGGAACTATGGGTATTATTACCAAATGCACCCTGAATGCACTGCCAGCCCGCTAGGATTGATTTCTGTCTTGTGTCTGATTCTGCTGGAAATGGCCCTGGGTATCTGTGATGTTAAGTGAGATTAAAGTACTTGAAATGGATGAATGGAGGGATGCAATTTCATTTTTTATTTCAGAATATTCAACAGTTTAACATTTCATTAATTGAAATATGTAAAGCATTAACTGAAGAAGCAAATGATTAAAGACAATGACTGAGCAACAAATGTAACTGCTAACAAGCAGCATGGTTGATTGTAATATCAATTATTTACAATTTACTTTTACAGTTTACCACCATTTTCAGCACTGTAATGGAGAGTATTAATTATAAAAACCATAAACTAAAAAGAACAAAATAACATGTTAGATAAAACATTTGCATGTGACCACAGCAGCCAGAAACAACCATGAATAAGGCACTATGCACACATCCACACTGGGTGGCAAATGAACTGATAGGTACCTCTTTTCAATGTACAAGAAGATCAAAAACAATGCAGAAAACTCACGACGACAAAGGAAAAGCAGACCATAGCTTAGAGTAAAAACTGAAACCATGCCAGTGTAATCAAGAGGGAGCAAACCAAACAATCTCTGTGCCACCAAAAATGCTAAAATGTTTTTTCTCTTGCATGAAGAAGATGTGCATTAGGCATGTCCAGTATGAGTGTGCAGCATTTTGCACTGCAATGTTATTTAGTCCTGTTTTGCACTTGATGTTCTGGCTCACTAAAACATTATAAATTTAAAATAAATGAATGAAACAGTACTAGAAAGCCATTGAAAGATCAAACCTGCAAAATGTGCAGTACAGTATTGTCCCAGAGATGCAACTGTAAGACGCATAAATCTTCATCCATATGGAAAGTGTATGTCATTTTCCACTTATAATCTCGTCCCTTGAATTCTAATTATGAAACATGAACTAGCTCTGGCTTGTACTTTTACATTTGCTTCACATTAAAACTACCAAGCGTGAATGATCATAATTCAGTCTTAAATTAATATAATATCAGTCAAGTCAGTCAGTCATTATCCAACCCGCTATATACTAACACAGGGTCACGGGGGTCTGTTAGAGCCAATCCCAGCCAACACAGGGCACAAGACAGGAACAAACCCCAGGCAGGACGCACGCACACACACACACACACACACACACACACATCAAGCGCACGCGCACACACACACACACACACCAAGCACACACCAGGGATAATTTAGGATCGCCAATGCACCTAACCTGCAGGTCTTTCGACTGTAGGAGGAAACCCGTGCAGACATGGGGAGAACATGCAAACTCCATGCAGGGAGGAACCGGGAAGCGAATGCAGGTCTCCTTACTGCGAGGCAGCAGTGCTACCACTGCACCCACTGTGCCACCCTTAATATAATATATACTTTGTAAATCCCTAAAAAACTGTATCAGCATGTTAAAAATCTATTCTTACAACCAGATTCAAACAAATGTAGCCAAAGTATTAAAGTCCAAAATTGTAAAAGATTCAATCAAAACAAACCTACAGAGGGCAAGATGAAAGAAGTTACCTGTAGTATTAAACTCATACTTCCTTAGCTAGTTTTACTCTGGCATTTAACATTCTCCAAAAAATAATTTAGCTTTAGCATAGCTACAAGACACAAAAAGCTACAAGTTTTAAGGAAAATGTATAAGCACTGGAGAAATCACATTAATTAGCAAGGCTGGCATTCCTATCTGCTACTGATAAGGTGAGGTAATTTCACTCAGAGTACCTCAAGAAAGGAGGCAAGGAGTCATCATCAAGTAGCCAACTAAGGGAAACCTGGCCAACTGCAACAACGGGCATGGGATAACGCTCCTCTCTTTCCCTAGGAACGTTTTCAGTACAGTTCTTCTCCGGCAATTGTGACGTGCAGTTGGCTCCATGAAGAACAAGCCAGACCCCGCAGTGGATGATCCTGTGTGTAGCAGATGTTTGTCCTGCAGACAATTATCAAACAGAGTATCGAGCTACAGCAAAAGCTGACAATCAATTTTATCAGCTTTACTAAGGCTTTGATAGTAACCAATGAGGAAATCTATGGAAAACTGCACACTCATATGGCATCCCTCAACGATTTTTTAACATCTTCCGGAATATCTACCATCAGTCAAGCTGCAGTGTTCACACTGACCAAGGTGTCTCAGAGTTCTTCCAGGTTGATAGAGGCGTGAGCCAGAGGCGTGAGCCAAGGGTGTGTGCTATCGTCATTCCTCTTCCTCCTGGCCATGGACTTCACCATATGACCCTCTCTTGCTACTGATGACTTTGGCCTGCTGTGACGAGATGGGCTGAGGACTGCAGACTTGGAATTTCCTGACAACACTGCCTTGCTCAGGGTCACTCAGCGAGCACTCAGTGGGTAAACAGCGGCATTGAAGCATGAGGTGACCAAAGTTAAGTTGTGAATCAGTACATTGAAAACCAATACTCTATGTGCAGGGAACTCCAACATCAACACCCCCCATCTATATCGGTCGACATTGCCTCAAGGAAGTGGACCACTTCACTTACCTCAGTAGCATTTTGGCAACAGACAGTGGGTCTAACTATGACACCTTTGTTGGATCGCCTGGCTATTATGCGCCGCTTGGGGCCTGCCTATCTGGAAATCTAACAGCCTCACCCTACCAACTAAAATTCTCCTTCTGAATTTGATTGCAATTCCTACTGCTATCTATGCAAGTAAAATGTGGAACGCGACTACTACCATTGCAATATGTCTAAATGTACTCCAGCCAAGGTGCTTCCGATGGATCCTTCACATCTCATTCCAAGACCTCGTCAGAAATTAAGGATTATATTGTTGAACCACCACTCGTCTTCTAGCTGATATTGTAACTGATTTTGGTTTGCAGGCCACATTCTACCTATACCCACAGAATGCCAACCAAAAGTAGCCGTGCTGTGGAAGCCACTGCATTGAAAACAGAAGCAAGAGCGACTGAGGCAAACAGAGCGGTGCACCTTTCTCGAAGGTCTTTGTGCAGTCAACTTGGCATGGGACAAAGCCAAAGCCGTTGCTGCTGCTGATTGGGCTCAATGGCGATCGCTTCCTGTATAATGCGCCGCCTGGCACAGGAGGAACTAAATCTAAGCTAAGCCTAAGACCAATGTCCAGGACAGCAGACACAGTGTAACACACAGTCAGGCTAAGCTGAGAAGTAAATGGTAACAACCAGGACAAGTACTCACCACATATAGCCCTGGTGATGTTACTAAGTAGTAGTAGTCTAGGAGGAAACTGACCAAAAAATATCAAACTTACATGACGGGAAATGACTGACAACAAGCAAATACCTGCTTCGGGCAAGCTGGAATGACCTATACGATGGTTTCAATGTAGCTATTATACATAAGATATTTATCATAAAATAAATATTCTTGTTGAGCATTCAGAGCATGTTAAGATGCTATGTGATGTTCTGGGTTGGCTCGATGTTCCAGTTTACTTTTGGGCTGCCTCTTGCACCCAGATCATCAATACCATAACCAAGATGAGCCAGACAGATGAGACCACATACTGTAAATTCCAGACAAAGGGTACAGTTGTGCTTGAAAGTTTGTGAACCCTTTAGAATTTTCTATATTTCTGCATAAATATGACCTAAAATATCATCAGATTTTCACTCAAGTCCTAAAAGTAGATAAAGAGAAACCAGTTAAACAAATGAGACAAAAATATTATACTTGGTCAATTATTTATTGAGGAAAATGATCGATTACTACATATTTGTGCGTGGCAAAAGTATGTGAACCTTTGCTTTCAGTATCTGGTGTGACCCCCCTTTGCAGCAATAACTGCAACTAAATGTTACCGGTAACTTTTGATCATTCCTGCACACCAGCTTGGGGGAATTTTAGCCCATTCCTCCGTACAGAACAGCTTCAACTTGGGGGTGTTGGTGGGTTTGCTCACATGAACTGCTCGCTTCAGGTCCTTCCACAACATTTTGATTGGATTAAGGTCAGGACTTTATTCTTCTTTAACCATTCTTTGGTAGAACGACTTGTGTGCTTAGGGTCGTTATCTTGCTGCATGACCCACCTTCTCTTGAGATTCAGTTTATGGACAGATGTCCTGACATTTTCCTTTAGAATTCTCTGATATAATTCAGAATTCATTGTTCCATCAATGAAGGCAAGCTGTCCTGGCCCAGATGCAGCAAAACAGGCCCAAACCATGATACTACCACCACCATGTTTCACAGATGGGATAAGGTTCTTATGCTGGAATGCAGTGTTTTCCTTTCTCCAAACATAACGCTTTTCATTTAAATCAAAAAGTTCTATTTTGGTCTTATCCATCCACAAAACATTCTTCCAATAGCCATCCGGTTTCTTCACGTGATCTTTAGCAAACTGCAGACGTGCAGCAATGTTTTTCTGGAGAGCAGTGGCTTTCTCATGCAACCCTGCCATGCACACCATTGTTGTTCAGTGTTCTCCTGATGGTGGACTCATGAACACGAACATTAGCCAATGTGAGAGAGGCCTTCAGTTGCTTAGAAGTTACCCTGGGGTCCTTTGTGACCTCGCCGACTATTATGGTTTTGTAACCTTTTCCAGCCTGATGAGCCTCGACAACTCTTTTTCTGGAGGTCCTCAGAAATCTCCTTTGTTCGTGCCATGATACACTTCTACAAACATGTGTTGTGAAGAACAGACTTTGATAGATCCTGTTCTTTAAATAACGCAGGGTGCCCACTCACACCTGATTGTCATCCCATTGATTGAAAACACCTGACTCCAATTTCACCTTCAAACTAACTGCTAATCCTAGAGGTTCACATACTTTTGCCACTCACAGATATGTAATATTTGGTCATTTTTCTCAATAAATAAATAACCAAGTATAATATTTTTGTCTCATTTGTTTAACTGGTTTCTCTTTATCTACTTTTAGGACTTGAGTGAAAATCTGATGATATTTTAGGTCATATTTAAGCAGAAATACAGAAAATTCTGAAGGGTTCACAAACTTTCAAGCACAATTGTAGGTGCAAAAATGAATAGTGTTTTGTTATAAACAAATTCAAAGTGTCCAAAAAAAGTGCAGTTCTCCATCCATTATAAATAAATAGTCCAATATAACAAAGTGCTGGTGGAGTAAAACAAGTCCAATAAATAATCCTTTAAAAGCGAGGTTAAAATTCCCAGGCATGAAGCTGTCCTTTAAAAACCCCGGAGCATCTCTTTAAAACTGACATCTCCTCAGCTTACTCCCAAATGGGACCTTACAGCCGAGGAGATGCCTAACCTACAGTTCAGCCAACCTTTTGTGCCAAGTTTGGGTCCCTGCAGTCCCTTACTCCCAGCAGGGCACCACGCCAAGCCTCCAACTCCTGCTACCAGGCTCAAGTCCCTCCAGACCATGGCCCCCTGCCTATGAAACCACACCAAGGCTTCCATTACCCCTGCAGCACTCACTGCCTTTCTCCAGACTTATGTGGCGAGCCGCTACATCGAGCACCACATCACTCCACCTCCCTGAGATGCTCAGCTGGGGTGACCCTCAGAAGCCCCAAGCATCAACCTCATGCTCCTCACCCTCCTCTTATCTCACCTGTCCAATTGGACACAGTTGCGATAGACTGCTTCCTCTGAGGCACAACCGAGGTTCCTGACTGCAGCTTACGCACATTTATGTGGCATGATCAGCCAGCACCTCATTTAAACACAGATAGAAATGTACTCTCGCACACCCATACCCAATTGGAGCCTGCACTTTTTAGGGAGCAATTATTCATTTTAAATTTGCCCAGCACTACGGACCACCTATGACATGCTGTCATCAATGTGCCCATCATGATGTGTTTACTGGGACTAGAATAAAGGCAATGTAGGAAGGTGATTGTGATTAGCCAGTAGGATGAACCATTTGCTTGTTTGCTCCAGAGACTGAAAGTCAACACCTTAGAAGAACTATGACCCTGACCTGACTCCGCCTGTCAGCTTGTCCCTTTCGCTAGTTCCCAGCACCCACCTGTGTCTCATTTCCCAACCAGCTGTAATCATTCCCTATCAGTTTGCATCACCTTCTGCAGTGCAGGCTGCCAACAGTACAATTGTGCACACACACCAAAACTTCAGCCAGCTTCTAATAAAAAAGGGTTGTTTCACTTGGCACCGCAACCTAATATATCACTTTCCTTGCTTTATTACACTTTATTTATACATTGAAAAAAATGAACCAGTAAGTACAGGTCTCAGTAATAAAACCTACCATCTTCCGTTTCCTGCCAAACAATGCCCTCAAGGTTTACACTGGTCCCAGGTTCACAGGGTCCTAAGCACTCAGGGTCTGTTGCCAAGGCAACATCTGAAGTATTCACTGCGACAGACCTCGTGCGGACCATAATCTGCTCACAAGAGGAGGTGATGTCGCTGTTTCCCACAGTTGCCAAGAGATGCAGTGGAGGAGGGGCAGGTGTAGATACGGGAGACTCCATCTGTTGGGTTCAAGAAATAAGAAAACAGCTGTGAGAAACAAACAATACTAAATAGGAAAAAAAAACAAAAGTGACTCTGTTTGTCTGCATATCCTTGTTTGACTCTACTGCATTACCAGCTTGACTGATTTATGATGAGACATTAAAAACACACCAAGAAAAGCATTCAAAAGAATGCTTTTAATCCCTGCATAAAATTTGATGTTAATGATTTAACTTTGCAATAAATCATAAATTCTTGAATCCACTTAATCCATTCCAGGGGAGTCAAGAGCCTATCACAGTAGCATCAAGCACAAGACTAGAGCCGCTCCTGGACAGACTACCAGCTCAACAGAGGCAACTCAACCCCAAGCATCGCCATTTTGGGCTTGATCATACTAACACATATACATTTGAAATTGCCTGTTTTAATGAATTTTGGTCTTCTGTCCGCAACGGAACTGTGCTTTCAGACAATGAAAACAAATCTTTTGAAAAATCCTCTCTGAAATGTATAAATTTGAAAATACTGGGTCTCCCATAGCAGTATGGATGAGTAAAACGGAAAGTGATGATGTAGGATTGTGATGTGGCCCTCTGTTATCTCAGTTTCACTGTGGCCCAGTCGTGTTTTCTAACTTCTTAAATACTTCTCTGAATTTTTTATGGTAGAACTCTATTTCTCCAAGGCTTTGGCAATTACCATCTTTAAGTGTTCACACAACATTGTTTGTTAGTAAAAACTGTTTTTGCTCTTTTGGCATTCATTTTGATTTAACTTGACTGGGTTGCTGATGTTGTTGCTTCAGATTTCAAGGAATGACAAATTACCAGACTCCATGACAACTTTCCAGCACAGGTGCACATTTCTAAAATATTGCTAGCTTGCCCATTTTTCTGACAGTCAATAACATACGGCCTAACAGAGCTCAGGTATGGAGAGTTCAGCCAAAATCTCAGTCCTTTGTTCCATTTAAACAAGAGAGGTGCCTTTCTTTTGTTTGTGAGGTTCAAAACGCTTGCACTCTGTATTTCACACAGCTACATTATATGCATTGTGTGGCCAGTTTGATTTTGTTGGGATAATTTGTAGACTGGTTGAAATGTGTTGCTGGGTATGTCAGACTACATGACTGATTTTCATGAGCACACACTGCAACTGCTCCCGGACAAACGAATCCCAATTGACTGTCCACTGTCTTTTGAGTGCCTGGCTCTTAAACTAATAACGGAAACAGGTCCTGTCTCATTCATTGTTCTTTACCGTCCCCCAAAATACAATGCATCCTTCTTATCTGATCTGATTGAGCTTTTAACCCGCCTAAGCTCTTACTCTCAGAGAATTATCTTTCTTGGTGATTTCAACATCCATATTGACATTACTACATCTAAACTGAGAAATGAATTCCTATCCTTACTGGACTGTTTTGACAACATGTTGATTTTCCCACCCACTCTGGTGGTCATACAGTATATTGGATCTGATCTGCACTTCTGGACTATCTGTTGCCAACATTTACAGCACTGATTTGGGACTCTCTGACCATAAAACAGTATTTTTCACTGTCTCACTGCCCTTACCTGTAAACGACAAATTTCTTACAGAAACCTTAAAAATATCTGTCCCTCTATCCTTTCTGGATCCATTTCTGATCTTTTACTGTCTGCACCTATTCCATCAACACTAGATAGTCTTGTTGACCACTATAACTCAGCCCTTCATTCAGCATTAGATAAAACAGCTCCTTTAAAACATAAGGAGGTTTCCTTTAAGTGTTCAGCTCCTTGGTATAACTCAGAATTGCGATCTATGAAAGCAGCTGGCTGACGCCTTGAGAGAATGTCACGTAAGACTGGCCTCACGTGCACATCCAGGCTTTCTCTGACCACCAAAGAGCTTACAGAGAAGCACTAACTGCTGCTAAGAACACCCACTATGGCAGAATAATAGAAAGTGGCCACGATAACCCAAGGGTTTTGTTTTCTGTAGTTAATAAACTACTCAACCCATCTGGCCCAACTACCTCTTCTACTGAAGTCTGTGATAAATTCCTCCACTTTTACCGTAACAAAATTAAAGATCTAAATAATTCAACTAACATAAATACATCATCTGTTTATATCTCTCCTGTTTTCCCACTCCATCCAGCTCCTTCTCTAAGTTCTCACCAGTCACATCGCTTTGTTAAACCTGCTTTGTAAGATGAGGCCGACTACTTGTGTACTGGACCCCATCCCCAGCACACTACTTAAATCCTGCCTTCATGCCATAATCCCGACTGTTACAACAATAATAAACTCATCCCTTGACACTGGCTCTGTGCGCTCACTTTTAAAATCGCTTCTGTAACCCCAATGTTAAAAAGTCTGGTCTTGATGCTGACAATCTTAACAATTTCCGCCTATTTCCCACTTACCTTTCCTGTCAAAAGCTCTTGAGCGTGTTGTAGCTTCCCAGCTCACCAATTACTTAACGCCTAATAATTTGATGGAACCCTTTCAGTCTGGTTTCAGGGTGCAGCACAGCTGTGAAAATGCTCTGCTACGGGTAACCAATGATTTGCTTATGGCAGCAGACTCTGGACAAACCAGCATATTAATTCTGTTAGACCTCAGTGCAGCATTTGACACTGTCAGACATGACATTCTACTGTCAGAATGGAGAACATGCTGGGTATCTCTGGCACTGCCCTCCAGTGGTTCAAGTCCTATCTGACTGATAGGCAAGAGTTTGTTAGTCTTGGCAACAGCAGATCCAGCTCAGCGCCAGTCACACAAGGAGTTCCTCAGGGCTCTGTCCTCGGCCCTCTTCTCTTCTGTATTTATATGCTTCCCTTGGCCATATTATTCAGCTATGGACTGGGCTATCATTTTATGCAGATGATACTTAACTCTACTTCAATGTTAAAAGTGGAACTTCATCAGAGCTTTCTCAGCTCACAACCTGCCTTAGTGAAATTAAAACCTGGATGGAGCAGAACTCTTTAAAATTAAACTGCAACAAAACTGAACTCCTGCAAATTGGGACTAAAATGCAACTTAATAAAATGAACTCCTTCCCAGTCATCTTGGTGGTGATCTCATCAGACCTGCCTCTACTGCAAAGAATCTTGGTGTCATTTTGATTCCTCCCTTTCTTATTCTACCCACATAAATCACATTAAGAAACTTTCTTACTTTCACCTCCGTAACATATCACGTGTTCGCTCCTTCCTCTCCTTTTCTAATGCTGAGAAACTTGTCCATGCTTTTATCACATCCGCATGATTATTGTAACGCTGCTGGCAGGTGCCCTTCTAATCTTATATCACAGCTCCAGCTTATTCAAAACTCAGCTGCAAGAGTCCTAACTCGAACCAGCAGCAGCGAGCACATCACACCCATCCTGCTCGGTCTTCACTGGCTCCCTGTGTCTTACAGAATCAAATATAAAATCCTACTAATAACCTACAAAGCCTTAAATAACCTCGCCAAACTACATCAGTGACCTTCTCCATCACTATGTGCCTCACGCTCACTAAGGTCCTCTGGTTCTCGTAATCTTGTTGTGCCCCACACTAATCTACACTCCATGGGTGACAGGACCTTCAGCTGTATAGCGCCCAGACTCTGGAATGACCTACCGAAATTAATCAGGTCAGCTGACTCCATGAATTCTTTTAAAAAACAACTCAAAACTCATCTGTTCAGGAAGGCTTTTAGCTCTACTTGACTCCATTCCCCTTCTCTCAGTTTACCTCTCTGTCAAGATGCTCATGTAACCTGTGTGTGTGTGCTAAACCATCAATTCTGTTGTCTGTTAGGCTTTCTCTGAATTTACTGTCTTAATCTTCTTTATTTATTTGCTTTGTACAATGCTATATACTGTATACCCTGCCGTTCTTTCATATATTCTGTAAATGCCTTGAGCACGGGAAAGGCACTATATAAATAAAATGTATTATTATTATTTTATTATTAAGATTATGTAAATGAAGTCTGTAACTGAAAATGACTGGAAAAAATGATGTAATATGGCAGGGCCTTTAGAAACACTGCCCTTGGCCAGCAAGCCATGCCTGACCAATAAGGAAACATTACGCATTTATGGCAATTCAGAGTGGATAAGAAAAAAATCAGAAAACAATCCAAAAACACAGTGTGGAAAATATAAGTGACATAGAACTTATCTGTATTAGTATGGATTAAGCCTCTGAGTAACCTAGCTGTACATCTTAGGGTACATTAAAAGAAAATCTGGAGTGCCTGGAGGAAAAACATATGCAGACCAGGAGAGAATGTATCAACACCAGGCCTTCGAGTGGAATTTTGAACCCAAAATACTGGATCCATGAGGCAAAGGCACTAGCCACAGCAGCCTACGAAATATATTCTATATATAGAAAAATAAGAAAACAAAAACACGATTATTCTAAAAAACGGAATACTTTTTTCGAGAGCGAGCGAGCGATAGATAGATAGGGTGGTGGGGCTGTCATATCTAAGAGTGCCAACAGTGCGGCAGGTAAACCAAGAGTCTGTGAAGCATTCTGTGCTGGTGAGAGTTGAATAGTAGTGTTATGCACCTCTGTGTTTTCATCATCAAAGAGAGCCCTTTAGAAAAGGCACACTCTTCTGGAATACTCAAGCTATATTTTAAAATATAAAACCACAAAACTTGCCATTTTAGATTACAGACTGCAAGAAACAAGTTTCCTAATTAAAAAGGAGTTTGTTTAAAAGTAGGAATTGGCTTTAATCAAAAAATTGGCTGAAGCCAAAAAACAACAGCCGTAAGTACATTTGAGGAAAAGGTTTTGGATTAATTGAATTCAAGGCCATTTGAATGTGCATTCTTTATTTCAACTTTTACAGAACAATAATATATATATATATATCATTTTTTGTGAAGCGATCTGCCTCCGATTGTATAAAATGTTGCTTGCAAGTGCTTAGTAACCATTGTTCACACAACAACAGTGCTAGGCATCAGGTTACAAGTATATTATTCAAAATATAAAGGGGTTTTACAAATGAAGAAGTGAAAAGTCAAGCAAAATGACTCCTTTTATTGGCTAACTAAAAAGATTACAATATGCAAGCTTCTGAGGCAACTCAGGCCCCTTCTACTTGCCTGACGAAAGGGACGGAGTTGCCGCGAAAGTTTACATATTGTCATCTTTTTAGTTAGCCAATAAAAGGAGTCATTTTGCTTGACTTTTCACTTCTTCACAATGGCTAACGTGATACAACACCCTAGTACTACAAATGAAGAGGAGAACTTTCAGTTCATCAAGCTTGTTTGGCTAGCTAACAGCAAAGTTCTCCCAGCATTTGAAAAGCTGTCAATGTTCTTGTTTCAGTAGATTGTGCAAGGTTCCTATAACAAGAAGTAGGCCAAGCTTTCTTCTTAATTTCCTTGACCTTAATTTTAGCATTCATTATTCATTCATTGTTTTAAGTTTAGCATTTATTATTCAATAGGAACAGTAAAACAATTTCTTTCTGTCAATAGGCAATTAGATTAAATTGAGAATATTGTTACAATATTTGCCTCCATCATAAAACTAATTGATTGGGTAAAACATTCAAGAAAGGCTACTATAGGTTAGCCAGAAGATGAATTGGCACCCCTTCCAGATTTGTCTACAGCCTTCTATATTACGCTTTACGTCATCAAAAGACATACATATACGTGCAAAATACAGCATCAGCCACACGGAACACACACCAGAAATAAGCATGTAAGAGCGGACTCTCTGCAGACAGCTTTTAAAAATGGCTACATAAACACATGCAGTCACTAAAATGCTGCCATTGTACTTCACAATTCAGAGTTCTGGAGACAACAGACCTGGGATTAAAATCAGAAAGTCACAAGTTCAAAACTCCATTCTACAAATATTTTAGGAGTGTTAATAATTTGCTTCCTTTGTTTGTTAACACTGGTTTGATTTTAAATCAGTGACTACAATAAAAGAATAAACCTTATATGTAAAGTCACCATCATAAGGCTTATTTATTTATTTTTTCCAGCTACTTGTTGGCCTTCAGAAATGTTATACATGTAGTTGTTAGCTCTTTGAAGACCAAGAAATCTATTGATATTTATTTTTGTCCCAGCGTTTTTACTAGTTGTAAACACAATTCCTATGTTGTCCTGTGGATTATTTTGCTTTTTTAAGGGCACCACTATTCTAGGATAATTCTATTAATGGCTTCTATGCTGCTAATAGGCTTAATAACTGGAAGTGTGTGACATGCGACATCATTACCACTAAACATAAAAACCAGTGCCTTAAACTTCATGAAGATGTATATTCACATAAGAGTCTCCTTCTTATTGTTTGTTTCTAAGCAACTAGTTATGACAGATTTTCTGTCCTCTGACTATGAATTATGTCTGACTTTTTTCCCTGATACCTGGTTATGTTATGTTGAGTTTTTTTTTTGGTCTTACAACTTGCTGCTCTATTATTTAACCACAATTCTGACATCATGTCTTTATATTTTTTTTATTTAAATTGAAGTTTCAGGGACAATAACCCTTGCTCGGAATCTGAACTGTTTTTGCCTTTTCTCGATTCCATTCTCCCCCTCAGACCTGCTGCTGCACTGTTGAAGTAGTACATACAGTAAAATTTACACCACATTCATTACAAAAACCGGCAACAGCCATGGAACCACATAAAAGGGGTTTAAGTGCAGGGATGGCAAAATCACAAAGTGGTGGGCACAACTCCTCAGCTCAACTGCTAACCTGGACACTTCCTGTATGGACTTCACATTCCACTGCACATTCCACATGTAGTTGGGTGCATTTCAGTCCCAAAATCCAAAATTAAATGTTTTGTGTTATTTGGTGACACGTAGACAAGTGTGTGTGCTTAATTGTGAATGCGTGTGACAGAAGGTACACCATGCTGTGCTCCTGCTCATGTCTGATGCTGGAGATAACATGTTCCAGCTCCCAGTGACCCCGAATTAAGATTGTTTGTGAATTGAAAGACCGCTTAATTCACATTAACTAGAAGCTTCTAAAGCAGCAAGCTGAATTTCCATCCCAAAGTGTGTGATTATTTCTATATACACACTGGCCAAGTGATAATGGGCTAGAACATTCAAGACTGTTGCTCTGAATTTATTTTTTGAATCATAACATTCTTCATGAGAAATAACAGGTTTTATTCTTACAAACTTCATAGCTATGACAAAACCTGTCATGCATTTCAGTGAAAGTCACACTCCATAAATGAAGTTGAAAGCAGACAGCATAAATTATAGTTATTTTTCCTCGCCATCAGTAGGAATTCAACATGCAAGAGGCTGACAGAATTATCTTTAAGCTGCAAAAAGCATATCTTACAACATCTCATGTTTTTCCACAAACAAGAGGAAAAAAATGGCACAAAACACACACACATTAGAAAATACATTCCAAATACCACCAACTAGGCCCAACTGAGTATGTATACACACATACGTACTTGTAGCTAGAGATTCACAAAGGGAGAAAATAAGTCACATATCTTAAACCAGATTTTTATTTTTAAACTTGACAACCTACCAGGTGTCAACATCAGAGGAAAAACAGGTAACCACACCATATACTAGTGTTTATCGCAAAGAATGTTAAGCAGACAAAATACTAGGGTGATCATCAGAGGTGACTGTGCAGAGGGTACAGACCTATAAATACCTGGGAGTGCAGCCGGATGACAAAATGGACTGGACTGCCAATACTGATGCTCTGTGTAAGAAAGGTCAGAGCCGACTATACTTTCTGAGAAGGTTGGCACCCTTCAACATCTGCAGTAAGATGCTGCAGATGTTCTACCAGACGGTTGTGGCGAGTGCCCTTTTCTACACAGTGGTGTGCTGAGGAGGCAGCATAAAGATGAAGGATGTCTCACGCCTGGACAAACTTGTTAAGACGACAGGCTCTACTGTAGGCATGGAGCTGGACAGTTTAACATCTGTAGCACAGCGACAGGCACTAAGCAAACTCATGTCATTCATGAATAATCCACTGCATCCACTGAACAGTATCATCTCCAGACAGAGGAGCAGCTTCAGTGACAGACTGCCATCACTGTCCTGCTCCACTGACAGACTGAGGAGATCGTTTCTCCCCCACACTATGCGACTCTTCAGTTCCACCGGGTGTGGGTAAACGTTAACATTATTCAAAGTTATTGTCTGTTTTAACTGCATTTTTATTACTCTTTAATTTAATATTGTTTTTGTATCAGTATACTGCTGCTGGATTATGTGAATTTCCCCTTGGAAATAATAAAGTATCTACTACACTTTCCAGCAACCACCCTTCTTCACATAAACGGAGTTGTGTTGTTTATCAAAAGATTTAATGGCCATTGTAAATCAATGGACACAAAAAAGAATGAAAGACATAATCTTTTTTCTTCTGTTCACATCAAACATTTATTAAACAATATAGGAGATGCCGCAGACCTCAGCAAACCGCAGACACCACCTTGGTACTCCACTACACTTACTGTACAACACCCTCCCGTATCACTGTGTCGTGTCAAAAAGTACAGTACTACCCTTCACCTGCTATATTGCTTTTGATTCCTGACACACTTTTTTTTATATATATATATATATATATATATATATATATATATATATATATATATATATATATATATATATATATACCAGCTTCAGAAGGAGAAGTAGTGTGTTAAAGAAGTAATGAAAAGAAAAGAAAACATCTTGAAAATAACGTAACATGATTGTCAATGTAATTGTTTTGTGACTGTTATGAGTGTTGCTGTCATATATATATATATATATATCTATATCTATATCTATATCTATATCTATATCTATATCTCTATCTCTATCTCTATCTCTATATCTATATCTATATCTATATATATATCTATATATATATAGCAAAATACTCGAGCTTTGCAGCGGCGAAGTACTGCCTCAAAAGTTTTATTAAGAAGAAAATTAAACCTTTTTAAACTGAGGGAAAATATAACAATAATTATTTGTTAAGGATTTCTTTGTATACCACATTGTGAGTTCGCCCTCGGTTGTAATATGACCAAGCTGAGCTGAGCTTACTCTTGAGCATGCAACGTACAGTTGGCCATGTGAAAAGTAATCTTGTTTCAAATCTCACAGCTTGGATTGCTGCTGTCATAATCAGTTTGAGTTTCATGGTTTGTTTCAATTACGACAGTATTTGTAGGACTTGTGTTGAAGAGACATTTGGCATCTGTCAAGCGTTGTAAGCACACAACCAGTTTCATCGATAAAAATCACATCCAGCTTTTGAGAGTTTAAACATTCAGAAACATCAAAGTGTCCACTACTGAAATCGTCACCTGTGAGTCCAAGATGTTTAAGAGGCATTGGCGGTTGTCCAAAGGTGTAAAATATTTGGCCATTTCGGTACACTTGAAAGCGACAACCAAACAATTCAGCGGCAGCCATCAACTCACATGCAGATGCATAGGTGAAGGGCTTAAGCATTTCACTCTTATAGTGCTCCTGTGTAAAATAATTATCTCCTGTACCGTCATCAGTCCACACCTTGAACCTGTCCCAGTCATTCAATAGATAAGACACAATGTTTCTCCGGATATCAAGAGTGAGCCTGATACGGCTGTGCAATATGTAACACAGAGAATGGAAAAGGTAGGTGCCATTTCCGGGCATGGAAACCACTCGGTAAGTGACAGTTCTTTGATCGATGGTGATCACCTCGATAGACATGTTAATGCGGGTACGGTTGGAATGATAAAGGAAATGGGTACCTGAACAATGTAAAGTAAGTCTAAAATACCTACACAATAACTATAATCGTAAAAAATGAGCAATAAAACAGCAGAGAAGCCGTGGATTAAATAAAAAGGCTGTAGTTATCAGCAGGGAGACGTGAATCCCGTGGCGAAGCAAGGAAGGGAATGTAGAGACTGGAGTGACGGATGGCCTTATATAGGCAGGCAGCCAACAACGTGGGAGGCGTTGGGATGGGGGACCCAACACCGCCTCACACGGTGACCGAGCTGCAGGCTATGGATCAAATTTCTTGAAGATGGGCCCATAAGTAACAAAGACTGTTGATAAGTTCAATATGGCGGCCGACAGTGGCATCATACCACCGAAATAAGTACCAAATTTCAGCCTTGTACCTACACGGGAATTTTGAGAATTAGTGACGTTGGAAAGTTCAATATGGCGGCCGACAATGGCGTCATACCACCGAAATAAGTATGTACATTGGTTTCGGTTAGCGTAGGGAAGCCGCCTTCCAAATTTCGTGAAGATGGGGCCATGAATAAGAAAGTTCAACATGGCAGACGTTGTTGACCGTTATGCGTAGAATTTCGAAATGAAACCTGCTTAACTTTGGTAAGTAAGCTGTAAGGAATGAGCCGGCCAATATATACCTATACCTTTTATTAGTATAGATACAGTATATTATATATATACATATATATATATATATATACATATATATATATATATATACATATATATATATACATATATATATATATATATATATATATATATATATATATATATATACATACACACACATATATATGGATGTGACAATACTTGAATTTTTGTATTTAATACCAATACCAGTGAAATTTTATAATACTTGATACAAAAACTAAAATCCGCTTCACCACCTTTTTAATAAACTACATTTTTTACTGAAGTGAACACTATTGTGCCTTTTTACAATATAAACATAAATATTAATGGGAAAAACACCTTTAAATACTAGTATATCCATCAAGTACCCAACTATCATTCAAATGAACAAATGTTGCCATTCATAAATAATAAAATCCAATGCAGGGCTTGAACTTTAATGTGTGGCAGAGACCCATTCAGTGTAATAATAAATGGGGTTATAATCTTAGGATGATATCAGCATTGGGTTTATCAAGACTGATATAAACATAAACTACCTTATTAATAAACTACCTTATTTTACCATTATTTTACATTTTAAATTTATTCTTGATATTTTCTCTCCAGTAACTAGTCAAAACTAAAAATAAAAAATCATTATGTCTGTACTGTTGAAACAGTGAATTCCAAGGTAAATCCAGGATATTCCCATTTAAACAAACTCTTCAAAGCTGTTTTTGTAAAAACCTGCTTTAAAAGTTTGGTTTGCCAAGGATGCACTGTTAGATTTAACATTTGCTGTTTTAAAATTTATAATTGCATCATTATCTAGTTAAAAATAGTGCCAAAGAGGTTCAAGCTGCGATGCACTGGCACCCTGCCCAACAATTGTCCCTGCCTTGTACCCTTTGCTTGCTGGGATGGGCACCAGCTCCCCCACAACTCTGCTCAAGATAAAGCAGGTTTACAAAACCGGAAGGATGAATTACTAATGAGAAATATTTAACAAAAGATTAAAGTTAATTCAAATTGTAAATGTCAAAAACTCCTGGGGCTTTCATTATCCAAATTTCTCCATTTTTTTACATTTGTCCCAACTTTAAAGCTTTATGCCTGAAACCAAACTTGTCAGTTTTACATGAATCCTTTACAGCCATATGAAAAAGTTTGGGAACCCCTCTCAGCCGGCATAATAATTGACTCTCCTTTCAACAAAAGATAACAGTGGTATGTCTTTCATTTCCTAGGAATATCTGAGTACTGGGGAGTTTTCCGAACAAAGATTTTTAGTGAAGCAGTATTTAGTTGTATGAAATTAAATCAAATGTGAAAAACTGGCTGTGCAAAAATGTGGGTCCCCTTGTAATTTTGCTGATTTGAATGCCTGTCACTGCTCAATGCTGATTACTTGCAGCACCAAATTGGTTGGATTAGCTCGTTAAGCCTTGAACTTCATAGACAGGTGTGTCCAATCTTGAGAAAAGGTATTTAAGGTGGTCAATTGCAAGTTGTGCTTCCCTTTGACTCTCCTCTGAAGAGTGACAGCAACTCTCAAAAGATCTGAAAACAAAGATTGTTCAGTCTCATGGTTTAGGGGAAGGCTACAAAAAGCCATCTCAGAGGTTTAAACTGCCAGTTTCAACTGTAAGGAATGTAATCAGGAAATGGAAGGCCACAGGCACAGTTGCTGTTAAACCCAGCAGATCTGGCAGGCCAAGAAAAACACAGGAGCAGCATATGTGCAGGATTGTGAGAATGGTTACAGACAACCCACAGATCACCTCCAGAGACCTGCAAGAACATCTTGCTGCAGAATGTGTATCAGTACATTGTTCTACAATTCAGTGCAATTTGCACAAAGAACATCTGTATGGCAGGGTGATGAGAAAGAAGCCCGTTCAGCACTCACGCCACAAACAGAGTCACTTGTTGTACGCAAATGCTCATGTAGAGAAGCCAGAGTCATTTTGGAACAAAAGTGCTTTGGACTGATAAGACAAAAAGTGAGTTATTTGGTCATAACAAAAATCACTCTGCATGGTAGAAGAAGAACACCAAATTCCAAGAAAAATACCTGCTACCTACTGTCAAATTTGTGGAGGTTCCATCATGCTGTGGGGCTATGTGGCTAGTTCAGGGACTGGGGCTCTTGTTAAAGTCGAGGGTCGGATGAATTCAACCCAATATCAACAAATTCTTCAGGATAATGTTCAAGCATCAGTCACAAAGTTGAAGTTACACAGGGGTTGGATATTCCAACAAGACAATGACCAAAAACACAGTTTGAAATCTACAAAGGCATTCATGCAGAGGGAGAAGTACAATATTCTGGAATGGCCGTCACAGTCCCCTGACTTGAATATCATCGAAAATTAATGGGATGATTTGAAGCAGGCGGTCCATACTCGGCGGCTATCAAATTTAACTGAACCAGAGAGATGTTGTAAGGAAGAATGGTCAAAAATACCTCCATCCAGAATCCAGACACTCATCAAAGAGTATAGGAGGTGTCTAGAGGCTGGTATATTTGCAAAAGGAGACTCAACCAGGTATTGATGTAATATTTCTGTTGGGGTGCCCAAATTTATGCACCTGTATAATTTTGTTACGATGTAAATTGCATATTTTCTGTTAATCCAATAAACTTAATGTCACTGCTGAAATACTACTGTTTCCATAAGGCATGTCATATATTAAAAGAAAGTTGCTACTTTGAAAGCTCAGCCAATGAGAAACAAAAATCCAAAGGATTAAGAGGGGTTCCCAAACTTTTTCATATGACTGTATTTTACAACTCCTGTTAAACAGCCTTTGATGTTTTCAAGGTTTCTTAAGTGAGTGAACACATTTTATTATTACTTATGCTGTTGTACAAATCCAAAATGTGAAAATTACTCTGGTTGTCACTACCTGTACTCAAACCTATAACTGTGCACAGCAGCATTACATTCTTCAACGTACTATTAAATATAAGATGTGGGTTTTCATTTTTGGGTTATACTAATGAATGGTGGTTTGCCTTTAAAAGCCAAATGAATTATATAAATTTAGAGTTTGTAGATTCATATTTAGCAATGTAGTATGCCGTTTTGCTTGTCCTGCTATGTTTTGGCAATTCTGCACTTCTGTTAACACAATACATGTCTTATTAATAGGGAAAAAGCATTGAAGCACTAAATAAATTCTGGTATTAACACACAGTGCTGCTCATGTAATCACTGGTGTAGAAGAGCCAAACTGCCAATTCATTTCAATCTTGCCTCAATGTTTCCCTGCGGGTGGACAGCCAGGACCTATGCCCGGCCAGGCCACCACCCCTTCAACACTGGATCTGGGGGAGCAGCCATGGGATGCACTCTATGTCCCCCGGAACATTTGGTGGCAGCCCCCCTGGGTTACATCAGGGCCCATAGCATGGAACACCGGAGCTCATCCTCTGGTTAGGTTCTCTGGCCACCACCAGGGGGACCTGAAAGGCTTCCTGAGCCCATATGGGCGGCGACACAGCCACACCCCAAAGTGCAGTCTAATTGAGGTTTATTATCACATGAAGCACTTCCGGGTGAAGTATATAGGGAGCCTTTAGCCACTACTCCGGGCGCCAGAGTCGGGAGGAGGAGGACGAAGCTGTCCTGGGTGGAGTGGAGGAAGAGAAGAGTGTGATTTGGGGTGTGATTTACTTTGGGGTATTTTGGGACTGTGTTAGGGCCAATGGGACACAGGGAAGATGTGTCCCATGGCTGAAGAAAAAATACATTTTGGTGTCAGTCTGTGTCAGGTCAGTGCCAATATAGCGCCTTATCACACCTGTTACTGTTTTAAGTGTTGCCAGTCCCTCCACATCCCATAGTCCTATATGCCTAACTGTGGATGTATGTGAGGTCCCATCTGCAACCCTGAACTTTATATACCTGTTGGGAAATAGAAGGGTGTGTGGGCTGATGGACATCAGTAGAAGTGCTCATTACAACCAGAGAGAGAATGTAAAGCATTCCTTTATTGGGTTTGCATAGGACAATGTTAAAAGCAATTAATCTTGTTATCTTTTCCTCTCCTCTTATACAGGGCATGATAACACAAATTAAACAATTATAGATCATCTGATTGGTAACATTATTTCACTATCAAACCGAGTGTAAATCTGTTTCTGAAGTAACTCAATAATGGGATAAATGTGGCAAACATGTAAGCCTGTTAGCTGGCCTTTTTTCTTTTTGTTTTTGTTTCTTTTAAAACAACAAGTACGATTCTTATAATCGCACGCAGAAATTCACTTGCCTCCAACTGACATTTCCAGATATGACTTCTTCTGATTTCCTTTTTAACGTGTTAATGTGGTGCTGCATCATCTCCAATGTGAGGTTTTACTCACAAATTTCTCAAGCATTATTGTGCCTTCCAAACTAATTCATCTACTTGCAGTCAAGCAATTATGAAAGAGTACAGTACCTATCAATACTGTAAAAAAAAAATCTAGTAGGTTTTTTTTTTTTTTTTTGGAACTTGGTATCAACTTGGGATCAAAAATATTTGTTCTTGTGACAATCCCTACATACATACAAACATTCATACACACTGTAACTGAAAAAAAGCTTATCCTATTTTTGCTATTTTTTCCTATACACATCTTTTGTTAGCGTGTCTATCTACAGCCTGCTGTTCTTTTAACCGGATTGTTTTTCAATGGCATCTTCTTCCCTTCAGACTCAATTTTCACTTAAGAAGTTGCAGGGGGTGAGATTTGGTGAATACAGGAGTGTAAAGAAACAACCATATTGGTTTTAATGTAAAACTCTTTGACATCACTTTGTGTGGAGATGTCCTATCATGGTGTACACTGCAGTTTTGGGTGCTCCTCTTATCTGAATGTTGTTTCCTGTTGCTTTCCAGTAGATGCCTAAGCAGTTCAATGTAATGTCACTGATTAGCAGTCCGCCGACAGAGAACAAACTCTTTATGAACAAATCTATTAAAGTTGAAAAATGTGATCTTCATTGTCTCTTGAAAATCTGTGATGCTTAGAGTAAAAAAAATGTCAAAGTCACCTGCAAGACTAAAGAATAAACACCAGGAATACACAATAAGTCAACTGAGTACAATGCTACTTGGCAGACCAATTTACAAGACTGTGAGCAGATAATACCTAGTGGCATATTTGATATCTACACCCTACTTCTGTTTTATTGACTGAACCTAATTTTTGGGTCCCGCCTCAAATAACTTACAAATATTCATACAACCATGTAACAATAAAACTTATTAATCCATTTTCTCATCCTTCTTTTGTGCTTGCAACTATAAGCACTATGTGTCCATCTGATATTGCAGCTTTCTTTGCACTGATGGCAGAATATGCTGTTATGCCTAGTAATAAATTAGCCATAAAACAGCAATACTAAAACAAAACACTGTATTATTGATCTAAATAAGAAAACATTAAGAGTTAAAAGGTCTAAAAAAGAAGCTTTGATCTTATTTTCCCTAATATATAGTGTCAAACTTCTTTTGTTCATTATGGGACCCCTCCAAATCCAGCTCAGGGAACCTCTGGCAGCTTTGGGTACAAGGCAGGAATCAACTCTAGACAGTGTGTCAGCCCTTCACAGGCTTCACTCATGGACACCAACACAAGTCAAATGGGACCAATGTATAGCTGACAAGTCTAAAGACCAGCCAGGCGTTATAAGTTTGGTTTTTAGAAACTTCATCAACCTCAGTATGTCCACAGTAAGTGAGGCCATGCAATGCTTTGAAATAAAGTAACATCTGACTTTACATGAACCAAAAAGCATTGGCGCTAGAGTACAATCATTTCAAAGAAAAATCACAAAAAGCATTCTGTTCATAGTTCACAACATACCAGAGTCAGACTGCATAATGTTACTACCCCCATGCTTGCCCACAACCACATCCACATTTAATAGTAGAACACGGCATTTTGTATGTTTTTTTTTTTTTAATACGGCTCCCTTCCCATGACATTTCCTGAAATAGCAAACTGTTTTTTTTTTCTTTTCTTTTTTTTACATGGCTTAATGTTCAGTTTCTGTCCCACTCTGGCCTTAATCAAAAACATAACCTACAGAAAAAGGGTGATAAGGACACTTTACAGTTACTCCGCAGGCCTGAGAGGTTTACCACTATAGATTAAAGCATGTAAACAAGGGGTGTATGCATCTCACCATGTTCACAACTGAATTTAACAAATATTTTACAAAAAGTGTCTTGAAATGTAGTATATAGGGCAATGTCAAGTTATTTTAGCCACAACTGCCATTTTGATGTACTTGACAAATCATACTCTCATAAGCTTCATTAAGGGTCTAAACAGCATCATATGGGAACGACAAAATTACTGGGTAGAGAGCAACACACACACATAAGAACAAACTCGATAAAGACACCCAACATAGTAGTCCACAAACGGAAAGCCCATTCACACAGGATCATGATTTTAAATACAAAAACAAAATCCCATATGAACAGGTTCCCTGTTTGTAGACTACTGTCATTTTCTCAAGGTAGTTATTGTCAATATTTTAGCAAAAAATACATGTTTTATTTACATTGAGCATACAACTAGATGACTTGATGTGTGGATTATGTGACATGAACAACCAGAGATTTTTTTAATGGAAATTTTTGATATTGTTTGCTGTTATCCAGCATTGGTCACCATATGCTTTAATTCTATCAGAAATGTTATTAAAATTTCAGATTCAAAAATGTTTCTCAGCCAACACTACAAACAAATGGGGTAGCATATAAACTTATTTTAGTGTGGAGTATTCCTTTAATTTACTGATTTTGCAAACAAGTACCACTAAACTTTAATACACGTGCAGAATAGGTTGAAGACTTCTCAGATAATGATGAAAGATCCATGTTGATTAGTGACTGAGAAAACATTCAATAAAGTTAAGCATTCTTGGTCTCTTTTTTAGGTCAGCAACATTTTTATTGGATCACAAGATGGGTAACAACGATTACTACTGCAGAATACTATAAAGAGTTCATAAATGTAGTAAGTAATCTCTTTTAAGTCTTTGTTTTCCTTATAACCATTGCCTTTTTTATGATTTTTTTTGTTTTCGTTTTAATGAATAAAATGCTCTACTAAAAAAGGAAGGGTTCAAATCTGTACTCCCTACAGATTTTATTTTTTCTCCAGCCGTCTGGAGTTTTTTTGTTTTTCTGTCCCCCCTGGCCATTGAACCTTACTCTTATTCAATGTTAATTAATGTTGATTTATTTTGTTTTCTTATTGTGTCTTTTACTTTTCTATTCTTTATTATGTAAAGCACTTTGAGCTACTGTTTGTATGAAAATGTGCTATATAAATAAATGTTGTTATTAGATTTATCCAATCAGCAGGAGTAGAGTGTGTGTACACACAAAGGTTACCTGCAATGCATTGCAGCTTGTTCAATTTACACAGAAAGGTGCGTCAGACTGACAGCAGTAAATATCCTCAAACTTTTCTCCTTAGGGAATCGGGGTTTGGGGGAAGATTGTCTGGGCCTCTTCTAAGTCTTCAAAGCCAGTGGCAAACTACACCACGTCATGTCAGAGCGCGGTTGCTGACAGACTCACCATAAGGATGTCTGATTATACAAATAGGAATTGTTTGGGATGAAATATTACATGACCCTCTCGTGAAGTCTCAGCACGTTGTTAAAACTTCCTAATTATCACAAGGTCATTTTCAGGGCTAATTAATAGACTCATGAGTAGAGATGGGTATCATTAGGATTTTATCAATATTGATTCTTAGTGATACTCTTATCGCTATTACTCTCCATAATATGGTACAAAAATAAAGGCATGACATGATGTTAGGAGATTTCGTTCATCTCTTTAAGGAGGCTTTTAACTGGGGTTAAGGGCTGTTATCCTCTACCTACAGTTGGGGGAAAAAAAAAACCATTCACAACTGAGACAACAATTTTGTTCGGTTTTTGCATTGATGATTATGGTTGTAAATTCACTTATCCCTGGTTGTCACGACAGCTCAGTTCAAACTCAAGATAACTACCTAGCAGTTAGCGATTTATGCTGTGCTATGCATACCTAAACCAACCGACTCCACTGTGATGAAGGACTATAAATCTTTCACAATAAACTTTGCAACAGCCCTGTGACCTTCATCATCTTTCCTCATCAGGTGATGGAGAATGAGGTGGACTTAAGTGTCTGAATTCTGATATCCACTGACAAAGCTGTGGCTGATGTTTGACTGACGTTGCCTGAACAAAAATTAAAACCGATGCTCACTTTCTATGTCCTGAGTGAATGACTACAGACGTTTATAACGATAACAAGTGTTACCTTGACTTGACAATGTCAAGACAGTCGTACTTTCAGTTTTGGCTAAATCCGGCAGCATCAAAGCTGGGAGGCTGCACTGAGTACGCTTCAGCAGCCTCTATCTTGAAGCAGTCAAACACAATGCACTGCTTCACATTTATATAACGTTGTACTTGTAAGTGTTTCATGAGGTTGCTACTACTACCCTCTTTACATGCATCTACCTTTTTACATATATTACATTTACCAATATGAGCCAACAATTTTATCCTATCTGTCATGATGACTGGAGAGCAGAGAATGTAAACACGCAGCTAAGCAACTGCCTGACAATGTAGTGTCGTCATCATTAGGGGATGGCTGGGAATTTAAAAACACTGCCAATGACAATTAATGTTACAAAATACCAATAAGTGGCACAGTTTTTTGAGGAGCTTGTTAATATTTTCGTATCGACCACTTACACATTGGTTGTCAGCTGTCTCTACGATTAAAGCCAAAATCAAGCCTCTGTTTTTGTTGTGGCTAAATGAGACCATTGTGACTTAGTCACTTGAGTCCACTGGCATGCAGTGTGACTATCTACAACTTGCTAAGAATTTATGAAAATGAAAACTACAAATAAAAATCAGTATAAAAGGTACGACGAGATTGCTATATAATTTACAAATTCAAAGTAAGAAATGTAAATGAAAACTAAAATCAAAACTGAGTGGTCAAACACTAGTCTGTCTCCCTCTAGGTCTTCCATGATCTCATGGATCACAAGCATTTGTATTACATAACAAGCAGCAGCATCACTGGGGCCAGATACTCAAAATTGCAGGTACCATGAAAAACACACACACAAAATCATGTCGTAGTAATGTTTCAGAAATAATGAAAAAAAGTATAGACAAATGAGCACATGAATAGCATTAGAAAATAAAAGCAAAAAAAATAAACAAATTAATGAAGTACTCCTGATACTGAACTGATTTGTCAACCAGTTATGGTATCTGTATTCAGACTGAAGTCTCTCTGCTTCCACACAGCTCTATCTAACAAAAAGCTGGATTAAGTAAGCAGATACTTCAGTTTATATTTTTAAAGCCCTAAAAGAAATTTCAAATATTTTGAAAGTGTCTGACAAATCTGAACCCGTTGGCAAGAAGCAGCACAGTAGAATAACACTTTACCCATTCTTGTATTAAAAAAAAAAACAAAAAGTCAATATTTGTACACTTTTATCTTGTTTTATAAATATTCTTAAGATGTCTAGAATTATTTATTTTTATATTATATTCAAAGATTTCATTTTGCAAAATGTAACTGGTTTCACCCATTAACACCAGTGTTCTAATGAATACCAGTCCTCAAAAGCACAATATCTAAGGTGACTCGCAACATTTAAAACTATAGGCAGACAGCAATAGCAGATTCTCTTCAAGCAATGGCTGCATAATGAGTTTACCAAACTAAATGTCACAATAAATAAATAACATTGCCAAATCCCACAATTTCACACAAAAGCTAGTCTTCACACACACAAAAAAAAAAACAGATTCATGGAATAATTTTAGAATGTGGAAAGAAACAGTGGTACCCACACACAAGAAGAAAACATGCAAACTACACAGAGAACGGTAAATAATCCATTAAAAATCAGAGGTTCAAACCAGAGACTATCCACAAAACATTAAGCCCCAAATACTACCCTTTTAAAACCTGGCGACTCCTCCCCTTATCCTGTTCAGAACTTGCAGGAGGAGATGCTGACCGACAGGAGCAGTGAACCTTAATATCCTGGCTCTGTTTCCTGCCACCGTTCCATCAGGTGTCTTTGGGACAACCTGTTGAGCCACACACGCCTCTCCCATCGCTCACACTTGGCCCTTGTGGGAGATGCCATCAATTGCCCTTTATTCAGCTCCAGGCTCCTGCACCAATGAAAGCTCACTCCTAACCACCCACTTCTCACTCCCTGCAGAATGGGTTCTGTCACTGTCTTCGTGTTTCTGTCTCCTCTCCAATTAACCTCTGTCTCTCGCTCGTCTTTCTCTCACTGGCTAAGCTAATTTTCCTTCTTTCACCTTCTCTTCTGGAATCTTTTCTTAGCAAACCTTTCCTGAGCTATACCACAAGATTCTTCCAGTTTCCAATTGGCTTTGGATTATGTAGGACACCATATTCACTGACACTTTTGATTTGGTCTGCAAGTTCTCTACTTGAAAGGCCTACACTTCTAAGGGTGATAATGCTCTGTTTCATTTCATTTGTTAATTGCCAATTTCTTGCCATTATCACTGGAATATTGTCCAAGTAAGATTTTAGAGGGTGTAGTAACACAGTCTGTACCAACTCAGCTTTAAGACAGACAGAGGGATTTTAAGTAATCAACAGAAGTTGGGACACCTGTGCAAATTTCTCAACTTGCAAGGCTTAATTTACTTTAATTGCGTAAAACATTTGGCGGTTGTAACCTGTTAGTTGTTCCCTGAAGAAGGCCCATTTGTAATACTCTGAAATTTCCTTTTTTTAGCTTTTGCTAACCTAAACTTTAAAACCTCTGGCAGTTTATTACTTACCTTTTCATCATTTTAGAACATTCATTGCATTTAAATGGATTAAATTTGAAGAAAAAACTGGGGTGTTCTAAAACTTTTGACCGGTAATGTGTGTATATATAATTATAATACACATGCTTATAAACCATTATAGTAAAAACTAATAAAAATGTGCTGTCTCTAAAACAAGTTAGTATTGTGCAATCCCTGCCGTCCTTCAAATTCAACACATTAGCAATTTGGTATACTGCTGTATTCCTGTGGTAAATTAAGACAAATCTGACAACAAACTTTAAAAAAACTCTACCTTCTACTATGGCAGCTCTTTGTGTTTATTTCTTTACCCACAAAACTTTAGGTATATTAAAGAGAGAGCTCCAAGATGGCCAATCTAATACTGTTAGCGTCCCATCTGCACATTTCTCCTTTTATTTTGGCCTTAATTGTATTTGCAGGATATTTGAGGTTGTTACAGTGCTATAAGATGAAGTTTCTGCCAATAAGTCATTTTCCACAATGCCCCAGCATGATGAATGCTGTGAATGATGAATGAATGATAATTGCATGGCAACTGTTTATTTCTCACTCAGTCTTGACCAGATCCTGTTGACTAAAATGCATCCCAATATGACGACAGAGATACTACAATGCTTCACAGAAGGCTCAAGATAGTATTAATGTTCTACTGACAAATATTTCCGGACATACCTGAATCTTTATGAACCAAAAATGTCAAATTTGGATTTTTCTTGCCACATTTGTTTAACTGAATTTTATGGTGTTTCACGTATGGAAATTCTGTTATGCTTATTGACTTTATGCAGGAATGGTTTCTTAGATGCAATATGCCCTATAAAAATCACTTCCTTTGAGACTTCTTCACACTTGAAGGAAATAATTTGGTGCAAGATAACTTAGTCACATGTGTCACTTAAGGTAACCATTAACTACAATTCATCAGTTATAGACAGCTTTTTGTGTCTTCCATATCAAAATCGGTCTTCAGCTTATCCACTTCTTCAAGCTTCTTTATGGCAGCTTTAGCACTACATCTTGCAAATCTGAATGGGTGTGCAAATGCCTTGACGATCGTTTAATATAAAACTGTGAATTACGATCATCAAAGTGTATTAGCTTCACCGTTTTTGGACCTCTTCTTGAGGCATCCCAGTATTCGTGGTAACTCTCAAATAAACTCATTTATTTAAGTTGCACCTCTAGCACACCTGCTTTGACTAACCACTATCTAATTAATCTGAATCTTAGGTGCTTTGGTGGATTTTAACAAATATATATCAAGTATATTCCTCAAGGCACCACTGCCACTCCATATATTTGTTAAAGTCCATGTCTGGGAACCACATCAGTGATATTCTGGACACCTCACAAGATAACAGGTTTAGAAGAAACACAATAAACTTGTTACTTCTTATTTTATTAATTTTTTTTGCATTGCATTAGTGATCCTAAATTGTCTCTAGTGTGTTATTGGTGTGTGTGTGTGTGCCCTGCGGTATGCTGGCGTCCTGCCCGGGGTTTGTTTCCTGCCTTGTGCCCTGTGTTGGCTGGGATTGGCTCCAGCAGACCCCCGTGACCCTGTAGTTAGAATATACTGTAGTGGGTTGGATAATGGATGGATGGATTCTAATACATAATTGTTGCACAAGTAAGTGAACACTTCCCTTCAAGATAATTTTCTTATGTAGCTTAAAACTTTTTCTTAGTACAGTCGACCCCTGATATACGACCGGCCTGACATGCGAACAACTTGATTTACGACCAAAATTTTTGTTTTGATTTACGACCAACATCTTGCATTTACCCAAATGCGTTCACGTGTATCCGCTTGTGCGATTGTAAACAAAGAGCCGAAAGCGTTCGTAAGCGTCAGTCGAAGCCCAGATACATGTGTTTGTGGACGTAATTTCGGTCAGTGCAGTGATTTATCTATATATATAATTCACTAAGACCATGGCAAGCAAGACGTATAATTGCTAAGGAAGGAAGAGAAGGTAACGAAGGTAAAGAAAGTGATTGTTTAGGGATGTTAGCTAGCGGGCTGGCGCGGCACATGATGATGTCATCAGGCTGAGTCAGCACCGGCTTGCTTTGGAGTGTATTATTACAGCAGTTCACAACACGGCCAGCTTTGAACTGAATGCTCGACTACTGTCATTATTAACTTGAGAAACAGTGATCACAATCGAAACAAAGAAGGAAATTGTGCGGAAATATGAGAGTGGCGTTCGTGACCAATCTCGCTAATATGTACAGCATTTTGAAATCCACCATCTCGACAATTTTACAAAGAAAAGATTTGCATAAGGAGGCTCCTTCTAAACAATAACCACCTTCCGTTTCATTCTCCTCCTCCTCCCTTCCTGCAGCCCAAAGATGTCAAATTAAATGGTGAGTACAGTATGAAATTGTTGTTTCTGGTAGGCTAGGGACTTTTTATAACTTTTTGGTTAGTACATTAGAAAAATTATTGGTGTTTTGGTAAATTATGCACATTATACAACCCTTTTTTATTATGAAAAGGTTAAGTAAGTGTTGCTGTGGGAGGTTCGGAGCGCATTATGGGTATTTCCATTATTTCTTATGGGAAAAATAGTCTTGACTTACAACCAACTTGAGTTACAACTGGCCCTCACAAACGAATTGAGTTTGTAAGTCAAGGGTCCACTGTACTACAAACTACATTGAGGTAGACATATTTAGTGGACAATGGTGGCATTATCACTGCTGCTCTATATTAGCAAAAGTTAAATAATGACCCTGTAACATTACATGACTTTATTCACATAACTTTAGTAAGACGGAGCTTTTTGCACTGTGCCCCCATGACCACCTATTGTGTAGTCCAACATACCCAACATCTCTGTCCAAACAGTCTGTGACTCGCCCTGTCAATTTTGATTTAAGTTGTACAGGTGGGCTCTGTGTACAAAAGTTGAGAACCAATGGGCACTTAGTCAGAAGAACAAAGGCATATAGTGCAGTAATAAGGAGATGTTTTTGACCTCTCAAACAAAACAGAGACTCGCCTGTCTGATATTGCCTGTTTTACATACAATAGCAGAATGGAAAAAACAAAAAAGAGCCACAATTGAGGCAGAACTCACTGTACTTGGAAAGTATTTGTACAGCACCAGCTTTATCAGGCAACATGTTAAAAAAATGGATGCACTTGCAATACTTTGGAAATGTGAAAAGGCCCTATAAAGTTGTCATGAACTGGTCCAATTTGATATGCCCTGCACTTTTTAGTCATGTAATCGGACATCCTTAGGCAAGGAGATCAGCTACTGTAACTGTAAAGTCTGACATTCCCTTCAACTCTTATTATCACCCGATGTTCATTGTCTGTCAATGTCTAGCTGTCTGGGTGCACAGAGATGCTGTTGTGTCAGTCCTTGTACCACCTATTTTAACATAGAGCCCTCCAGCAGTGTAACAAAACTCAATGACAACATATGCTACAAAAGTTATCCAAAAAATAAATCTGCATTTAGAGTTCTTGAGTGTTGGGGAGCTGCTTGTCACACATAATGTTTCCCATACTGAGATGGATGCAGATAGAAACCTTTCCTGTTAACTCAAAAGGGGCAGATGAAGGGTACATAAAGTGGTAAGGACACTGCTTAAAGAATGAAAGTCTAGATTTTAAATAAAGAGAAAATTACTCCACAAGCGCAACCACAACACATGGAAATCATTATCATAGTTCAGGACAGGAAACATCACTTTCATCGTTTTTTTTTTTTTTTATATAATAAGGCAATTAGCCTTCATGTACGAGCGAGAAAAAGTACATTCCTCACTAAATCCATTAAAGGTGTTACTGGTTGTAAAAATGTCTCATTGTCTCCTCCTCCTGCTTGTAAAACAGACACTGCAACATGGAAAAGCAGTAATATCTCTTCTAGCTGATTACAGTACATGATTTTCACCCATAAAGCTGGACAAGTGAAAGGCAGTGACCACCTGAGTTATACTTTGTAGCCTTTGCTTGCTACAAAAGCTTCAAATAAACTAAAGTAACAGATAATAAGGGTGAAAGGAAACAAAATATTCCATCCAAAAATGATAACTTCTGAATCTGTTACTCGCCACAAGGTATTTGTAGTGATGACCAGGAAAAATATTTTAATATTAACTTTTATATTGCAAATGTACTATGGAAAATTCCTGATATATAGTGGGCTTCAAAAACTTTAATAACATCAAACTGTATCAAAACATCCATGAAAAAAATCTAAAATTACTTAATGCCAGTTTTCCACAAATGTGCTCACAACATCCCAAATGTGTGCATTTTTTTTTAAATATTGCCATATAAACCAGTTATGAAAAATCGTCTTATGCATGACAGCTGTAGATGTATCCAAATGTTTGAGTACCATTACTTAAAGATCTGGAATGGTGATCACTACTCAGACACACCAAAAACAATTTGTGATGATTTTTTTTTTCCTATAACTGATGGGAATAAAAGATAACAAATCCACTTTGGTTTGTGTTTATGTGTATTATTATCACAGTCTGTTTGCAAAGGCACAATTTGCATCTGGAAATCTGTTGTACCCTACAGAATGTCATAGATTATCTTCTACAGTGATTCACATATAAACTTTCATATCTCAGCACAAGTGTAATGCTGCATATTCATGTGCATTGGAAATCTTTTGAGCTATCATTTGTGCCATCACACCTCCCCAATTCATTCTGTTCATGTACATTTTTGGTCAGAGTTTTAGGAGAGATGAAAGGTCAGTGTTGACTTTCTGTTCTACCTGCTGAAAACTCCATGAAATATGACCTTTCAAGTTTATCCCTCAAAAATAAAAGGCAAGGGAAATGCTACAAGCAGGTATTGTGTTGCTCGAAAAACAATATTACCATCGAGTTATTGAAAAGAAACAAGAGGTCATCATTTTGTCCCATTTGACAAATTCCCATGGCTTTGTACAACTTTCAAGAGTATTTATATGAAAATTTCCCTACATATTTTACTTATACAGAGCCGGACTGCTTCTTAATATTGTAGGAGCTGGGAAATGTGGTCCTTATCCCTGCAAGTGTTAAAAAGAGAAATTTACAACTTCACACCCATGTGAGGCTGTCATTTAATTAATCAAATACAGGTAAAATTCCGTTACAACAAATATCTTCACAACGAAATTTACATTACAACAAAGTATTTTTATGGTCCCGACAGTTTCCCCATATGACACAAGTCTATAGAAATCTTGTTACTACAAAGTACTTTCATTACAACAAAGTGCCCAAAACACCTTGAAATGCCTGAATGAATCATCCACAGTGCAGTTAGTTCTGTGGCCGCAGCTCAGTTGTGTACAACGATCTCCAAACAGAAACACTAATTTATTTTTCTTTCTTCGAACTATCCTCATACATTTTTTTTTTTGCCTTTTTTGTTTCCTCCGGTTTTCAGTGATACCTTTCGCTTATTGCTCGTCAATATTTGAAAAACATCCATTGGAATTTAACTCATTGTCACCCTCCTATAGAAACGGCAGACACGAAAAAACAACAACAGTTCATATTAGGAAACAAAATGTACATTTTTGCAGCACTCGATTGCGGCAAAAAGAAAAAAGATGTTTCCAGTGAATACCAGCAGTTTAGACATTAATGGTTGCGTGTTGAGTTATTTTGAGGGGACAGCAAATTTATACTGTTATACAAGCTGTACACTAACTACTTTACATTATATCAAAGTGTCATATCTTCAGTGTTGTCCCATGAAAAGATATAATAAAATATTTAGAAAAATGTGAGGGGTGTACTCACTTTGGTGAGATACTGTAGCACTTGCTGAAATAAACACCACAAATATATGTAAGAGATTTTATTTTAAATCTTTTTACACTCAGAAAAAGGGCCTCTGGAAAAACAGTCACTACTCTGCCAATGAGTCACTCTTCATTCTTATAGCTAGCATCACTCACATTAGTCAATACCAGGGGAAAGTGGTCATGCTCGTGGTCCAACTTACAGTAGTTATTATCTGACCTTTGTATTTATACTGGGCCAAACAGGAGGCGGCAAAAATGTATTTTTTATAATTAGGATTGCTCTGTCAAACATATAATAGTTTTGCCTGACAATAAGACACACATCATGTGACAGCCAATACAAAAGAGGTAGTAAATGTCAAGTCTTAAGCTGTTTTGGAGGGTGGGGCTGTTGGAAAGAACAGTTAATGTACACATTATTAATGCTGCATATCTAATTGTGAAAAATTATTTACTTGCAAATGAGCTTTATTTTCCGACAGAATCTTTAAAGCGAGGAGCTGTTCTAATAATATCAGAGAGCTCTTTCTGAAACAGAGAGACACAACAGACTGAAACATTTAGGGTGCTTTCAAGTGAATGTAAACTGTTCAAACTATGACAGGCCTGAATCCAGCATGGAAAAACCTGCCTGTGCAAGCTGTATAACCAATGAGGTGTGATAGATTACTTTAGGATTGTTGCTTTACTTATTTAGGAATTTGAGTCATACAAAAGGCATACTTTACCTATTCTGTAATCGCTGGCATGTAGAGTTCACAAAATTAAAAAAAAAAAAAAAACATTTAGAATAAGAGTTGGCCTATTACAATATGTATAATTGGGGAAAAATGGCAAATGAAATCTGACAAAACTTTAATCTTTGCATCCAAAAACTTGCAGTGCTTGGGTAAACAGTGCATGACAGTAAGCAGTAATTTAATTTCACAAGATGCTACTTACAGCCCGCTTTGTAGATTCTATATTAAGTCAAATGAGACATCATTATTTATCTATTAACTCACTATAGGAGATTAAACACACATAGGTGTATTCAATGTTATAAAGGACATCATCTACATTAAAAAAGAAAGAAAAAAGTGCTATGAAACTATTTTAATATGTTCTTTATTTAATCAAATGAAATAACATTATACTGTAGATCACTGATAGCCAATCCATTTAAAGAACATCATATTTCATGCAACACCCTCACTTCACTAAGTTCTCCAATGTCCCTAATCTTCTCCTTCCAATTAAAAAACTAATCATCATTGCTCACATATACTGCTTCTGGTGTAAATTTCTGTACAATGATTCATAAAGGCAAAATCCAACAAGTGCACACTGTTGCCTGCATCTCTAGCCCATATTTTGGGAATGATATATTTCTAAAACCATCTTGACCATAAATATTGGTATATCTCTTGGCTGGACTTCAAAAATCACTTCTAATGTCTCAACAGAAATATTTGGAGTAACATTAGATGGCTTAAAAATCTCCTATAAAAATTAAAAATAACATTACCTGTATAGAATCCTAATTTACCCTTTATACCCCAGAGGAAAGCAATGTTCAATATTATGTCAAATTTAAAAAAATCTAGTTCTCTTTACAAGAATGTGTTTAGAATTTTTTTCTGAATGTGTCAGGAATTCATTAATTTAATTCCAAAGTAAAAACAATTAGACAGAACTCTCTAATCATATATCTCTTTTCATCAAGTGAGTGTTGAATGTGGAGTTTCAAGGATTGTCTTCAGAACATACTATTGCACTTTCTATGTCATTTTTATTTGATGGGGTTGTTTCTCATGATTATGTTTTGGTTTTAAAATAAGAAGATAAAAAAACAAACTAAACTGCTTATGCACACTGCTTTATGGGAAAAAAAAACTAACCCTTCAGATTTCTGACGATTTTAGGATTACGATAAAGATCAAAGTAACCAGAGCTGGAGGATGAATTTATCTATCTGCTCCACAAGGCTGAATAAAGCTGGCAGTACTAGCAGGATTATGTTTTTTGATTTATCTGCTGCGTTCAATATCCCCCATGCCACCCCTTTTAAGGAGTAAACTCAAAGAGATATACAGGTGAATGAACACATGATGCCCTGGATAATGGACTATCAGGCATATCACAGTTTGTGAGGCTCACAGACTGTCTCTTTGATGTGGATTTGAGCAGCGCTGGAGCACCACAAGGAACGGTCCTGTCTCATTTTCTTTTAACCCTGTACACCTTGGACTATAAATATAACAGGTCATGTCATTTGCAGAAATCCTCACATTTGTCTGCACATATAGGGTGTACTGACAAAGGGGAATGAGAAAGAATATAGGAGTCAGGTGGTGAACTTTGTTTCTTGGTGCAAAGAGAATTGTCTGCAACTTAACATCAGCAAAACCAAGAAACTGGTTATTGACTTTTGCCGCACCAAAGAGCCTCTATGTCCGATCACTATGCGGGCTGTGTATACGGAGGTGGTGTACTGCTACAAGAACTTAAGAGTCCATATTGATGACAGGCTAGACTGCTCTTGGGACAGAGGAACTATACAAGAAGGGGTAGAGCAGACTTTTTATCTTTTCTTTTCTCAATGCCTCACTGGGACTGGGACTGTTGTTTAACTTTATTTTTTTTTCTTTCTCTTTAGTCAATTTTGTGTGTATTTGTTATTTTTAAAAATATAGTAATATTATTTACTGATTTATGGAGCTTCTATAAAAAGACAAATTTCCCTGAGGGGACAAATACAGTTCTATCTATCTAACAGTTGTGACCTGCAGACTTGCTGTCAATTAAACAGATCAGCACTCCAAGTAAACTCCTTTGCTATTAAAGAAAGTCAAACTGCCTTAGGCACAGTTTGTTCTCACCTCAGCTGTGAGATAGAGATATCATACTGTCAAAACCAAAAGACCTGCAGATTTAAAAACTGTGTTATTCTCAAGAGGTAAATGTAACTCAATTGTAAGACTGTCATCATTAATACAAACATAAAGTCAACTATCATTCCACCAATGCGGCACCATTTTGCACACTACTATTTACTGAATTATTTTGTTTTCTGTTCCTTTTTTCATGGTTTGAGAATAAAAGTCAAACAAAATAGCAATGTATTGACTGGCACATTTAAAAAATGAATGTCAGTATTTTTATGCACTTCAGAAGATTAAATCTATTTAAACAGCTTCACAGACAGCCTACTGCTAACATTTGAATACATGCTTTCTCTTTACATGAAAGTATCTTACTTCAGTCATAGCTGCAATCAAACTACCTTTCTGTGTTAGAAATAACTCACTTTAGGTTAAACCAGACAGCTAACTGAAAATATGGGGGTGGAGAAAAATTGCATCAAGTAAAGGCAGCGGGGCTGAGTCTTATTTATACACACACACACACACACACACACACAGAGCGAGGATTTGTTCAGTTTTATGTTCCGTAGAGTTTCCAGTAACTTGTGATCCATTTCTAATGGAGTTATGATGCATATGATGAAGCCACTTGCACCAAATCACAGAAATACATTTTTTAACCCAGTTAATTTTAAAAATATATTGTTTAAGTGATAGCAAGGTTTCATTACAAAAGAAAAATTACAGAATAATAAATCAAATTTAATTCTAATATACCTCCCCCCCTTAGCTTTCTACACAGAAAAGAAAAGGTTTAACTGAAATAACCAAAGGGTAAACAATGGTTCAGCATATTTGATTATGGCCAGAGGAAACACTGGTATATTCTAAATGAAGTTAGAATAGTATAAGTAGGTGGAAATGCTAGTAAAGCTGGTCAGGTTTCATTTCAAAAGGCTGTAGTAGAAGCATTTACAAAATATGCTATATTTAGGGCACTGTTGTTCCAAATTGTTGTGACAATCCTGGGTAGGTCCATGCTCCTGTTTGCCCTTAGGGAACGTCTTGCATCCAAGATTATCAATACAGCAACCGAGATAAGACAGGCAAATGAGGACAAACACATCCAGCCAAGGGGTAAGTGCAAAAGAGTTAGTGCTTTTATATAAAATCATTCCAAAAAACATTAACAGTGTAGTGCACCAACTCTTCAATAAATGAATAAATAATCCATAAAAACAGTGTGAAGGTTAAAAGCAGTAATAAATATATTCCATTAAAAACAATGATGTTAAAACAAAGCAGAGAGACTGTTCCTTCCTTTAAAACAGCCATGAGTCCCAATTCTGCTTTCTCAATGATGAGTTCTCCTCTGCTTATCCAATACAGGATCAGGCAACTGAGAAGACGCCCACCCGACAGATGCAGTCAATCATCATATCCAGGCTCAGATCCCCATTGCCAGGCACTCGGCATGCGTGGGGTGCCATGCCGAGCTGCACATATCCCTGCTACCTGTCCCTGCAGACACTGCAGAGACACTGCATAATGGGTTGCACCTACTCCCTGGAAATCGCTCGACAGAAGTGCCCTTTCTTTAGTCTCAGGCTCCTGCAGTCCTGAAAGCTAACTCCCTGCTGTACAGATGCTCTCAATCTCTGGCTCGCTCACTAGCACACTCTCTCCATCTTGGTCTCTCTTCTTTTCCTCATTTAACCTCTGCCTCTCACTCGTCCTTCTCTCTCGCTGGCCTATTTTCTATTTCCCCTCTTCTTCTGCGCAGGCACCTTTTCAACTATCCTCTCTTATTGGGTGTAAGTGTGACAAGCCACTTCCTCAGAGACACAACTGAAATGCCTGACTGATTTACCCATGACAATCAGCCGAGTACCCCAATTAGCCATAGAGTAAAGAATGAGTGCACACAACCACACCTGACTGGAGCCAAGCACACAATTCTATATTTAAAACTGCCTAATGCCACAGACCATCTCTCACACTTGTTAATATACAGTATACTAAGCACTAAAGGACACCACAATTGACTATAACATCTCAGCCTTCAATAGTCTCCTGAATTTGTACCATATTCTAAATGAGTGCTGAACCACAAGATTTCATCTTTGGTAACTGGTGCACAAAACAGAGAGAAATTAGTGCAGGATTTTCACTCTTCAGTCTAACCAAGCAGGTCCAAATTCATTACTTTGCAATTCCCTTTCCAATGATATAGCGTGTATGTTTGCAATCTAACAACATACATGGAATTTAGGTAGTGCCAGGCCCAACTCTAAATTAAATATTTGAAGATATTAGATTTTTCTTTTTATCCACAGCATCTTTATAATCCAAATAGCCTTTGGAACCTGTTAATTTTAACTTAGAATCAAAGAATACCAAATATCTAACCCAGCAACATCAGGTGAAAGCCACAAGCCCAACCTAAACCAGGTCCCAGTTCAGCTTAGGGAGCACACACTCCTCCTCACACCGCCACTGTGGTATGTGCGGGAAAAAAAAAATCTAGCAGTTTATTTTCTGGTTTTGTTGGCAATCATGACCACTGTAGCATACTGTGATACTGTGGCCTCCTCCTAATGTAGTGCAGCTACAGACCCATGATGAGACTGATCTCAAGCCAACACACTTTGCTTTCATTGGTCACAATGACTTTAACTCACAGTTGTTATATTACCCAGTGTCAGACATACAATATTATTTTTCAGTAAAAGCTGCCCAAATAGTGCAAGCACTTAAGAATTCTTTGGTAGAAATCTGATAGAAAGCTTGTCATGTTTAAAAAAATTTTGGCGCTCTTACAGTATCTGTCTGTCAGTTCTAGCATAGCCAAAACAGGTTTAAGTTTTAATTAGGCTCCAAAGCCTCATTCTTTGAGAATGTTACAGAAGAAATAGGACTGCTAGAATACTTGTTTACACATATATATATATATACATACACACACACACACACACACACACGTGCACATATATATGCTTCCTGCCTTCTCCTGCAACCTCCTGTTCTTTCCTGTTCTCTTCTTTTTCCTTTAGCCAACTTGCGTTTCTATTTATGAAGAGGCGTGGTAGTTGTGGCAATCAGCAGCTCCTGGGAACAATTATGGATGAGGACCACTTTTCACCTGTGCACTTAGGTGAGAAACGTCCACATCACAAACTCCTCAGGAACCGCTTCTACCACACACCACCACACCCCTCGCTGAGCCGCGAGTGCTGTGATTATTCATTAAAACTGGCCTTTTTGACGGGAGCTGTGGAGCTGCTATACCACAGGAGGAAACTGGGTTGAGAGGAGGTTACAGTTTTGATAAAGTGTTCTCGGTGCATCACGCAGAGGGACTATGTACAGTACAGGGAGAGACTGAAAACGTGCAGAAATCATCGGCGCGTACGAACTGGAAGGGGAAACTGGCTTGTTCATCAACCGAGTGTGTGGTCGTGAACAGATACAAAAGTTTGGCGAACTTTTTGGTCATAACCCGATTTGTACTTGTTTAGAGACATTCGTGAACCGAGGCTCCACTGTGTGTGTGTGTGTGTATATATATATATATATATATACATATATGTATATGTGTATATATATATATATGTGTATATATATATATGTGTATATATATATATATATATATATGTGTATATATATATATATATATATATGTGTATATATATATATGTGTATATATATATATATATATATATATATATATATATATATATATATATATATATATATATATATATATATATATAAACACTTGATTTTTTAATTTCGTTAATTTGTTTACCTAAAGATTCCTCCTGATATACAGTAAACAAACGTTAATTCCTTTGTTCAGATTCCAGTGCTGTGACATTATGCATTTGCTTATAATATACCTGAAACATAGTGTAGCATGCTGTGAACTTTTAAAGCATGATCAAAAAAGTACAGCGATTTTTTAGTGATATAGGAACAAGTTGCTTCCTTTTCTCACATTGCACAAAAGGTAATTGCTATGATGTCTGAAGTAATAGGGACTGTGATAAATGCAGTTGCAGATCTCACTGTTCTGATTACATAAAAAGGTAAGCTTTTTTTTACTCAGATTTTATGCTTATGGTGGTGTGTTCTTTATACTATGACAGTTTTCCTAAAATTAGGTTTACAAAATTTGCAATATATCACCTTGCTTACAGTATTGCAAAATATTGCATCATAACCCCTGTATAATGATACGTATCGTATCGCAAAATTCTTGCCAATACACAGCCCTAATTATACGTATAGTACTTCTGGCTAAGTGCTCACTAGCTGTCAGCTCTTATATACACACAGATTTTTTCGGGTGAGTCACAGACTGGCTGGAGTGATTCAAAGAATATGTCAGTCTACATGACTATATCCAACTCACTAAGATTATGTAAAATAAGTCTGAAATGAAAACTGCTAGAACAGTCGTGTAATGTGCTACAGCCTTTAGGGAGAACTCAGAAAAATCAATGAGTAATATAAACACTTACTGAAGTCTGTCAGGCAAACAACTATCTATTAGGTCATCAAGAGTTGAAAGCAATTATCTATTGTAGGTGCCAGGAAGGAAGGGCAGGCATGAATCATTTCTTTATCCTGGCCAAGAGGCAATAATGGATGGACTGGGCGAACAGGCTTACAAGGAGCAGTTCATTCCCCCACATGACAGGTGGCAGTGTCCCCTCAAGGCTGGGCCAGAAGGGAGTTAGGAGTCCAAAATTGCAGCCCTGTTGGGGTCTTTGGATAAAACTTCAGTTTGATAAATAAGGGGTACTTATGGCATATGTGAGCAATGCATTCTTTTAGTATATTTAACTATTTATTGCAAATCTATTTATCATCCATGGACTGAAAACACCTATATAAAAGGCAAGTCACCAAAGGTTTCTTCTATCAAGACATATTTCAGTTACTACAAACATGTATTTCTTCACCATACACCCACAAGCAGACAGTGAAATGTAGAATTGGACTATAAAAAACACAAGGCCACCAGTTCAACTCACACCCATGACTCAGTGTGACCCTAAGCAAAACACTCAACATTATATTGCAAACAGTTGTAACTATTCTGATTTTGGCATCAACAAAATGGAAAATAATAAAATATTATATCTCTCTGTTATGATAAAAAAGTATTGGGACGAGACGAGAATAATCCTGTTATGAAACGTGACTTTTTGAATAGACATTTTGGAAAGGCGGCCCGGGAGATGGAGACTTTTACCATGAGATTGTTTAAAGTCACATCCTACTTACAATTATTTTCAAACAAGACCACGGTCATCAGGTGCATTCCAGCACTTAACCTGGACAGACACCAATCCATTAAAGGGCTTACTTACGAACACACACACACACACAGAAAGATCCAGCTTAGAATCACCCATTCATCTAAATATGGCAGCGAAAAACGATGAAGTCAAACAAGTTAACGTGAAAATTGTTGATCGGTTACACGGCAAATTGGCTAAATGCATATCAATAACTATGCTGAAGCAGTTGGTGGTGAACGTGCGGAAAATGAAAACATCAATTTAAAATATCGCATAGAATATCTACAAGCATTAACACCATCTGGTCTTCCACCGGCCAAACTACAGTATCGTAATGTTACTGCGTAATTTATGTATGAGTGATAGATTATGCAATGGAACAAGATTAGATGTACTTTGTATTAAAAATTGGTTGAACAATTCTAACATGTAAAATTTTAACAGGCGACAATAATGTAGTACATATTCCGCAGATAACATTAGACACCAAAAGAGATCTTGATATGCCATTGGTATTAAAACATTTACAGGATCCGGTGAGAATAGCTTTTGCTATGACAATTAAGAAATCACAGGGACAAACATTAGAGAAAGTCGGTTTATTTATTAGAGAGACAGAAACGATATTCACTTACAGGCAGTTATACGTTGCATTGTCACGATATAAATCCAAACACTGAATCAAAATTCAATGCGATCTTGAAGAAAAGTTAATTTCAAATATTGTTTTAACTGATGTTTTAAAGTAAAAGTGAAAATAACGCATATGTAACAATTCCCATGAAAATAATTTCTTTAAATTGTACAGTATATCCTGTTAACCAAACCCGGGGGTTGGAGAGTCGAAGCTAGCCGGGGGCAGAGTAGTAGTAACAAAAAATGATAAATATATGTGAGAGAGACAGAGAGAGAGAGAGAGAAAAAAGACTTACACACAAAGACAGAAAAATCAACAAACAGTGAAGCATTTACTTTTTCTGTTTTTATCGGGTGCCTCTGCTTGGGTGTACATCTAGCTTTTTCTTACATTACCATATTGGTTCCAAGCTGCTTTTCAGCCAGGTCATTCCTCAAAGTTTACACATCATGTTTCTTTTAATCCATTTACTATATGAAAGCATGTTGGGCTAAAGGGCCTTTTATGTTCAAAATCGTTTTAATGTTGTACTGTGGATTAAAGGTGTTATGCTTTAACATGTTCATTAAAAAGTTTTCATTGACTAAGTTTTTTGTATCTGCTATCTGTAATTGCTATCACGCATGTGCAGAATCTGTGGATCACCTTATCGGCTCAAATCTCGGAAAGTGGTGAATCAGTCCCAATCCATACCTACTACAGGACAGGGCTCCACAGAAATACCTTAGAAAAGAGACATCAGTGGTTACATTTGTTGACTTATTATTAAATGGATTGGCCAAATTGTTAACCCAATTTTTCTTTACGTTTTATCTGTTCTTTGTACCATAACATCACTAAATGCCATCTTACATGGCAAGCTCTGACAGTGTTGAAATTCTGCTTCAGAATGGGGGTGGCATAAAATCCACATGGCATCATCAGATCAGAGCTCAATGTCTGCCCAACTATAAAGAACCAAACACTCCATACACAAGAATGCCTTTTTCAGTTCTTTATTTACTGATAATATTAGGGAAAGCAAAATGAAAGTGTTACCAAATGCTTTCTAAACACCAAGTATGGGGAAGAAAAAAATTAAATAAATAAGTCTATTCACAGAACCATCTGCTTCTCATCTGCATATTGCTCTCAAGTTCCATTTGCAGCTGGAAACTGTCTGACTTTGGAAGCTTAACTCTGTTTTATGCAATAATACAAGTGGAGATACAATGTGAAGTATATAAATCACCTGCATTGCAGCCTGTGACCTGAGGGCTAAAGCAGCAACTACAATCAATGCACATTCCAAGAAGAAAAAGAAATGATGAGATTTTGGAGCCAGGGCCAGCTGTACAAAATTATGCTTCACTGCGCAATGAAAAAATATTAAACATTAATTTGTATCCAGTCACAGAGTACAATGGGTGATGAGAGTATGATTAACAGAATGGAAATGCTTTCAAGTATACCTCAGGTGCCATTAAGAATAGAGAAATAAATTTAATCAAGCAGGTTTATCACAGCAAATTCAATAAATGTAATCCCATGACTCCAGTTCCCACCCACTGAGCTACAGAAATGAGGGCGAGGAACCCAATGTTTGCCAATATGGCAGGGGAGATGCATGCACTCTCAGTTACTCATTTGCTCTATCAGTAAACACCAACAGATGCTATTCTGTTACTGTTACTTTCGTGAAAGGCAGATAATTGTCATGATTGCCAGTTTTAATTTCAGAATAGATTTTTCCAGCTGAAATAAAAAAAAAAGTGAATTGTAATATTGGATGGCAAAGAAGAAATGTTCTTAACTTCCACAGTTCATTAAGCAAAACACATAAAGCTATTTAAACTATTCCTGGAAAGGTGTTTGATTGAGGATGGACTATAAGAAGGAACTGTTATGGTGAAGGAAAAAGAAGAGCAAGGAGATGGGATAAACAAGACTAACAAGAACAATAAAAGTTTGCTGGTGGCTGCCATTATCTTTTAAATAAAGGCGGTGAAAAAAGACTTTTGTTTCTCCATAGAGAGACTAATCTTTTAATCCATGCAATAAACTCATAAGAACTGATTTTGCTGGTAAACCAAAGACTTTATTTCTAGGGACTTAAAGTAAGATACAATTTGATTCACATCCCATTGTTTACTGTTACTCTTCTATTGTATTTGTGTATATGCATATAGTAAAGGGGGGAAGTGTAAGGTTATGTCCACGCTACTACATTTTCATTTAAAAAAAGCACACATTATTTTCCATTTTCAGCTTTTATCCACACAACCCTGGCATTTTTAACCACTGAAACTGGAGACACATTAGTGTTCATGGGTGATCATAGACATTTGAAAACACTGACTCGAATTGCGCTCTGATTTCTTTGTGCATATTACATGGCCCTTCCCAGATTCAATTCTGCTCATTACATCTCATTTTCCGATTGTTCACCCTTCCACAAGAAACCCTAAGTGGAGTTTGTACATGGAATGTGCCTAAATTGTGTTTTGTACAACTTGAATGCTGCATACATGTGCAAAAGACAAATAATTCACTGTACAATAAGGACAGCTAATTGTCTATTTTGTGCTTTGCATTTCTATGAGCTATATGTATTTCTTTCAGTACTAGAAAACAAGAATTGAATCACAGTGGAAAAAAGGATTACAAATATCCTCCCAGAACTGTTATATTATTTATATTAAAAAGCCTACATTAAAAAATGTTAAGAGTGAGCAGCTTTGGAAGATATTTTCACTCAGGAAAGGTCTTTGTAAAACCAAAACAGGCAGTAAATGATTTTAATACAAATGAAACACCTTCCAAAGTGTGGTCATTATCGTTAATTGAGGTGATAACAAGAGGAGCTGTCAATATTTCATAGCAGTTAGAAAATTGTGGGAGTGGCTAAATACTTCAAAAATAGTTGAAGTAATGAAACATTCTCTAAATTTTGATAATTCACATTAGGATCACACCTATGCTTAATGGTGCACAAATATGAACAACAAAGCCAAGAAGAGTACTGTCCTGGCAGAGGCATGGATATGGAGTAGATCCAGCGCTATTCTTTCAACGTAACAGTGAAATGACACATTCAAAGGCACCAGTGGACATTAGTTGGAAGTGTATTTAGGACTAAAGCCAGGAAGCACTTTGTTATAGAGAATTGTGGGACTCTAGAACAAACTGCTGAGACATGAAGTTGAAACAGAAACCTTGGCAACCTTTAAGAAGTATCCAGAGGAGATAGTGGGACAGCTTAGCTATTAGTTAAATAAACAGGCCTGATGGACTAAATGGTCTCCTCTTGTTTGTCAAATGTCCTATGTTCCCATAACAGAAGATGGTATAAATGTTTAAGTGCAGGAAACATAAGGCAGAAGAGGACTGAACAGGTCAAGACTTCTTACGAGGGATATGATCAAAGTTTCAGACAGTACTGTAGATACTTTAATTCAAAACAATTTCATTGTAAACATTTTTCAAAGAAATTAATTTAAATTGCCATTGATGGCAATACCTTCTCCACACTAAAGCATAAATTGATGGCAGACCAGAAAAGGAAAGAAATGTTGATAGTTACTTCACATGAAATCTGTCAACCTATCATGTCATACATTTACTTGAATGAATAAATAAAATTAAGGTCACTTTCACACAAAAAACAGTTTTCAGGAAAGTAGTCATTCTTGTAAATCAAATATGTTCAAAATTCAATAAGGATGTAAAACTTACAGATTGTATTAAAACCGGCAAATTCTAAGGTACACAAACATGTTCTATGAAAGAACTGCGGCTGACAAAGTCAACTTCTAAAGTCACTACAAGTTGTAATTAATAGATGATTTGTTTTACATAAATTCTATACCACCCTGCATGACTGCAAAATCATTCACATACATTATAAAAAAAAAACTTTGTTTCATATAAATTCTTCACAGAACTCAAAAATTTCCTCCCAAATTATTTGTATATAACTCTGCTAATGAGACATAGCCATGGGTGCTCCAGTTTGCTGCTGCACCAAACTTCCTGCACCTCTGGCCCACAATCAGCTCATCCTTTCATCAGTCAGACATGTCACAGGCACATATACACAACAAGGTCACACACACACACACCAGACATGGTCAAATCTTTTTCATGGATATCTAAAACATAAAAACCCACAGAATCTTAAAACAAATTCACACCTTATTACAATCTTTTCTCCCATAATAAGCACAGATAAAGTAGAACCATAAATACAGCAACACTGATTTAAAATTCTCCTTCAAACTGCCTGCACAAAGCATTAATCTTATGCTTACATTACCAAGGAGACACTCCTGAAAAAGTAGTTGTATTTTATTACACAGGATAAAGCTTAAGCAAGATGTAAGTATAATGGCATGTACTTTTTTCTAAAGATTTTCTTTTGATTTCTATATGGCACTGAGATACTGGTTGAACCTTTGAAGAGCAGATGGACGTGATTAGATGAATTATTTTAAACACATGATTGATACATTTAAAATTATGTAAGGAATTAGTACAGTGGATCCCAGCTCTTACTTTAAAATTCATTTTTCAATAAGAACACAGGGACACAGTTGGAAACTTGCTAAGGGCAGATTTTGCAGACACCACCTCCCATGCAAAGATCCATAGACACATGGAATAAATTACTAAGTAGTGTGGTGGAAAGCAGGTCTTTAGGGACCATCCTATCCCCATTTTGTAATTATGAATAATCTAGGGGAGCAAGATGGACAAGCTTATTGGGCTGATCTCGTCAAAATTGTTCTAATATACAAAGGCAAATTAATAATTACTCATGCTTTAGTGATACTGTTATTGGAGATGGCTGTGGAGCTTTTCCCAAGCACATGTGGGAAACATGGTGTGTCTGTGCTCACAGTGGAAAAGTTTCTTATTGTTTTCGAGGAATAAACATGGCCGCCCTGCTCTCTGTTTGCACCAAACAAGAGCAGCGAACAGTAATCCACTTTTTATGGGCTGAAAATGCACCAGGGCCAAAATCCATAGAAGGCCGTTTGCACAATATGGAGACCATATTTTACCAGAGTGTCAACTACTGATGACAACATTGTGCAAGTCAGAATCATGATTCTGATGAAGTGACAAGGATTTTGGCCCCCGGTCAACCTGCAGCACATTAATAAACGGATCACTCATGCTGCTCTTCTTTAGTGCAAGCAGAGAGTGAAGTATCCCTTTACAAAAAACAAAAGAATTGAATGACCAAGGTCTGCGGTGGGTTGGCACCCTGCCCAGGATTGGTTCCTGCCTTGTGCCCTGTGTTGGCTGGGGTTGGCTCCAGCAGACCCCCGTGACCCTATTCGGATTCAGCGGGTTGGAAAATGGATGGATGGATGAATGACCAAGGTTGAAACTTTGCCACTGTGACCACAGACACATTATGTTTATCACAAAAAGCGCAGATAATCGGTGACTTATCCTCATGCGTAACAGGGTGGTGTATGCATCATTTCAAAGCTAGATTGTGCTTAAAACTCATTTGGCTGGCCAGGTATCCTGCCTGGCTTATATACATCCATTGGAAACCCAGCAAGGCAGACTGTTTATACTGGCCCCATGTCTTTGCATTATAGAGAAACAAGAAGCTCAATGTCCCCAGATTTGCAATACATTAGAATGTATGAGATAAAAAAAAAATAACTGGTTGACTGGATCTGTGTAAAATATAAAGCAATTTAACTTGCTTTTAATGATTTAACCAAATATATATTAAATATATATTATAGAAAGAGATTAAAAATTTACATTACTGTTTTAGTATTTTAACAATTTACACAAGTTTAAATTACACTTCACTTTTTTAGGATTTTTTCATAATTTCTGGCATGGATGTAAACATCAGCTGTTATTTTACAGATGTTCTTGATTAAGGTGCAAACTTATGAGTGTTGTGGAGTCTAACAGAAGATTCTGAAAACAAGATGCATGTCACCAGCTTCTAAACTATAAAATATTCCAAAAAGAAAGAGAGTAAATGAGAGTTTATTATGTATTAATCAACTAGCTTTCAATGTATATTGCCTCCATTTCTCAGTAATAAACTGATAAAAGCAAAGAACAAGATATATTGTGTAGCCACTAAAAACAAACAGACACACAAATCCTGGGCTCAGTAATGTTACAATTAAGAAATAAGTAGTCTGTCTTGCAAGTATCTGAAATTTACAAACACATTATTAACATTCAATTAACAATCTGAAACCCATACACCACCGACTTCATGAATATTGAGGCGGTAAATGGATGGAACATTAATTCTGCTGATCCCTGGATAAACAGCTACACACATCTCTAAGCACTTACATTGTGTAATTCAGGACGAGGTCACACAGGATCACAATGGACTGCTCTCTGATACAGGAGCACTTTCCATTCCATTAATTAGTTGTGGCTTCAGACAGTATGCTTTTTCTCTAATTTTAAATGTAAAAAAAAAATCCATACCACATCAAGCCAAAGAAATCTGACCTCTAGATGAGATAAAGGAAGAAAAAGCACATGGCTTTAAATAAATTAAATCCAAGGATATTTGACTGCAACATGACCCAGCTCTACCTATAATGAAGTTCCCTCCTTTCTTTTTGTCTCCTTTGTTACGTTTAACTCCTTCCCAAACTAGCACTGTCCCCTATCCCCACCCTCACAGTTAATTAGAAGATCAGGGAGAGGCAAAGGTTTCCCTTGAGGCAAAACTCTGCTAACCAGCAACACCTGCAACCCTCCGCAAAGAACTAGCAAGTAAAATGTGTACCTCCTCCAGAAACAAAACTAGAATACAGGAATGAAGAGGCAGACTTGTGCAAATACTGTGCTATGAAGGGCACCATATGAAACAAAATGTGAGAGGTCAGGGGCTGGCAGGTTCAACAGCAAGTGCAGCTACAACACCACCGTGGTTCCAAAGTTTAATTTGGGACGCTTTGACGATAGAGGAGAGTGACACATATGTTTACTGTTAAATTTAATAATAAACTGTCCTGTTCATGTCATGTGAACAGTTAATTTGTTTTTCACATGCTACTGCTTACAAACAAGATCTGCACCTCCATTTATTCATGTCTAGACTCTGTACGGTTTAAGGGGTCAATTTCCTGATGCTTAGTGTGCGCACACTACAGAGAGAAGTTCACCCTGCCATTTAAAGGTCCTTCTTATTCAGACCTTTACTTCATTTTATGTTAGTTACGACTGTCAGTGTGAATTTAAATCAGATAAATGAAAACTCTACAATAGTTCAGTACTCCATTTTGGAGAGTCTATTTGCAGTTGCTAATTAACTTGCGCTTAAAAAAAATAAACAAAAACTTCAGTTAACAATTCTCAGACACTGACATTTTGTAATCATTGTGCATTGCTGAGAATTAAGTACAAGGCAAGAATTAATTATTCCACAGTACAAACGCCATGCACATTACAAAATGTACTTTTCACTAAAATATCTACTTGAAGAAATCATTTTAAAATGTAGATTGCAAGTTAATGGATTAAAGTTTGTTCCAGATTTATTTTTTTATTTTTTATAACTTCACTGAATTATTTTAAGGTTCTAGGTGGTTTACTGCTTTTCCAACCCACCAATCACGTGGCTTAGTTTGTGCGAGTTTGTGCAAACCCAGCCATACCAAATGCAGTTCTACTGAAACCCACCTTTCAATACAAAGGTTTTCATTCAAATTCACTCCTACACACCTCAGTTTATACATTTATGCCCTAACATTCATGCAGTAAAATTTCCATCTGGCAGTCCACAACTGCTTTTAGTGGCAAAACTAACAATTATCAAGTTTAAAGGCATGATCACTTGATGTTATTTTGGGGAAATTTGGTAAATAGGATAGATGAGCTTTATTTGGCTGAATGGTTTGTTCTCAACTAAATTGTTCTAATGTTCTAGATCTACTTGTGTCATAGAAATCAGTAAATTATCAAGTTTCAAAAAATGCAAGTAACAGTGACAAAACAATTACATTGATTACATTGACAATCATGTTATGTTATTTTCAAAATGTTTCCTTTTCTTTTTCATTACTTCTTTAACACACTACTTCTCCGCTGCAAAGCGCGGGTATTTTGCTAGTATATTTTATATCTATCTATCTATCTATCTATATATATATTATGGTTAAAATATTTTTTTGTTTTCCAGGTTATATTTAGATTTTTCACAGGACATCAAAACCCTAACATTTTAGATCAAACCAGTTTGTATGATTGTTTTATAAAAGAGTCTTCTGGCTTTGAATCTCTGTGCTTCTTATGCCAAAAATCCCAAAAATGTAATAGGTCTAATTGGACCTGTGTGGGTGTCCTACGTCAACTTGCACCACCGTCACTCTGAAGCAGGCTGAGTGCACTTCTGTCTTGGTTCCTCCCATGAGTCCGATGTTGCCTGGATAGTATCTGGTTCCTGTGACCCGGAACTAGAAACTCTTTTTTTAATTTTCATATCAGAAAACAGGACTATGTTTCACAGACTGCTAGCCTGACAGCTCAGTTTTAGATCAGATAAGGCAGTACACACTCAAAGCTTATAAAAATGAGGATCTTAACCTTTCCCCCCTACAACATTCTTTCATTGTGTGTGGGATTAAAACCACAACTTGATTTTCATTTGATACTAGAGTGTTAATACGCAATGAACATGCAAAACAAACCTGCTAACATTCATATTTTTAACACTGTGAAGAAGGCTGTCATTTCATCATTTAATGACAATGCACATATGATCTACACCTGGATCATCAGTGGATGCTGGGAGGGCATCAACACAAGTGAGTATATATTTTGGCCTTCCAATTAAAATTGTCTCAAACAGAGGACAGTGAAGGAAACAGAAATGGAATATGGTAAAACAAATTAAAAATTCAAAAGAAAGAGCTGCCAAAACGCCACCAAGTTGCCAAAGGTACGTTTTTCACTGCTGAGTCAATACTCCCCAGTGACAGAAACTGCACTGGTTTTTTTCCTGCTCTAATTGATATTGCTGAATGTTTAATAGGACATATGCTGGTGTCGCCACTGCAATGCGTGCTGACACTTTTTCTTACCTGATGCCTTTAGCAACTACTGTTGAGTTTACCAGACAAAAAGACAATTTTACTTCCATGCAAATAGAAGTTTGGTGATGGGTCAACAAAGTTCACTATCTAGTTAAGTTTGGATTCTGACTCTAAAATGTTTAAAACAACAAGAAAAGTTGATTTTAGCATGATGTTTGCATGTGTGTCAGTGGAAAATCAAAACTGATTTTCATGTCTTAAAATTTTGTGTAGGTGTATGTTGTATGACTACATCCTTGCAAAAATGTAAAAATGTAGAAGAAGTGGTTCCTGAGATATTGTTGTATATCGTCTTTGGCGTCTGGGGCAGATAACTTACAAAAAAATTGACCTCTCTTTTTCAAAGTTGCATTTTGTTTGTCTTGTTATAGGCTCCAAGAGTTCCAAAATTTTTTGATGAGTTCAGATACATAATTTAAATATAGATGTAAGCAAGCACAAATGCGCACACAATCACATGCATGCACATGAGGAAAGAAACATGTAAGTGGAGATAACCAACATGCTTGTTTACCCTACCCTGCCTACTGGCTGCCTAAAGAGAAACAAGTGAACACACACACACACACACACACAACACACACACAACACACACACACACCACAATATATCTTTGCAAGATGACGTGGACAGAGGCATTCAGCTACTCTGTATCACTGCGTATGTTTGCAGCTTCTTTACTTCATTTGACCCAAGGTATGGCTATGCACTGACCAGGAAAGATTCAGCATGTAAAAAGAGCGTCTGCATATTTAGAGATAATCTCACCGTCATGGCTCATAATAATGGGCAAAAATGGAACATAAAATGTGTAGATATGTCAATGTCCTGATGTAAATGAAATATCCAACAGCTAAATACACATTTAAGAAAATGTATAACAAGAAACTGAATGTTTTTGTTTTTCTCATTGGTTAAAAGAAACACCTCCATCATTCTAACCTTGTAATTATTTATCTGAGATCTACTCTCAACCCATTTATCCATGACCATCCAAGCTGTTTTTTCAAGCCAATTCATAACCATTAAGTTACTGGAAAACTGGACAGCTTCAGTTGGTGCGTGTCCAGGTAATTTTGATGTGTGAGGAGCAGATCAAGGATCAATAATGATTAAACAGTCAGTCAAAGGTCAAAATCACTGGACCATTAGACAACAGGCCCACAATTATATGAACACTCAGAGTAAACCTGCACTTAAGAAAGGCGGTGTTTACTTCAGGATCATCTCTTTTTCTCTCTTCTATTTCCCAGCTGTAGTAGCAGCAGCATACAGGCAGTTCAAGTGCTTTGGGGACCTGTTAGCAAGAGCTGCCTCCACTACAGATGGGAGCACTGAAACAGGTTGTTATTCTGAAATAAACAGGCCCAGGAGATGTCTCTTATTTATAGTGAAGCTTCTGGGAGGCAGGACAGCATCCTGTGTTGCAGTAGTGGTAAGTGCAGGGATTTTCTCCACACTTGGCTTCTATTATATTTATATAAGAGATAAATAATAACCCATAGCAGACAAAATAGTATCCTTGTCAAATATTTTCATTGGCTTCTGCAAACAGATGTTAACATTTGTGTTCAGGTAGACTATAAAGTACTTCATAACTAGGACCAGTGCGCATAAGCAGCGTAGTACTGTGTAAAAGCAGGAAGCATGTCACCTAATTACCCACTTCCTTTATGTGCAAATGAACACTTAAGTTTGAATCAAAAGTAAGCCAAGCTTTTTCCAATCATTTTTTTTTCATCATGACACTGATTTACAGTATGGCAATGTGTTGATTCAGGTTTGGTAATTAAAATTGCTGTTTTATAATACTGGTATATAATTAATTTTCCCCTTAAATTATTCAAGCAAAGCACCAAGCAAAAGCAAGTTGCATGGGCCATTTACACAAAATCAAACTGTTGAAACATAGTGTTTCATGCCTGAAGGATACAAACTAGATCATCATAGACTTTACTTCATTATTTGAAACATCTATTTAAAAAAATCCTAAACCAAAGAGAACTGATACAAAAACAGCAAAATGAATCACTGTCACTAGAAAACCCCAACTTGCCATCACAGTCAATTATTATTTCTACTTAATCAGCATTCATATGCTATAGAAGAGTTCTAGGTTATAATAAATGATGCCACATTTTTCATTTTGTTCTTTTCACATGCTTTAGGGGTGTGAGAGGATCTTGAGGATCTTGAGGTTGCTGTTGGTTTGCAGTTTGATTAACACAAAAAGCAATAAAACATATACTGTTACATAAACGTTACTGAAACACAAAAGTAATACATGATTCAAAATATAATGTAGCTGTAAAACTGTCATTTCTGTTTCAGCCAATTATAGATCTTAGTTAGAATAAGACAATATTCACTACTGTACATTCCACTTGTTCATTCCTTAAATCACCCAGGTGATGGTAATAACTAGTTAGTATTTATCCCAGCAGCACTTGGTGCAAGGTAGTAACTAGGGATGTTCCAATTAGATTTTCTAGGGGTAATACTGATTGCTGACTTCAGGTTTCTAGAATTAGCTGATTCTATCTTTTTTTTATTTTATTTGTTTAAAAAAAAAACAGGCTACACTCCAGCATAACCAGTCATGTAGAAGCCTTATGTTTTATATTAATCTGTTAATCTTAGTATTTTTACAGTTAAACTGCATACTATACAGTATGTTTTACTTGATCATTTACCAACAAAACTAAATGCGGTAAGTATCTTGTTCCTCTTAAAATAGGTATTGTTTTAACTAATAAAACATATACACAAAAATATATCCATAAAACATATTGAATAAAAGAACAAATGCTTGCCATAAAGTCACAATTCCAATCAAATGTCTATAAAACGTTTACCAAAAAGATACAAAGCTAGCATACCTGAAGGGTACGTTTGGTGTTTTTCAAGTTATTTCTTCAAAACCATGCTATATATGCATTTGCTGCATGAAATTGTGTCCTAAAGTTAAGCACTTTGAACAAATTTAAAAATATATCTTCCTCACACTAGCACTTTACAATGGAGGATATGGGGCATGGAGGAAGAGGTTAAAAACCAAACACACCCATTTGCCAAGCCAAGACAGCTGTCGATTACGGATCTGTGTTTTTCCGATGCATATTTATGAAATTTATAAAATTAGTTCTAGAAATAATCACTCTGTTGCATATTGCTGGTACTATTTTTCTCATGGTAAGGACAGGGTTTCTATACACTTGTGAGAATTCCCATATAAATACCAAAGTAAATCAAAACAAAGCCAATGACATGGTATGAAAAAGTTTACTGTAATTAGGGCTGAGGTGAAAGGTAATGCACAGGAAGGAGGTCTTCTTTGAAAATGGCTCTATTAACATTGGTGTTTTTTCAGTTCATAAATGAAATATACAAACTTTCTTACAGTGTCTGTAATCATGATATGTGGAACAATATTCAACAACAGTCTTGGCTTACAAATTGGATGTACAGGCTGTCCCCGGGTTACGTACAAGATAGGGACTGGAGGTTTGTACTTAAGTTGCATTTGTATGTAAGTCGGAACAGGTACATAAATTTAATAAAAAGGCTGGATGGATGGATGGACCGACTGTATCCAAGTGCTCTGCCAATGAATGATGGAGTTTCACCCCTCTTTGACCTTTTAATTATTTCTACTTTATTTTCAATGGTGATGGTTTTTCTCTTCTTTACTGTATCACCAGCACTTGCATCAGATTTGTGCTTCAGAGTCATTCTTGAAGGGTGAAGACAAAAGGTTAAGATGAGCTCTTCTACACAGTACCATCTATCTACTATCACAGCAGAAAGGCACCCGTCGTCAACACTTCTGATGTACTGACAAGAGACAACTTCCTGCTATGTGTATAACAGTGCAAGCAGGCTTGCTATTGAAAATGAATGGGGGCAGCGAAGGGCGATTCACCATTCGCCCACCACACAGTCACCTACACTATAGTATGCTGCCTGCAGTGTCCACCCACTGAGAATTGAACATGGTATGGCCAAAGGCCTGTAATGAATCACCCCCCACCGCCCCCATTTAACAGGCAGCCAACCAAGGCACACTACAATGCTACCCCTTGCCTCCTCGTTTATCCTTAATGGCCTCCATTCAGCCACAACAGGGTCACCGCTTGCAGCATTACCAGCCGCCCACTGAGAACGAATGGGGCAGCTGTGTGTGGTGAGCGGGCAGTGAAACGCCCCCCTCCGCTCCATCCAACCAGCGTCCAGTCAGGAGCAGTAGCAGCGGCAGCATAGTGGGTGGGCAGCGAACTGCCCCATCAAGCCTTCGTGGTGCACACAAGCGATAGCTTTGGCCCCAATGACTATGGACCACGGGTCGCCGCTTGCCGCCCAGAGCCGCCTAAGGGACACTACACTGCACGAGCAGCAAAATCGCCCCCCTCCAGCCTCCGTCCAGCCACCATTTGCAGCATCCCCAGGCCGAAGATGACGGAGCAGCAGTTACTAAGGCGCATGTGTCACAGCTGCGGGCCCCGTTCATAAGTCGTAGGTCAGATGTCCGTGATCTGGGGACTTCTTGTATTTGGAAAGTTTTTAAGCTTCTCCTCAATGTTTAATACCCTCTATTGTAAAGTGCCAGTGCAGGAAAGATATTTTTTAAAATGTATAGAAGGTGCTTAACTTTAGAACACAATTTTGTATGGCAAAGGTGTATATACCATGTTTGTGAAGAAATGAATTTGACTTGAAAGATACTGAACTTCTCCTTCTACAACTTTACACATAAAATAGACAAATTGGGCATTTCAGCTAAACAGCCTATTCTTTACTAGTGAGGACAAATTATTTTTTTATCCGCTTTTTGTTTTTGAATTTAAAATGTGAACTGCTGTACCAAACACAAGCTTATTCACTGTTCACACTCAGACAAGGGGTGTCTGTATTAATTAAGGCACAAAATGAAAAGGTCTGAGCTCATTAAAGCAGTTTCTCTTTTTATTTCTGCTAAAGACAACTAGGTAATCTCTGCCATTTCTCCAAATACACAGGATGACTCCACAGATTCCATTTTTTCAGTTTATAACTGCACTTTCTTTAACATGAGCCAAATAGTCTGGTTTTCCCCCTCTACTTAAGTCTGCCTGACTGTTGCTGTTCTGGCTTCAACACCAAGCACATTTCCTCAACTGACATAATACTCAGAATAACTAAGCACTACAACTAAATTAATGTAAAGCACACAAAATCAGATATTGAACAAATCATTTTTGAGATCGCCCTATTCATGAGGAGTGACAAACCAAACGATTTAGATTGGATGCCTATCAATCAGAGAAGAAACTAACCCTAGATTGGGCAGCAGTCAATCGCAGGGTCCACTCACACAGGGCCACTTGTAACTTGCCAATTAAACTAACACACTTCTCTCTGACATGGACAAGTTGGACAGATTGATCAGACTCAAGTACTGGATGCAGAATGCTGGATCTACAAAGCAACAGTGATAATGACAGTGCCATACTGCTGCTGCTAAAACTAGAAGATTTTTTTTTGCAAATTACTGTTTTTGATATAATAAACAAGTCACACTGCCCACTGTCAGGATATCCTGAGGACACATAGTGTAAAGGAATTAGACAAATCATATTAGAAACTTTAGGAAAAGAAATTGGCTAAAGGGTTTTGGTTGTGTGATGGATGGGGATAATACATCTTATTTGTTCTCAATTGATGAATCTTCCAATTCACCTCAGATACATACTTTATTAACTCCAGCTGTAGTTAGCAATTTTATTCAGTACTTTTTCTCTTCCATTGATTTCCTTAGTGTGAAAACTTGCTTATCTAGTTGTACTTAAAATTACACAAACCAAAAAAGCCTATGTGTTAGAATGCCTTCCAAAGAAAGATAGTTTAAAACTGTCTTGCGCAATGCAGAAATGGAATCACAGAATGCACTGGGTGGGTGAGTGATGCAGAAACCCAGGATTCTTTCAAAATAGGCAGGATATCTCAAACTAAAAATGAAGTAAATCTCTAGTATATAACTTTGGGTAAGCAGTTTAAATATACTGTACGTGAAACCTCAATTTGTCAATCAATACCTAGAAACACTCTGAACTTCAAAGTGGGATATTCTGTAAGCTTGAAGGCTTTTCCTTCATATATGAACTGGTGCACTATTTAAACTCCATTGTTAGTCTCCATACAAAGCTCTTGTGGATAGGACAAGCAAGCTGCAATCAAACAATTTAAGTCAGTCATACTCATAAAAATAATCCTGATTGTTGCATCTTTAATAGCCACATTGATTACTTGTCTTTGATTGCATGAGTAACTTACTGCTCAGAATTCAACACACAAGTATGGTTACAGTAGTCCCCATCTTTATTTCAGCTGGTTGGGTCCTTCATATGTCTGGCATGAAGCAGGTTTGCGAGAAGAAGGGCCAAGGTTTCATCCCAGACATTAAACAAGCATTGGCAGCAGCTATGTGTTGAGCTAATCTCTATCATAATATTCAGTGCAAGAAGTGCTTATGCAAGTTAATTAACTTCCCTGGCTACAGAAAGGCCAGATTCAAATTTGGCATTCTTGTTTTATACTCTTCATTCTGCCTGTGTTTACCTCTCTTCAGTGGACATCCGTTGGGAAAGACCCTTGTGTATGCAAAAAGGCAACAGTTTCAATAGCCTTCCAGTAGCTCTTGTCATACCCCCTGCACTGTCTCATTTATTTAAGACTAGCTGTGTTACCCACTTCACAAAAGGATATTTCGTAAGACAATGAGTGTCTGTTGTAGTCCTGTAGGTTAATCGGGTGTATCAGAACTACTATGGACTGTATATACTAGCGGATAAGTCAGGACTTCATTTTTATGGTATTTTATAATGTCAGCTGTATAAGTCAAATGGGGAAAACTCACTCTATTGGTTAAAAAGATTATGATATGTTAACGTCCACCTGAGAGAGTCATCACGGAGCACACTGCCTTTTTTTTCTGTGTATTGTGCCTGTGTGACCATATGGTAATACCCAAACTATTCCGAAGCAACGTTTGCACTGATTTGTGTTTTTTGTATCACACACCCTCATACACCTTTATGGTAAAAGCATCCCTTATCTACAATGGAGCATTTGATCAGAAGAAAATACGAAGCTGGTTTTAAATTAAACATCGAAGTAGCAAAAGAAATTGGTAACTACAAAAAAATTTGATGTGTCTGAAAAACTGGTGGAGAGATTGGAAGGAAGCAAGATGATAAAAAAAAAATAAAAAATTAAATGTCGCATTTTGAAGGGGCATATAAGTCAGAGTCTGATTTTATGATCGGTTTTTCGGGTTTCAAGACCCAACTTATGCGTGAGTATATACGGTAAATAAATAAGTGCTTTCCTAATGAAATTCTTTTAAACCAAGGGATAATATTATTGGCAGGCAAGTGTGGTGTACTGGTTAAGGCTTTAAACTTCAAACCTCAAGTTTATGACTTTAAATCCTGCTACTAACATTGTTTGACCATGAGCAAGTCATTTCACCTGCCTATGATCTAATTGGAAAACAAAAGAAATGTAACCAATTGTATCTCAAGTCTTCTTAGATAAAGTTGTCAGGCAAGTAATATTATTAAGTCACTGAAGCTGTTTACTCTTGAACATGCTATACACAAATGCAAATGAGGAGATACTCCTGCATTATTCTGCTTTTCCTAGTGACTTCACTTTTGTTAATTGTCACGGCAAAACACAATTTTACAGGAAAGTATATTCTTTTGAATTGAAACAGATAATCAGTAGGAATAATATAAATTGGAGTATATATTGCAATGAATTTTCACACAGGAAATGAACACAGCATTGAGATTTACTGGAATTTGAACCAATGGCCTGTATAAATCAAAACACTGGAAATACTGTAATGGGCCCAGAACTTCATACATCAAGTTGTCAACCTTCACTAGAAAGAAGAAGGGTACAACTTCCGTGAATTGGCATTGGAAGACACATAAATTTCTCTGTAACCACAATTGCCTCGGCCCCCTCACTCCATGTTCCCAACTCCAGAGCACAGTAATGTCAAGTCTGTTCCTCCTCTTGCAGTCCATTCTCCACAGTTTCCACCCCAATGACAGCCCACTCTGCTCTGCTCACCTCTTTCTGGAGTTTGCCTGCTAGTGCAGTCTCACCTAGAGGTTTCCACCTCTAGAAAGTTCAAGAAGCCAAGATTTGCAGATGTCACACCCACCAGCCCTCCCTCACGACACCACCTCCAGCCCCACACTGCTGAATAGTGTCTTATAATGCAGCAGTGCAGGTTTTCCTATTATAATTATTAGATGTTTAGGATTTCATTTGTTTACTCCGTTCACTCAAGTCCAATACCTCTTTTCATGCTTTTCATCAGTATTTAGTTCCCTAATAAAGTCCACAGATATGAATGTACAGTACATGCAAAGCAGTGTTTAAAGTGGCTATACATAAGCTAATTTTCTTTTTTCTATAACGTCATCAAATTTGAATCAAATCTATCAAAAGTGTTTTTGAGATTTCGGGGTATCGGGGTTCAGAATGGGAGTGATTTTACTCCTAAATATTGATAAGATTAAAATGTCCTTTCTTAGCTGATGCCTAATGGCCACGATGTACCATCTTGCTAAATTTCAGCTTTATAACTAAACAGGAAATAGTGTCTTTGATGATGAGTGAGTGAGTCAGCTTTGCATTACATAAATATGTGTGCCCAGCATTGGGCGCCATCATATATGAATGAGGAATCTTATGGCTGTGCTATGCCCTACATAAATATTTACATACTCAATTCAATGTCCAATTTATTTAACATCACCTGTGATTTCATGTCATGTACTCTGACATACACAGAATGGGAGATCAGCAACTGCAGTCATCAAATTTGTATCCCATCTGATTAGAAGTTGTGTAATATGGCATCGGCTTTAACCTAAGGCCTTATATTTGAAACTGTAAAAGTTCCAATAAACTGTTCCAATTACAGAAGACCACAGGACAGCAGTGATTAGAAAAACGCTTCGATGAAGCATCAGTAATTTTCTTGTTTGGTCTAGAATTATCGCAGAAATTGAAATGCTCATGGTACTCTGGTTAATGCAATATACATAGTGAAAGAACATATACACTACGAACAGACCACATCTCCTTTGTATAGCGAATGAACGTATAAGATACTGGGTGTGATATTTACAGAATGATTTTCTTGATGAGTGTGCCAAAATAGGCCATCATTTGTCTGCAAGGGAATTCTTTAATTTATCTCACATTATTTAATCTTTCATCAAATTCCAAACATGAATAAGTGCAAGTAAATGTTTAAACTCAATATTAAATGACACTTCCTGGATCACGCTAATAAACAACAGAAGCCGAGTAAAACTGTCTGGAGACAAATTCTGAAAGAGCTTAGCATTGTTCAAATAAGGCTTAAGGCATGTCACACAGTAGCTTTTACGTCAGAGTTAACTGCATCCAAAGGGCAAACAACAGTGTTCTCCAGGAGTCTTCCATTTTCTTAAGTAAATCATGAATTTTTCTGGCTATTTGTTCTATGACAACAGCAAGCACAACACATCCCAGTGGCTTATTTTTAAGTTTCTGGTTTGCATTTTATGATTTTCAGGAGCATCATAGGTGTTAATGCACCTAAATAAAGCAAATCATCCAAGTAATTGCTAATGCTTTAAATAATTACCTTGTCATTGTCCTCTGGGGTTTGATCTTCCCAGCTAACAGCACTGAGTGACCTTGTTAGTTCAAGCTCTTAATCTGCTAATGTTCTGATAAAAATATACCAGAGGGATGCCGTTGAGTTCTCCTCCCAGCTTCTCTGAAATGAGACCTGACTGGCTTCTGAGAAAAGATATGTTATTATCTTCTGCACCAGAGCTTTAGAAGATATTAACCAGAGAAATTAAAACTTACAGCTTCGACAGAAAATGTTCTGGAGTTGTAGAGGGACTTACAGAAGGAACAGATCTGTTTAAAGAACATCGGACTTCATTAGAATTTACCTTCAGTTGTATTTGATTTGTAAAGAGTTGGCAATTAGGGACCAGTTCGACAGTGGCTTATAGAGACTGATATGCTGAGACTGTTATTAAGCAGCACAAAATCTCCTGCATGCAACCAGTTCCACCTTTAGAATTCAAAGCAGACATCGTTAACTCATTAGTAGTTTATACATACATAGCTGTTTTACTCAGCTTCGTATGGAAAAGCAACAAATAAATAAAAAATAGATCTGACACTTATGAGCACCTCATCACGACAGAAAGACATGTTTTTTAGCATTATTTAGCATCTAGTGCTTTTGAGCTTAAGCCTTTTTTTTTCCTAAAAGATTTACATTGCAAAAATTTGACTGTGAAATTAGGTGTAAGATTTAGAGAAATAAAAGTAATTTAGCAACAAAGAATACTTTCTGGAAGAATAACAGTAATTATCTCAGTAGCGCAGCAATACTGAAATGTTATAAAGTATGAATAATACACCACAGTCATAAAGTATAACTTAATCTGAGAGATAATTGAGGGCCGAGTGGCGGACACACACCCTACTCCTCCCTAACAGGGGCTCCTGCGGGTATCCCATGAAATGTCGGCCCTCTCTCACTCCTATCATTTCACAAGAACTCTGTCACTCCAGACCCACCACAGATCTCATCATAAATGGTTCATTTGCCTGCTTATTAAATAGAGAAAAGGAATGATAAAATAAGCATTTTGAAACTATCCACTTTTAAAGAGTTACTGAGTGGCAAATGTAAAACATTTTGTTCTTGTTCAACACTCTCAAATATTTACAAATTCTAAATAATTATTGTGGTTAAAAATATGCCTAAAATTTAAAGTGTTCACGACACAATCATTTCAACTAAAAAACATGACAATATCACGTTTTTCTGTAAATCTTGAGGTTAAAAGACACAAAAGGTCCAGCAAAAATGGCAACTTTTTGGGACAATGTCTCAGTTATTCTTCTTTTAAGATATTTATACATATAAAATATAAAATTTAAAGCCTGCTTTCAAAGACAGACTATATAAAAAATAACAGCAAAGTTTTATAAAAAACAGGTGCAGTAGTTTGTGTGATGTTCGAAGAGACAGACGTTCGCTTTTATTAATGTAGCTACATGAATTCTCAATAGGCAGGCAGTGTGTTGAAGCGTTAATATTTTGGACTTTGGACTTCAAACCCTGAGGATGTGGGTTCAAATCCTGCTACTGACACTGTGTGACCATAAGCAAGTCCTGCCTGTACTCTAAATGGAAAAAAATGTAATCAATTGTACCTCTCAGATGGTGTGAGGTCTACTTGGATAAACGCATTAGCCTAATAAGAAGTAGTAGTAATAATAATGGTAATAATAATATTTTTCAAGCTCACAAAACTCAATTCAAGGGGCAGAAGTTATATCAGCAGCAAATGCAGCATGGCAGGAACTAACACTGCATGGGACACCAGCACCAGCATTGTCAATTTACCAGTAATTTAAACCCATTATCTACCAATCTGTCTAGAACTTCCACACCTTTCAAAATAATTCATGAAAATACTAAAAGGCAAAATGGTGCTTTTCGGCAACACCAGTCACAACATGTTCAACACTTTTCTCGAGCCTGTCAAGTTTTGAATCCAAATAGATAATAACTCTGCAACAATGAGCCCACAATTATTTTGAAAGAATGAACAGGAGAAATCATAACTCATGTGGCAAAGGCCAATTTAAAAAAAAATAAATAAAAATTTGTACCAATTAATGTCTATAACATATTCAGCAACTTATTTCCTTTGATGACAACTTATGGAAATTACTGTGCAATAAATTGAATGACATTTTATAACATTGAAATGATGACAACAAAGTGGCAAACAAAGTTGGAATAATTTCTTTGGGCAGTTATCAACCTTTCTTTTTTAATCACTAAACAACTGTGTGACACTCTTAAAATGATGCTGGTTTAATTGTAGGTAAAGAAAGAAATTCTACAAATCAAAAATTTTACTTAATAAAATATCTTCTGTAAGTTAATTTTAAATGTGGAGAAAACACAATAATGAAGTCAACAAAGCCACTTTGCAAAGTATCTTTGCGCAATGATAATGACAGGATGGGTAAATTTACATAAGCCTACTGGACTGGACTGTGCGGTCCATGACACAATCAAGCAAAGAATTCCATTCTCCTGAAGACTTAGCGGAGAACATGACACTACTAAATCAGCTATAAAACAGAAGAGAGAAAAAATAACATAAAAGATCTTTAATCATCTAACTTAATATAAATTTAGAATACAAAGAGACCAGGCATCCAAAAAAACATGGAGTTCTGGTGGGTGAAAAGGTTTGCAATGTGACCACTGCAATTGCAGTATCAATAGCACTTGCAAAACGACAATACTGTAACTCACAGCACCACAAGAAATCCAGAGCTTCTGCAGAACTCTAAGACACCTTAGTGGGTCCACTGTAAGTGACCTTCAGGAAAGCTTGTTTAAAAACCATGAGTAAACCAAGTGAATACAACATGGTCTCGGACAAAATGTAGTGCTTTTATATTTGAGTTCTCAAAGTGATGTCCTGTTTGCTTCAGTAAGTTTCAAAGCTTACTAAACTCCTTTGTTGCCCACCTAACTGTGTAATTTGATAACTGCTTGGGCCCACTAGTATGTTTCTGGGTTAATGATTAATAAGCACAATATCTAGAACAGTCTTGAAGGGCCAGATGTGATTCTCAATATGAGAATACATGTCTGGAAACAACTTGCTAAAATGTTGGCAGTGAACAGCAGCAATGTCGGCTGCTGAAAAGGCTACATCCACAGGGCTTCTTTCTAAAATCCTGCCCCCAACGTCCTGTAATCTGTGCACTTTAAACATTTGGGCTTTACAGTGTCCCTTTTTTCCTCATCTGTTTGAAAAATATGTAAAATAATTACACACAGGTAAGTACAGACAGGGGGATGACAGAGAGTTGAGAAAAGACTAGACACTGAGAGAAACACTGTGGTAGAACAGGAGATTCACAGCATGAATTTGCAGCTGACAATCTGTAGAAATTACATGTCATCATGTACTACAAAGAAGATCTGAGGCTGTTTAAAGAGGAAAAGGAGGCCCTACCTAGGATTAGTATAGTAGTCCTAAAAATTTGCTCAGTTAGTGTATATGTCTGGCCCTAAAAGTCTCTTTAGATTTATTCTAAATATTAACTTTTTTAAAAATTGTTTAATATTTGGTGAGGGCCATTCTGTTACTAAGTTTCTGCTCATTCAAGATAAACCATCAGATTATTGCTATGTTCAAATAATAAAGACTATCTAATCTAATTTAATGATATCTCATCAGAATCCAAATATAATCCACTTGCCATGAAACTCAGGGAAATTAAGACCTGGTGTAGTAGTGTCTGTCAACTAAACTTTAGAATAAACCTCCATGCTGCACTACCCCTACTGCTACCCACTGTGATGTAAGATATGGGCCAAAGACTTTTTTTTGCATTAAAGCTAGAAAATGCTCTAAAATTTGAAAGTTTGTAATTTTCATACTCAAAACTACAACACCAAAAAAAGTAGACATAAATGTTTTGTCATGCACACATCAAACACAGAAATATGCTTTCCATTTCTCCTGTGGCTAATGCACTGCTCAACCATTCTGAAACACAAGTGTAAATGAAGTGACCTTATCTGTTTAAATCTCATGTTTGGTAGGCAGTCAAGTCTTTCCAGGGAACTTCCTACGGTGTTCTGTGGGAGGCCATTAATATGCATATTCTTTCCTTTCCTACCATACTCCAAATCTCACATTTGCAGCACCAGGTTTTCTGTGTCACAACACTTTAGAAGCCTCATCCAGAGATGTAACACTTTGTTCCACTACCGTAGTCCGCTTTTTAAAGTTTTCTAGCTTTAAAATCATAGGTGTGAAGCATTTGCAACAATTAGCCGAGTTCTCCACCAGTCAACAATTTCTAAAATTGCTTGGCAAAGTACAGGGTCAACCACATGCTGACACTGTTAAAATTGCTGCAAGTTGCTAAATGAACTGAGAAAGCTTTTAATGGAGTCAGGCTTGGCTGATTTATTTGGCCTTTGTGGAATGCCCTCAGTTATTACAATCAAAGTGCACATTAACAATAGAAGTGATTCACCTGGGTAATCTGTGGCATATATTTTGAAAAGAATCACTGAAAAGATATGAAAGATCTACAGGAATCATATGTTCCCCATACTGCACGACTGAAAAAAAACAATCACTGGTCATGTACCATTTAGAGACTGCATGGCCATGCTGCCTAACTACGGTGGCCCCGAAGAGCAAGTAACAAATTTAAAGGTAGGACACGCACGATTAAAAAAAGGTGATACACACAGTTAAGTAAGGTGATGCGCAGAATTAAATGTGGTGCCGCACAATCAAAAAAGGTGACACAAAAACTTTTAAACAAGCTGACACGAACATTCAAACAACGTGACGTGTACTCACAATCAGAAGGGTGATGAGAAGTAAAAGTGTATGGAAAGAGTAGGTACCTTGGCAAAACTAAAGGAAAACACTGATTGGTGGCAAGGTTTGACCGTCAGTCCACAGGGGAAGTTTCCAGTAAACTGGTGTGCTCAATGAGGGAAAGTTAATATAGCATTCTTTGTTCAATTAAATTGTTTGCAATCACAATTCCCAGTGTATTTACAGGAGTATGTATGTTAATAGTTGGACATTTCTTTTTTTCCCCCATGCAAGAGTTAATAAATAATAAAAAAAATCTCAACGACTCCAGAGTAAATTAGGGTGCTCCCCGCTCTTTGTAATCTAACATGGTATTCCATGGTGATTTTATGTTCGATCGGGTGCCGGTATCATTGGAGAGGTATAACAGCAAAACAGAAAAAAAATCAACCCTCACGTTCATAATTTATATGTGCTCTGAGGTTAAATATGTTTGACAGCTCTGGATATTGAAGAGTATTATTTGTTCGAGACAACAAGGCATTCCTTTAAGTAGTGCAATGACTTGTAACAAAAAATGCAATGTTTACAGAAAGAGCAGGGAGCACCCAGTTTACTTTGGGCCTTTTTTTTTTTTTAACTAATTAACTCTTGCATGGGGAAAAATGAAATGGATGTCCACCAGTTAACATACACATTCATGTACATACACCAGGAATTGTGATTGCCAGCAATTTAATTGAAAAAAGAATGCTATATTAAACTTTCCCTCATTCCACACACCACTTAACCGGGGACTAGCCAGGTGGAAAACTTTTCTAAGAGTATTATCAGGGCTTAAGTTGCATTTGCAGATAAACAGCTTAGGACCTTTGGAATAATATTCTGTCGATAGATAAGTATAATTCTTTGGACGACGAACACTGCAAAATAAAGCCAAAATACCTCATTTAACAGTAAGACTATCAAACCTACAGTAAAATATGATGGTTGAAGTGTGATGATGTGGAGATGCTTTACTGCCTTAGGACCTGAATGACTTGCCAGTGTTGCAGCAGCCATTAATTCTACACTTTTATCAGAATATTATTAAGGAGAATGTCCAGTCACCTGTCCAAGACTTGAAGCTGAAGCACAGTTGGACTAGGACTATGAGCCAAAACACAAAAACAAATCTACAGCTGAATAGCTCAAAAGAAACAAAATTAACGTTCTGAAGAGTCCGAGTCAAAGTCATGATGTGAACCCAGCAGAGATGAAGTGGCAGGACCTGAATCAAGATGTTCAAACTTGTAAACCTACCAATGTGTCTGAATTAAAGTAGCTCTGCAAACAAGAATGTGCTAAAATAAATCCAAAGCAACATTAATGACTCATATCTAGTGCTGGGCGGTATACCGGTTCATACCAAATACCGTTTTTTATTTTTGTTATGATATGGATTTAAATAGCCTAAACAACATTTGGAACGTGGCACAGCGGGAACTGTTTAAGGGGAGACCTTTTTCACTGCTATACTGCTAAACAGGCATGCAACAGAGTATATGCGTTAGTGGAGGTATTGAGTGGTGAAAATGAACAGAGAACACTCCAAAACTGAAGCTGCAGCAGGCGATAAAGTTGAACATGATGACACAGAAGAACTTTTGCCAAAAAAAAAAAAGAGCCGTGTCTGTTGTCTGGAGATACTTTGGTTTTAAAAAGTCGGATGTGGACCATTATGTTCAAATGTGTGAAAACTGTTTCTATACTACTGGATACAGGAAGCCAAGTTGTACTTGTTTTATTTTTTTTTTCAATACTGTGTAATGTACCTGGGTACTGTGTAATCGTGTGACGACATGTTGACTTTATTCTTGACATTTCTACTTTATTTTCGCCGTTTATGTCGAGATTAAACTCGACATGTTGACTTTATTCTCGTAATTTGTCATTAAAGTAGAACATCGTAAACTAAGCTTCATCTTAAAATGATTATTTAATTTACTAGATTTTCTCAAACCCCATCATAACTTAATGAAGCACATTAAATGCTTTGTGTTAAGTGTTCCTGGAGCATTCTTAATCACTATGTGCTTCTTAAATTGACTTCCTCTTGCACTAAGAGGAGGCGCAGGCAGCGATCACCACACAGAATACATTAATTTCATGATATTCCTGCTCCATGAACATTTAGAATGCTAAGATAAATATTTGATATAATTTTCATGATGAAATGCATTAAAGCATGTATTAATCATGTGTGGGCACGGTGGCGTGGAGGTTGTACTGCTGCCTCACAGCAATGGGGTCCCGGGTGTTTCCTGCCTTGAATTTACTTGTTTTTCTGGTGGGTTTACTCGGCGTGCTTCAGTTTCCTTTCAGAGTCATGTAGGATGTGGGGTTTTGTTATGCTATATTAACCCTGCTAGTGTATGTATTGCTCGTATTCACCCAGCGTTCAGGATTTGCTCCTGCCTCATACACAATGCTTACTGGGATGGGCAGAACCCTGAATGGATGACATAATTAAACATGTATAACAAAGATTTTTTTAAAGTTCTGAACACTCCGTGGTCTAAGTTTATAACTAGTTTTAATTTCACAAAGACGTTTATAGTGTGGTGATTGGTTAGGTGGAGAAAGAAAAAGGAAGGATTGGAACTGAGGGTTTGGTATGTCAGACAGAGACATCATGCATGCAATAAAGAAAGCGCGCTCAGAAGAACATCCATTGAATTCTGTGTTCGTGTCTCTGACCACCAAATCACAAACTCAACATTTACACAATATTTAAGTTAAATCTGCGGGATACCCATTCATACATCCAGTTTTTTGGAGCCTAGTCACACCTGCCATAAAGTTCTACACTGAACGTACACCTGGGGACAACATGTCGACTTTATTCTCGACATATGGTTTTTTTTTTTCTTCAGTGTGTCCATATTTTTTTTCTTCACAGTAAAATAAGCTTCCGTAGTGCTATACCACAAATAGCATTATAAATGTAAGTTACAATTTTATTATTTATGTATATAGCTTAGCTTGAAGCAAGGTCCATATTAATGCAATTTGCCTTAATGACGGTTCAGTTGGTAAAGATGTCATCACCAAGTTGCACTTGTTTTATTTTATTTGGTGAATACTGTGTAATGTACCTGGGCTTGAAGTAATAGTATTATTACTGGAAGTTGCACTATTGTTTATTTTATTATTATTTATTATTTTAAATATTATGCAGTTTAATGATGGAAAAGTTGTTAAAAAAATGTCACTTTAACATGTCAGTGGACAGAGATTGTTAACATTAACAGAAAGTGTAGTTGGTTTACAAATATTTACCATTTATTCCTTTTCTAAGACATGTGCAGTGCAATACAACTTTTGACAAGCACCTCTGGATATTTTACTAAGTCTAAATGCCTCTCTGGATGGTTGACAAAATTTTTGTTTAAGTTGTTTTTTTGTGCACATTAAAATGTTTTTTTTTGTACAATGTACAAATCTCATGACAGTGGAATAGGTTATTCTTAGCTAGTCTACTGCAGTAATTGCAGTGAAAAATGTGGCTAACATTCACTCATGTATGGGAAAAAAAAATACCGTTGAATACCGTGAATTTTGGTCATACCGCCCAGCACTACTCATATCAAATTACAGGAAGCCTTTGGCTGTGATTATCTCCATGACTGTTCAAATTTATCTATTTATTTATTATGCTACAGTATATATTCTAACTTATTTAACAAAATTCTGTATTATTTTAACATTTTTATGCATGTATTGTATTATCTTGTCTGTGTATGAAGTGACTTTGAGCCTATTACAAGGGGCTATATAAATAAAACTATTATGATTGTTGCTGCTAAAGGTCTCAAGACCAAGTATTGAAACTACAGGGACAATTACCTTTTCACATGGGTGTTAGAGGTTTTGGATAATTTTCCTTGAATAAAGTAGGAATGGTTTAAAAGCTGCATTGTGTGTTTATTCAGATTACTATATAAGAAAATTACGAAGTAAAAATTAGTTTTATGGTATCCTATGGAACCCTAATAAACATTCACTTTTGTTTACATACAATAGGCTCAAGAAGCCCCCCAACCCATGGCCCTGTTCAGGACTAAACAGGTTAATAATAATACTATCCATCCATCCATTTTCCAACTCGCTGAATCCGAACATAGGGTCACGGGGGTCTGCCGGAGCCAATCCCAGCCAACACAGGGCACAAGGCAAGAATCCAATCCCGAGCAGGGTGCCAACCCACCGCAGGACACACACAAACACACCCACACACCAAGCACACACTAGGGCCAATTTAGAATTGCCAATCCACCTGACCTGCATGTCTTTGGACTGTGGAAGGAAACCGGAGCGCCCAGAGGAAACCCACGCAGACACGGGGAGAACATGCAAACTCCATGCAGGGAGAACCCGGGAAGCGAACCTGGGTCTCCTAACTGCGAGGCAGCAGATAATAATACTATTAAAAAAAAAAAAAAAAGTGGACTGACAAACCTATGCTAAATTTTAACTGATAATTTATGCACAATAAGACATTTCCTTTGTTAAAAAAGGTCTGAGGCCAGTCACTGTATATGTTTGATTGGTTTGTAAGACACTACTGCAAAAATCAGTTCATCTTGACCATCCATTAAATCTAGGACTAATTAACCTAACACTATTCAAGAACAGGCAAATAACCACTTTTAAACCACCTGAAGACTTCACAAAATCTGTCAATCTGGAAGAATAATCTTGCAAAAATGTGGCTGCTCAACGGGAAACTTTTCAATCACATTCAAGCAGACATTTTTCCTACGTGAATTTCTGCTCTACATCCAGTTGCTACTTGCCAAACTCCAGTACAAGCAAAGTAATCCTGCTGCTGAAAACTGAAAGCTTTTTGGACCAAAAAAAAATCAACTGCACTATGATGTTGATTCAGTGTAAGCAGACACCCAGACAGCAATTCATCATCATATTTAGCAGGGAAGCTTCATGCTGCTCAGAGACTGCTACAAACAAGGAGGCTATGATGCAACTGGGAACACAACATGCCTAGTTAACGGTTTTGGAGCCTAACTGCACCCCGTGAAATTCAGGGGCTGAACTATGAGGAGCTGCTGGTTCAGTCCCTGATGGTAAGTCACCATGCGACACCAAGCAGGTCTAACCAATCCCTGTTCAAAGGGCAATTGTTTTTTTAAATCTTGGTTCTACATTTACTGTATGGATTTTGTTTTTATACATTTTCAGTTCAGCATGCTTATAAACCATTCTATGCAGCTTGTATGACAGTTTTTATTGCAATCAAGAATGGAATTGAGTAAATTATACTTTTTCTTAGTGTGGATGACTTTGTTAAGTTTAACATGCCTCGTCGACCAAATACTTTTTCTTAGCATAAAGACTGCATTTGGAGACACCAAATGCACAGCTGTATTATTAGTTACAATAAAGCAATCTTACTCCAATAAATATAAAAATACAGTTGGCTGTTTATAAATCTTGCATAACAGGTTCATGGGGACCACCAGAGAAAAGGAACGTATGTGGTCACTTCAAGCCATAGTCCATTTACAATAAATAAATAAATACTTGCACTACACAAAAGCAGTGGCTTGGGTCACAGACATGTCTGTGATGGTTCACCATAGGAATGTGTAGGATGTGACCATTTTCTGTGTGTTGTGAGGGGCGAGTCAATAAGATGGAGGTATACTGTATATTGTGCAGTGGCAGGGCTGTATATTAAATGCAGGTTCAGTGGCCATGGACAGCTGGGTCACTGACTCATGACGTGTTCTCTGCTATGGCACACACTAACGTAGATTTTTAACAGAGATGTAAAGACTGTTTTGCTTTAACATGCCTTAGTGAGGAAGAATTCCTGCTTGTAACACTACTTTTAAGGGGTCCGATACATTTCAGATAACTTTCAATCTATTAGTAGTGTGAAGGACATGTTTGATGGACCATTAAGATCTTGGTAGAACAGCAGATAATATCAAAAGGGTGAGACAAGCTGTACAGCAGAGCCCCCAACATTCAGCACAATAGCAGTCAGTAGCATTAAATGTCTTAGACTGAACTGTTCACCTAATTCTTCATCAAGATTCATCCTACCACCCATATAATCTCTCTGAAAGGCACATACATTTTTTACAAATAATTTAGATACACCACTCAGCTGCTGTTCTCTGTTTACTGCATTGTTAAATGAAGAATGCAATACACTGAACAAATTGCAAACTGATTTAAGTGAATGTACAGTAGTCCCCCCATATCTGCAGGTAAAGATCTATCATGGATGCCGCAAACCATGGATAGTAGCAAACCCTAAATATAGTTTTTTTTGCCCACTTTTATACATACCTATGATAATGTTTAATTGATAAATTATGAACAATAAGACAATTCTAATTTTAAACAATACTAAAACAATCTATATTATTATATTTGTGCTCTCTCTCTAAAATGAACGCATCAGTGTAGCAGTGGAGCTTATTTGAAAATGTAATTTAAAAAAAAATAATGTTAATTACAACAAGGTGCTACTTTATTACTTATCTGGTGGCATGAATCATTAAACTAAACAGCCATTCATACTGGTCTTTTTTTAATTATTACATCCTCACTCCACATTCATTACAAAGGATGAATTTCTCTTAGCTTTACTAAAACTTACAGTCGCATTTAAACTGCGATATAACTCAGGAGTCTACTTAATTTTGAATTATAATTATGATTACTCTATCAACTATGTTTTCGTCCCACTGTTCTCTTTATGAAATATTCAAGTGAAAAATATGCCTGAATAGAAACTAAAAGTTTTCTGTTTTTATTATGAAGCCATTGATATTTTTCTATGTATTGTCATTATGATAATAATCCCCTTCTGGGTTCCAGTATTGCACAGTTTCTTATTTGAGTCCACCGATTAAAAAAAATTAAGAACTCCTGTGCTAAAGCAACAGAATGTTTACAATTTTTTTTTTATTTCATGAAACATTCACCATAAATTTATTTTCATGAAGAAGACTTGGTGGTTGGTGGATGTTGCTTCAACAATAAAGCCTAGTTTTGTTTCTTATTTTTCTAGGTTGGTTTCTTCGTTTTCCATTTCCTTTGTGAATTATTGTGATTTTTTTTGACAAAGTTAAATGAATCTTTCAATCATTACTTTACTGTACATAACACATCTTCTAATTTGTGATAGTCGAGACAGCATCTCTATATACACCACTGAGCCATAGCTGAAATGTAAATGTATTTCAATATCCAACTTTTTTTCCTGCCTTGCACTCAAGTGTTGTTTGGATAGGGGACCTGGGACCCAGAACTGTTTTTAAAAAAAAAAGATGAACGGTTTTATTACAGCATCTGATATTGTATCTAGATAAAACTTCAGGCTAGACAGAAGTGAGTCCAAATGCTCTCACCCTCATCAACTAATGTACTGGCATGTGTAGATTAAAAAAGTGAAATGCAGCTAGTGAAAAAGATAAAACATTTTTAAAGACTTGAATTATTTTAGTACCACATGTAATTCCTCAACTACCCACAATAAAATTCCGTCCCACTCTGCAAAGACCAACAAATTTACTTGGGTCCTGTGGGTCTTTACCTGTGATTACCCATGAAGAACGTGATGGAAAAGCTCAGCAGATGGTAAGGTTAACAAGATTAACAGTAAACCTCAAAAAAGTATGCCTGTTTAATACAGTACAAGCAGGTGTAAGCAAGAGATGAAACCAAAGCCAGTGATTTGTTTAAGAAGCAAAAACAAACAAGATAGCAATGAATGTCAAGAAGAGCCTAAGGAAATGATGGGAGGTGATGCATGAAAACCCCTCAAGTGTTTGTCAAGAGAGGTGGCTTGCAGTATTTCCCACCTGGGTCTCATGTACACAGCTGTCACTGAACCAGTATCTGAAACAAGTCACTTCTTCTGCCCAACAATGCAAAGCAGCCTGAGGCCAGGTAGGAGGAAATATTCAGAAACAAAATGGCTTCATTTATTTACAAAACAGTGGCTGCATCAGATGGTAATGTGCACTGCTGCTTCTCTTACCACTGGTGGTCCTTACTGTTGAAATGCATTATGCAGAGGGGAATGTACTCAAAACATGACTTGGAGACCTTGTCTAGGGGGGCTGCTTCTGAATCCGATGAGATCTGACCGAGATGGGAAGAGCAAAAGTTCAAGCATCTAGCAAGACAGGGCTAGATGGGGGTGGAGGGATTCTTCCCCTTAAATTTAACAAAGGGGTATCTCAGACTCTGGAGAGAATGGCCCAAAATCCTACAGTTTAAAAAAGAAATTGATTTTAATATTACATGCAATTTTTAAGGTCACAAATTATTCTTTCTGATGTTTACAGTAGTTTATAAAATACTAGATTAAAGTTATCAGCCAGTCATTCAAATAACTCATTATTTCTGCTATTTTAACTATAAATAATTGAAGAATTTTGAATGTAGAAGTTTCCATTAATATTTTGGCTAAAAATGCAAACCTATTGAGAAAGTACTGCATCAGAATTTCAAAAAAATCTAGAAAATGTAAAATAAGACAAATAAGCATCTTTTACTTTATAATCCATACCTTACTGTTTATCCAGTAAGAGTATATTTATGAGACTTGAGCAGTCACCATAAGGCTGCAAGTGTGGATTCTGTTAATTTAAGAAATTTGAGATATTTAGTTGAAATATAACTAAAACACTTTTAGCTTAGGTGGACAGACTGACACTACCACTTTACGCGCCAGCACACTCGGTTCAAATCTGGTATCTGATTGTCTGTATGGAGCTTCTTGTGCATTTCTGCTTTTTTCTGAATTGGAGTTAGCAGGTTTAACTATGACAATAACTGTTATTATTTTGTCAGTAAACATATCTGCTTTGAGTTTACCATGAACTGGTGCTAAAAACCAAACATTTCTGGAAGACTGTAAGAGAAATGTAAAACGGAACTATAACCTACTACAGTGGAATCTTGATTCACGAACGTCTCCGTTTACGACCAAAAAGTTCGCCAAACTTTTGCCTCTGTTCACGACCACACACTTGGTATACGAACAAGCCAGCTTCCCTTTCGGTTTGTGCGTGTTCAGTCTCTCCCTGCGCAGTGAGAGAGCGTGGCATGCACGAGAGACAGACAGACGCACAAGAGAGAGAGAGACACACACGCACACAGAGGCGCGCGAGAGACACACACAGACACACACACACACACTCAGGGGCGAGCGAGAGAGACACACACACACACACACAGGGACGCACGAGAGACACACACACACACACAGGGACGCACGAGAGACACGCACACACACAGGGACGCACGAGAGACACGCACACACACAGGGACGCACGAGAGACACGCACACACACACACAGGTGCGCGAGAGAGAGAGAGAGAGAGAGAGAGAGAGAGAGAGAGACACACACAGGCACGCGAGAGAGAAACACACACACACACACACACACACACGAGAGAGAGCTGGACACCTAAGGATAGAGAAGGCAGTTAAAGAATGCACTGGGCTTATTTTTGCTTTCATTTCTGTTTACAGTGATCAATTCGTAGTATGCATTGTTGCAATGTTACTTTACTTGGTGGTTTAGTAAATTACGGATTTTTGAAATGTTAATTTTTTCCCTGTGCTTAAAAGTCATTAAAAAAGTGTTTTTAGCGAGCGGTTCGTAGCGCTATAGCGCAGACTCTTGCAGTGTTAGTTTTCTCTGATGTTCAAGGTTTTCTCAGTGTTATTTAATGTTTTTACATTTTGTTTACTATTACCCCATGCATTCTATGGTATAATCTATACTAATAAAAGGCAAAGCCCTCACTGACTGACTGACTGACTGACTGACTGACTCATCACTAATTCTCCAACTTCCTGTGTAGGTAGAAGGCTGAAATTTGGCAGGCTCAATCCTAACAGCTTACTTACAAAAGTTGGGCAGGTTTCATTTCGAAATTCTACACCTAATGGTCATAACTGGAAGCTATTTTTCTACATATACTGTAATGGAGTTGAGCTCGAAAGCCGTGGGTGGAGTTTCGTGACATCATCACACCTCCCACGTAATCACGGAACTGACTGTCAACGCAGTACGTAGAAAACCAGGAAGAGCTCCAAAAAGCACTGAAGAAAATATGCATTATATAATTCAGAAGGCAGCAAAACAATAAGAAGTGAGCGAGTGGCATATACAACCATATTTATGAGTGCTGCTACTTTGGAAACAAATCACGGTGTAAACCTAAAGTTTAAATTAAGTTCATAGACAGGCTGCCGCTGGCGTTTGTCATGCCCACGGGTAATGCGGGATACAAGTTTAATGAGAGGACGCAAAACATAAACGAGAGTTTTGATCACTTTGTAACTAAGTTAAAATTGCACGTGAAGGGCTGTGCTTATGCAAATTCCGAGAGACTGTGCTTGTGGGGGATTGACAGTTAAGGCGGGTGAGGGAATCACGTCATCATCTCCCCTCCCATTCACTTCATTTCGCTCTGAGCTGAGCTCCACAGCTAACGCAGTGTTACAACTTTGTGACGCTGCCATCAAATACTCACAGAAAAATCCACAAGTTAATACACACTCTGTGTCTAGAGTTTCTCCACACTGAATCCTCCAGGCACTACTTACAAAAGGTTACATTGACAATCGTGTTATTTTTAAAATGTTTCCTTTTCTTAGCACAAGCACAGCTGAGAAGCTTCAATGCATGTGCTCCATAACGCGTTAAAAAATAATGCATTTAATTACAAGCAAAGGGGAACTGTCAATGCATGATTTCCTGGTACACCGATTACATTGATCAGCGCTTCCTGATTCATTTTACCCTCGCACCCCCTTGGTTTGAGAAGAAGTATGAAAAAATATGAGGTTAACACAGAAAAACAGATCACCAATTGAAGCTTTATGAATAATCGATTCGCCATCAATAATTGTTTTGGTAAAGCCATACTCAGTTTAATCCTCCTTCCATTTTATAATTTTTCCACCACTAGCCATGATTAAATGAACGGTAAAAAAGTAAGATTGAAGCAACGGAGATTTATTCAGGCAGGATTTGGATATAAGTAGCTTCTATTTAGTCGCCAGAAATATCTTTGTTAGGAATGGAAGTTGAATTTAGTCTTTAAATTTCTATGGTAAAGAAAAAGTTATGCAATGATGACTACATTTAACTATATAAAGTCAAAACTTGTATATATAAAGTCATTTGCGAATATATAAAGTCAAAACTTGATTATACAGTATAAAGTCACTGTCGGAATAAATAAAGTCAGCGTCGGTATATATAAAGTCAGTACTTGTTTCTGAATATATAAAGTCAAAACCTGAGTATATAAAGACGGCGTTGGAATATTTCGGAATATATAAAGTAAGCGCTGGAATATATAAAGTCAAAACTTCAATATATAAAGTCAGCGCTGGAATATCCATCCGTTTTCCAACACGTTGAATCCGACCACAGGGTCACAGGGGTCTGCGGGAGACAATCCCAGCCAACACTGGGCGCAAGGCAGGAACCAATCCTGGGCAGGGCACATGCATCATTTTCAAAACATTAACCGAACAGTGTTTTTTTAATTTATTTTTCTGAATGCGTTTTTGTTACCTTGATTCAATTCAGAGTCGTTTCAATCAATAGATTTTGACTTTCACTTTATATAATCAGGAATGACTTTATAAATTCCGACGCTGACTTTACATATTCAAGGTTTGACTTTATATATTCAGAAAAAAGTTTTGACTTTATGTATACCGACGCTGACTTTATATATTCACAAAATCTATGTATGTATGTATGTGTATATATATATATATGTATGTATGTGTATATATATATATATGTATGTATGTGTATATATATATATATATATATATATGTATGTATGTGTATATATATATATATGTATGTATGTGTATATATATATATATATATATATATATATATATATATATATATATATATATATATATATGTATGTATGTATGTGTGTATGTATGATCACTATCAGTTCTACAAAAACCTTGATTGGAGCATCCTTACTACAAAGTGAAAATCCTTGATTCATTTCAGAAAGGCTTTGATTTATCCCTCTATTACAAGTGACTCAAATAAAAATAAAGCAACTATTGGCCATTATAAGTTTTTCTTCAGCCCAGTCTTAAGATGGGTGAATAAATGTGTCATACAATTCTAAACTAAAATGACATGAAGTAATAAGAGTAGACAATCTACAAGAAACAAGAACATTTAAAGCTGAATACACATCACTATCATCGAGGAAACTCAATGCAGACCACCAGTAAAACTAAAACTGAAAGCAAAGCAGTTTATCATGCTTCCACAAAACTGTCAATTTCTAGCTAGTCCCTCTACTCTCCACCACTAAACAATTTGTAAGCACAAAAAATTTCAGACTCTGAGTTCTTACAAATCCATATCTGACAATAACTTGCCATGCTGCCATTAGCAGCAAGGAGCACAACCTCCATTTGGCAGTAAGATCAAAACATGCACAGTAGTGACTGGGATATGAGCCAGAATGCTGAAAACACTGACAAACTGAAACAAAAACAACAAAGTAGTAAAAGATCTTTTAAAAAATATCTAAGTGATTAGTCATGAAAGAAAATGCACCATAGTCAAAACAATAATAATTAAACATAACAATGGCTACAAATGCATTTACTTGAATATAGAAATGGTTCTGCTGGAAGTGGGTGTGAATTATTCACAATTTCAGAAAGAGACTTGCAGCAGCATAAATACATTAACATAGAATTGTGAACTTGAGGTCAAATTACAGCAACTCAAAAATTGGCAGATTTACTTTTCATCCTATTTTTGGAGCCCTTGAAGGTCACACTGAACGCACTGTGCCTCTAAAATGTTGGCTAGCATGACAGAAAAGCTCTTCAATTGATTCCATGTTTTATGCTTATTTAGATGGCTAGTGCTTAGACACTGGGAGGTGTGATTTCAAATGTTCAGCATACATTCCCCTGTTGCCTAATAGAACACCTCTGTCTTTTTTTCCCCATTCTTGTCCTCTGTGGTGGGTGCAGCAACATACTATCAGCGTATGCTCCCAACCTTGTCCTCTCACTGTGACCTCTTAAGCGGTCAATGGCTCACTCGCTATATACTAAGGGGGTTTTAAAGTAGATGATTCTGTCTCTTTCAGTTTGTTTTTCTATTTTAGCCATTTCAATTCAACATGTGAAAAAGAGAATAATGTAAAAGATGAATCTAAACAGTGGACAGTGTGAACTTGATTTAGCTTGAGAGGACCGACTGTATTTACACAACACATAGTACAACAGTTAATACAAGCAGGTAAGGTTACCAGTCATAACTATTACCAAGAAGTAAGTGACCCGTATAAGGAAGGACTACACTTGCTAATATTACATTGATCATTCCTATCCTGAGGAATTCTACATACTCTGAACTGGAGGTACACTTCTGCATTAAAATGCAATGAAAAGAGCAGGGACTATGGTCACATTAAGTCACTAGAATACAAAAACTTGGATTCAAATTATTAAATCTTTAACAACATACTAAAACAAAACAAACACTTGTGGTTTCCTCAACACTTACAATTGGAAAAGTGCACTCCAACAGAAACAAAGAAAGTGAAAACTTTAAGAGCTCAAAACCTGTTTTAAATGTTATGTTTTAAAGAGTAACAATTATCTTTCATGAAAACTACAACTCTCTGAATACCTGTAAGGCAGAAAAACCACCATAGCTGCTTAAGCCTTTAATGGCCAAGGTCTGTCTTACTTATCTGAACTTATCATAACTTACAAACCAGAACATACATTAAGATCTCAAGATGCCAGTCTGCTTATGATACCAGCGATTACTAAAATAACAGTAGGAGGTCGAGCTTTTAATTACAAGGCCCCTAAACTGTGGAATGGCCTGTCTGCTACTATAAGAGATGCCCCTTTGGTCTCAGCTTTCAAATCCTGGCTGAAGACTCACTACTTCAGTTTAGTATACCCTGACTAGAGCTGCTGATTAACTGTACGGACGGCATCTCTGTTGTTAGTCATTAGCACTAAAACCTAAGTAATGCGATAGTTATAATTTGATATTAACCCTCACCTATTCTGTTTCTCTTCTCGTTACCCAAATGTGGCACTTGGTGCCACGGCCCACCTGCCAAGTTGTTTCCCAATGTTTCTTCCATTTTTTTTTTCCCTACAAGATTTTTTTTTGGGAGTTTTCCTTGTATTTTTAGATAGTCAAGGCTGGGGGGCTGTCAAGAGGCAGGGCCTGTTAAAGCCCATTATATAAGACTATACAAAAAATAAATAGTATTGTACTAGCACCATTAATGCTTATAATGGTTAAAGTGCTCACTGACACCAACAGCTGTTACACATGATAAATATTGCTCATTGTATTCACCATAAAGTCTGGGCAGTTCTTTTCTTAGTATGTCCATAGTACAAACTCCAGTAGCTCAGTCTCAGTAAAAAACACAGCATTTATAAGAGTTTGATAATATAAAGACATATAGACATGTCATTTATTCAAAGAAAAATGTGAATCTTTAATTCTATAGACAGCTGGAATTCTAAAATCATCTTGTACAACGTTTTAGATATAACCGATTATGGCAGCCAGGCTGTAAGATCACAAGCCCTTGAGGCAATGGCAGTGCAATCCACGGATATCTAATTGGAGCCATGGGGCCTCTTATTTTAGTATCCAAATGAATAACAAAAGCTAGAGTTTAAACAGTATGTCCCTTTGTCCAAAGGAATAGTGAGTTTATCTTGTTGGCAAATTGATCAGTAAACCTGGGGAGTGCATCTGCAATCGAAAACTAAGCAACTTCATCATAATTCTACCCAAACTATGAGCACCAACCATTAACTTGTACTGCGCTCAGGAATTTTAAAGAATTTAATTTAAAAATATCTATTACCATGCAATCTGAGCACGGTCTTTGTATTTTTATTAAATATTATTATATCTATTAAAACTCTGGGGCTCGCTAATATATTAAGCACAATTGCTAATTCATTTCTTTTTCCCTAGGAATGCCTCTTTGGGTCTTAAGAGACCAGAAGACAGAAAGTCACTGTCCATCTCCCTTTAATATAAATTAATATGCTGAGATTCTATTTGATTAGTTCATTTATGGCAAATTAGATAAATTATATAAAATAAGTTTAGAGTGTTTATCAAGAAACTATTACTACATTAGTTAAGAAATGTTTAATGCAAAATACAACAACCATTCGCAGCAGATTGGGTGTATTGGACCTGACATGATGCTTGGCAGTGTGGGTAGAGGTAGGCAGTCAAGGAATTACATATGGCACTAAACTCAGCTGAGCTTCTCTTTTCCCACTCTATAGTTACAATAAAATTCTAATACAGGTAACTATGAGACCACATGTTTTCTGAGGTAACTCTTAACGAGGAATTCTAACATTGAAGTTAACATTTCAAAGAGCCTTTTCAAAGTAATTATAATAAGGGGAAAATCAGAATTACAGTAGTTATCTTCCAATTCTTATTAATGAGGATGAAATCCAGCTCTTAGCGGCTGTAATGGATGCTTAACAGTTCTGAAATATAGTAGCAGTGAATCAAGGATCTCTGACTCTGAAGCAGAAGGGTACTTTTAGATTGATGGGTATTTAAAAAATCTGCTTAGTTTGACTGCAGACACAAGATTATATAAAGTGTGAAAGTGTGTGTTTAAGACACAGATTGCTGTCGGCTTTACTGACAATACAAGCTAAATATATCAGAATATGAAATGTCTGTTAACGATCTACAAAAAGAGATCTGTAAACACTAAAGTTTTGAGCAGAAGTCCTACAGTAACAGCACATAAACTTTAATGCAGGCTTAAACAAAAAGACGATCGTTTACATTCAAAAGTCAACTTTTGCATTTGAAAAGGACTTAATACAATCAAAATATATTTAAATACTGATGTCCAGTCTGACAGCCCTCTTTGGTGTATGCTTCCAAAAGGCTCAACAATAATACACAAATGGTTACTTGAAGAATGCTTCAAAACTTACTGGATCACATACAAGAAAATCACTCTAAATTCTAATGAATAACTAAACATTATGGTTGCTATTAGGCCTTTCACAACCTGGTCTGTGCTGGAGTATCATCTTTAGACACTATTTGGACACACAGTGGTAACAATGAAAATATGTTTAATAATCAAACTTGTAGCAAACTCTATTAATTTTAAAGATTTTTCAAGAATAGTAAGCAACATAATCATTTTTAAGGGGTTTTTGAATATATTTCTTCTGTATACACAAAACTCTAATACATTTTCCATATAAACCCAACTTTAAGGACTAAAATTAAGATTTGTTAATGCTCTAAGTTCATCTCAAAAACTGTCATTCTTAAATCTGTGCTCTTTTGGTTCATTTGCTCACATTTTTACTGTTTCATCAAAGTCCTGCAATGCTAATAAAATTCATTAAACAATAATATATTTTAGTAGTAGAAATTATTTCTTTTGAATTGAATACAAGATACAGGGATAAATATTTTCAAAATCGAATTAAGAGACAAGAAAGAGAAATACTGATGAAAATTTTAGAAAAAAAGGACGTAAAACAGAAGGCAGAGAGGGCACATATAAGGATGTGCTGCTATTTTCCAATTAAATATGTGGAGGACTTTACATATTTTCATTCATAAGATGTTTGCTATACAGAACAAGTACTGTATACATTTACAATTTAACAATGCACTTTGTTAAAAATATTTAACTTACTAATAATTTATTTCATCCTGTAGGGAATCACTGTGACGTTGCTGGCAATATAGTTATCTGGGGACTTGCGCCAAGAGAACAAAATCTTTTTTTCTCCCACTCCCATTTTGTGGAGTTTGAGGATGGCATACTGAGGCCAACTCTGGTAGTTTAGGTTTCTTTAAGCAGATCATTTTCATTTGATGGTGTAGTGTATTACATAAAAGCAAGATCATAAACTTGTTTACAAGATACAGTCATATTTAGTGCACTTTAAGTAATTGAAAAATGTTTTCTACAAGCACCTTGTCATAAGTCTTTTGAAAATAACTATCTTGCACTTTAAACTTCAACTGCTAATTAAGAAATGTTTTAGCTGTGAAAACATTTTTTTTGTTAATTTTATTGCATTCCATACAAATCAATCAAGTTTTACATAAAGAAAATTTGAGTTAAGAACAAATTGATCCCCACCCCTAAGAGAGAGAGCAAGCCAAACAGCATGAAATTTAAGACCTATAAACATACCTAAATTAATAAATTCTCTGTGCTTTATGAGATTATTTTAAAATATTACTGATTAGATCCTGCCATGTTTTGAAAAAAGTCTGTACGGATCCTCTAACTGAGTATTTGATTTTTTCCAATTTCAAATAATATAACACATCGGTTTCCCACTGACTTAAAAGAGGAGAGTTTGGGTTCTTCCAGTTTATCAGGATAAGTCTGCATGCCAAGAGTGTAGTGAATGCTATCACAATTTGTTTGTCTTTCTCCGCTTTAAACCCATCTGGAAGAACCCCAAACACAGCTGTTAATGGGTTAGGAGGGATTGTGAGTCCAAGGCTGTCTGAAAGGTAATTAAAAAGTTTCGTCCAGAATGATGTTAATTTGGTGCAGGACCAGAACATGTGACCCAGTGAGGCTGGAACTAGTTTGCAGCATTTGCAGGTTGGATCATGCCCTGGAAACATTTTGGAGAGTTTTAGTTGAGACAGATGTGCTTGATATATAATTTTGAGTTGTATAATTGTATGCTTTGCGCATTTGGAGCTCGAGTGAATTCTCTGCATTGCTACTTTCCACTCCTTTTCTGATATATTAATTGAGAGATCTTTTTCCCAGTGTCCTCTTGGATCTTTGAAAGGGAGGGATTGTAAAATGATTTTATATATTGTAGAGATGGAGTCTAAGTCCTTGAGATTGAGCAATATTTTTTCCAGCATGGATGTGGGTGCAAGATGAGGAAAATCTGGAAGGTTCTGTTTAACAAAGTTCCTGATTTGAAGATAGTGAAAGAAATGTGTAGCTGGAATGTTAAATTTGGAATGTAATTGTTCATAGGATGCAAAGATGTTGTCTATATAAAGATCTCTAAGCAAGTTAATTCCAAATTTTTCCAGATATTAAAACTGCATATGTTTGTGAAGGTTGAAAGAGGTGGTTCTCTTGCAGAGTGCCACAGATAGAAGCTTCTCCATCTTAAAATGCTTTCTACATTGGTTCCAGATTCTAAGTGAGTGGAGCACAATTGGGTTATTAGTATATTGCCGATAACGTGTGTTTATTGGAGCACAGAGCAAGGAATACAAAGCAGGATTTTACGTCTATTGCGGTCCATGCCTGTGTATGTTCTTCTATTTGTGTCCAGGTTCTTATCGCCTGTATATTTGCTGCCCAGTAATAAAACTGGAAGTTAGGCAGAGCCATGCTGCCTTCTGTCTTTGTAGGGTCGCTCTTTGGATGTGTGGATGTTTTGAATTCCAAATAAATGAGGTTATTGTTGAATCTAATTGCTTAAAGAATGATTTATTAATGTATATTGGAATGTTTTGAAATAAAAAAAGGAGCTTAGGAAGAATATTCATCTTAACAGTGTTAATTCTTCCAGCTAGTGTGAGATGAAGGGTTGACCATCTATGCAAGTCTTGTTTAATTTTTTCCATGCAGACGCTAAATTTTGTTGATATAGAGCTTTATGTTTACTTGTGATGTTTACCCCTAGGTATTTAAACTGTTCTGCAATGATAAAAGGTAGGGTATCTAATCTAATATTATATGCTTGAGAATTCACTGGAAAGAGTACACTTTTATTCAGATTAATTCTGAGACCAGAGATATTTTGAAATTCTGTGAGTGCTGTTAAGACTGCAGGCACAGAATTTTCTGGGTCCGATATATACAGTACCATATCATCTGCATATAATGAAATTTTCTGTTCCAGTCCTTCTCTGCTAATCCCCTTTATCTGATCAGTATTTCGACAATGTATTGCCAGTGGTTCAACGGCAATTGCAAACAACAGCGGTGACAAGGGCATCCTTGTCTAGTACCACGTTCTAGTTTAAAGTAGTCTGAGCAAATGTTGTTGATGCAAACTGAAGCTTCTGGGTTAGTATACAGTAATTTAATCCATGCACAAATGTTCGGGCCAAACCCAAACTTCTCCAATGTAGTAAAAAGGTATTTCCATTCAATCATGTCGAATGCTTTTTCTGCATCCAATGATAATAATATTTCTGGGGTGTTTGATTTAGTTGGTGAGTATATTACATTAAACAGGCGTTGAAGATTTGAAGTGCCTGCTCCTAATAAATCCAGTTTGGTCTTGTGATATTACCGAGGGGAGCGCTTTCTCCATCCTTCTAGCTATGATTTTAGAGAGTATTTTAACGTCGTTATTCAGAAGTGAAATTGGTCTGTATGATGCACATTGTAATAAGTCCTTATTTTGTTTTGGAAAAACGGTGATTGGTGCTTGGCGAAAGGTCTGAGGAAGAGATTGGTTATCTCTGGCTTCTGTAAATGTTGCTAATAGGAGAGGAGCTAGCTGAGCGGAGAATTTCTTGTAAAATTCTGCAGGGTAGCCATCAGGGCCTGCTGCTTTCCTGCCTTGGAGTGACTTTATAGCATCTAGTAATTCTGATAACGCCAGAGGTTTCAGGTTTCTCAAGTTCCTCCGCACTAAAAGTGTCTATTTTTGGTATTTGTAATGTATCCAGAAATGCATTAGATTGTGTATTGTCTTCAAAAACATTTTTGAATTGTCCAGTTCTAGTTCCTCATGGGCTAGGTTCAAACAAACCACATGACACAAGGAATGGCCGTGCATAGATCCAATCATTAAACATTAATCATTCTGACATGTTTAATGATTAGACTTCAGGTGGAAATGCTGCAAAGTACGAGCAGCAAGCCGACATATAATATCTTAATTACTCCAAATGCTGGCTGTCAAAATGAGCAACCACATTTTCAGTTTCAGTAACGAAACATTAATGCCCAGTGTCCAAGCCTGGTAACCACTCGTAAAGGTTAGCGTTAAGCCCTGTTAGTCCAAACAAAAATCCTCATTATAAAAAATAAAAGGAATATTAAAAACAAACCCAGGGTAAGATTACTGAAAATCATAAATTGGGAAATAACAACAATACATTTTTAAAATTCTTCACTGAATTAAAAAGAGGTCAATGACCCCTGAGTGCACAATACAATATACTCTAAAAACAAGTACTTGGGTGAAAACTGAACTATTCTAGAAGATCAATAGAATGGTTCTAAATAAACAAATACTATTCAGATATAAAGATATTCTTAAATATATGTGCCTTGTATTACAAATTTGGCATTACTTCAAATTAGATACAATTGAGCTACAACTTCTTAATTGGAGTTATAGTTTCAAAGTGATTTTACATATATGTCTTAATTACTGCAAAGGCTTACTATTCATTCACTTTACTCTAAAAATCATTAAAAACAAAAAAAGTATAATTTGTTAAGGACACCAGCAAAAACATGCAACATTTCCAATAATGAAGATGAGCATAAACACCCACTCACTTCCCGATTAAGTAACCAAACAGACAACCCGGTCATGTTTAGGACTTTGCATCATGCCAGTAAATTTGAGAAGGATTAAATTCAAACAGCTGAGCAAGTTGAAACCTGACTAAAAGCCTGCTCTGTTCTATGGAAGAAAAACCAAAGCCAAAACTCACATACAAATGTGGCATTAATTCCTTGTAGCATGTATATGCCTTTGTCTTTGGCTTAATCAAAAGTACATTTCAATCTTAATCACGCACTCTTTTTTTTATCAATAAATGTGGTTTGTGTGTTTCATCCTACCTAAAAGAAGTCACAGGCCTTATCACTCTTTCCCATAGGTAAGTTTTACCTCAAATTAGGGCATGTCCTTTTTAAAGTTTACATATTTAGACCATTTAAGGATCTCATGTTCTTAAGGAACAATTTTGTGACTAAAACATGCAAACAAAACTGCTAAAAAACCCTTACTGCAACTTATCACAACAAAAACCAACTTGTTTCAGCACTTGAAACACAACCATTTCATTCAACAGAAAAAGTGCATGGCCAAAAAAAAAAAAAAGAGGGAAAAATTCATGCCTGAAGTGATTTCACAAAAGCAGCAGTCTTATCATCAGCTATTCCTGATGCCACTTCATATTCAAATTGTTCATGCAGATTTAACAACATTAACAAACACAGTTACAGTAGTTACTAGCAAAGGACACAGTCTTTTGGGAAAATTCAATGTGCTGTTTCTGTAAATCAATTAAAAACTTACCTTTTCTGTTTTAACCTTCTTTAGGCTTCTGCATTCATTGTCTGGTTCCTCTGATTCAGTTTTAATTCCCAATGGAGTTGTGACTGCACCTGAATCAATGGCTATGCTCCCAAGTTGATCAGCTACAGAAGAGTCTGTACTCTGAACTCCTTCAAACTGGCCACTTCTTGGCCCTGCTGCCAAATTCACCACCTGATTACCAGTATCCTTTTCAGCCATGCTCGAGGCCCCTTCCCCTTTATCCTTCTTGTTCTTTCCACTGTTGCTTTCCTTCTCCTTCTTACCGCTAGGAACACTGCGAGATGCTTTTGCACTTTTATCCGTAGCCTTGGATGAAGCAGTGTTATTTGTAGCTCCCGGAGCATTAGCGGCACCACTTTCCACCTGGGGGCGAGTCTGTGGGTCTCTCTTGGCCCCCTCAATGACAGAACTTTTTCCACTGTCTTTAGAGTTTTTACTTCTCTTCGATTTGGACTTGCTCTCTTTGCTTTGTGGGGTAGGCACAGGACTGACAAACTTAATGTTGTCAGGCAGAGCCGCCACAGCGCTAGGAGTTGCTGCTATTCCCCCTCCTTCCTTAGCCCCCGACATCTCCAGTTTCTGCTGGTCTTTCTCTAGGTCAGCGTCAAGATCAATAATCAGATTTCCCACGCCGATGTCCCACTCATCACCACTGTCGTAAGTGTCTACCGCATTTGAGTCCACACCTTTCCCGCCTGCAGTGCCACTGCTTAGGGACATCTTATTGGCACCAGCCCGGACTTGCCAAAATAAGGTCCAGTGCCTTGTCTGGTAATGGGCAGGGAGGCTGCCTTAGGGTCTCAATATATCCATCCTGGCTACCCATGTGGTTTCCCTTGAGAAACAGAAAAAAAGTGATTATTAGAATAAATTCATATACATTTTTTAAACATAGTTTTGAACAAAGTTTCAGCTTTTAGATTGTACAAACCCCAATTCCAAAAAAGCTGGGACACTTTATGCTGAACTTCGTGAGAGAATCATCTGTCAGTTTAAAAACAATGCTTCTCAGTGCAGGATAGCAAAGAATTTAGATTTGTCACCATCTACAGTTAATAACATTGTGAAAAGATTCTGGGAATCAGGAGAAATCTCTATGCATAAAGGCCATGGGTGGAAACCACTGCTGAATGTGTGTGACATTTCAGGCCTTTGACAGTAGTGCATTAGAAACTGTCATGCTACTGTGACGGCCATAGCCACATGGGCTCGGGAGTCCTTGTCACTTAACACAATCAATTGGTCATTACATTAGCAAATGCTCCTTGAAGCTGTATTATGCAAAGAAGAAGCCATACACCAATTTTGTGCAGAAACGTCGGCGAGTTCTTCGGGCCCAAGCTTATCTGAGATGGACCAAAAGATGATTGAAATGTGTTCGGTGGTAGGATGACACCACGTTTCAGCTTGTTTTTTGGGAAAAACAGATGTCAGATGCTACATGCCAAAGATGAAAAAGACCATCCAGACTGTTATCAACAAAAGGTTCAAAAACCAGCATCTGTGATGGCATAGGGGATCAGTATATATGTGAAGGCACCATTGATGCGGAGGCTTACGTTGGAATTTAACAGAGACATATGCTCCCATCAAGATGACGTCTTTTCCGAGGAATTCCGTGTATATTTTAGCAGAACAATGCCAGGCCAGATTCTGCACAAATTGCAAAAGTGTGGATTCGTAGACAGAGTCCATGTGCTTGACTGGCCTGCCTGCAGTCCAGATCTGTCTCCTATTGAAAATGTCTGGCGCTTCATGAAGAGGAGAATCAGACAACAGCAACCATGGAACCACAGACTGTGGAGCAGCTCAAATCTCAGCAAGAATGGGCTAAAATTACACTTGAAAAACTGCAACAATTAGTTTCTTCACTTCCCAAATGACTAAGAAGCATAATTAAAAGGGGATGAGATGCAGTGGTAAACTTGCCTCTGTCCCAACTTTCTTGGAGTTTGTTGCAGGCATCAATTTCTAAATTTGTTTATGTTTAACAAATAGAAATACATTTTTCGTTGAAAACACTGAAAATCTATTCTTTGTCCTTTTCCCTGTTAAATAAAGGTTCAAGTGAATTACCAAATTACAGATTTGAATTTTTAATTGCATATTTAGAAAGTGTCCCAACTTTTTTGGAAATGGGGTTTGTAAATATTCTGTCAAGAGTTTACAACAGGGCAAAACAAATCACTATTTAATCCTACTTCATCAGTTCAATGATGTTTTTTTGTTTGTTTTGTCTTTAGGAAAGATAGTGCCAGTCCTAGCAGGAATTGATGGAAGGCTGGAACCATCATAAGGCACACTCTCAAACACAAGTTCCAGACACTAAACAACCACATAGGCATGTTCTCAGGATGAGGGGCAAAATCTGAATAGTTTAGGTAGACGTTATGCACAGTCAAAGGGAAAAAGTGTAAATTCCACACAGAGTGTCAACAGGCCAAAAATGATATAAGGTTATCTAAAAAAAAACAGCATCCTGCAAGGTTCGGGACTATACAAGACGTAAACACAACATTTTAATTGCCAAATCTTTTAATTATTACATTCAGATACCCGTTCATTTTTTCAAACCCCCAAAGATGAACAATACTATCAGAGAGGTTACAGCAGCTCTTGTAAGAGATTCATATCTAATCTACGATTTTTCTTTTGTTTTTTTTTGCAACAGTCAATCATCTGAAACAGCAGCACTTCAATCCTGTGATCTGATGTCATTGGCATCACAGCTTTTCTTTAGTTGAAGAGCAGCCAACTGAGGTTGTTTGGGCACCTAGCTGAGGCACATCTGGCCATCTGCCAGAGTCGAAATACCAGGCAGATCACAAGCTCCAAGAGGAAAACAGAAGCATGCTGGAGTGCCACGACTCTGGTGGCCCACGAGAAGCTTTAGAGTACAATATTTATATTTAAGTGCAATATATATGTAATTCAACAACTCCGGCAGACCCCCCCGTGACCCTGTAGTTGGGATATAGCGGGTTGGATAATGGATGGATGGATGGATTCAACAGTTCAACATAGAGGTGCAAATATCTGCAACAGAGCCCATTATCTTTGAAACATCAAGTAGGATAAAATTCCAGGAACATGCTCTCACTTTTCATTGTTCTAAAAAGCAGGAGCTCCTGCTGTATATCTGTATTGGAAAGGAAGTCATATGAAAACTTGCTCGAGACTCACAATTTTTGTGAGGACTTATTTTTATCAATCTGCTGCACATTTATACTATCCATGTTAAAACATTGTCCGATTGTCTGTTCCTTTCACTGTGTAGGATCCACCAACCACATTCCTGAGAAATACCAAAGTTTGCCTAGTATGAGTAGGTGTGTAAATGTCCCGTATGTGCCTTAATATGGACCGTCACAGAGTTATTTCCAGCCTGAGATACTGAATTGGACAAAACAATATCAAGAGTGTGAATGTTCACATCACACCATGAGAAAGGCTTTCAAGATTTTTGGCTGTTGTTGAAGCAATTAGCACCTGGTGCCCCAACATTTACCCCCATTAGACCCATGCAACTAGATAACCCACACGCTTTAACTGAAAATCTGGATACCAGGATGTACAAAAGTCACTGATGCAGAAGTGGACTTCGATGAAGAGCAGCATTTGTAATTATCTCCCCAAAATCTACAAATGCTGTGCATTCCTACGTTTATATCTAAAAGGTGTTGTCATTTGTCAAGTAGTTGATCTAATCCATGCTCTCTGGATCACAGAAATCATAGAGCCCTATTAGATGGATGACTGTGTGTATTATTTAGAATCAACATACAAATCTTTATTAACTTACATAACAACATGATCTACTGTATCCAGAAGTAAAGCAATCATATGAATAGTAACGTCAACTGGTGAAAGAGGTTTACTGAAGTTTTTTTTTTTTTTTTAAATACTTATATCTATTTATTTCTTCAGAATCTGGAGGGAAAACATGTGTCATTTAAATTCCTTAAGGCACTGTCACATTGCAGAACATTTCCAGAGATTTTCAGCTGCAGACTTCACTTACATAATCGAAATGAGTCTGGGTCAGTAGGGCATGATCCGGTAATAGTTAGTTGTGTAGTCTACCATACCCAGCAACTCAGACCAACTAGTCTGTGATTCGCCCCTTTTTCTTAAGTTGCAGGAGAGGGGTCTACGTGCATCAGAACTAACAACTTGTGATCCCTCACCCAGAAGCAACAAGGAATACCAATATGACACCTTATGTTTTATGTACAACTATGGAAACTTGAGGGGAACACGCCATACCTCTGAACCCTTTTTACAGACACTGACTCTGTCAGGCAGCATACTATTTGTTGTCAGCTTACGGTACTTTGGAAATGACCAACAGTGCTGGAAAATGATCATGCAATTGCATAATTTCACATCCACAGCGGTTTCTGTTCATTTAAAGTGACATACCTAGGAAATAAGATACGCAGCTTCGGTCATCAAGTTTCACATCCCTTTTGACTAAAAGTCACGTAATGTTACATAAGCTTAAGGTTAAAAGATTTTCTTTAACTATCAACAAAAGATGTGAAATTGTGTGTCTTCATGCATGAAGTCCCAGGTTTCTGATGTAACCGGCAAATGTCTAAACTGAACTCTTTGACTGTCCTAAAATAATGAGTTGTGTCGTTCCATGAACAACAGAACCCAAACAATATCAGACTGGCAAGCCTGTATGACTTCAGGATCAAGTAAAGAAAAAAAAAAAAGGAAACAGAAGAGATGGGGAGGACTTGGAAATACAAGTAAACCTGTGAGATTTCAATTTGGAACACATCTTCCAGAGAGGTGGAGGAGCCACACTGGAATGTTGTATGCAACAATGACTGTCTTGTATAAAGCCATACTAATATGAAAAAAGGCTTCCGTGAGCCACTTCACTAACATAGCTGTGCTGGTACAAGCCAGCAACATGTCACTTCCCCCAGCATTCTGTCTTCACTTACTTTCCCATGTTAGTAAATACATGTCCACTGCTCAGCAACAGCAATGCAATTATTGAACTACAAGGGCACCACTTAACTGCTGTATGCTACCATCTTCACCGTCTTATATATTAGCAAAAGTAATAACAGAAGAAAAAAATAAAGCAGATAGAAAGAGTGGAATTAGAAGGTGCTCTTTTAAAAGAAACCTATGGATTTATGCGGTGGAATGAAGACAGCACTCATGTCCCTAAAAGTACAAAATGCCGTCTCTCATTTTTCTAATTTTGGTTCTGTACATTACCACAATGAATTTTAAATTAAACAACTCAGATGCAGTTGAAGTGCAGACGTTCGGCTTTAATTCAGTGGGTTGAACAAAAAGATTGTATAAAAATGTGAGGCAACTAAAGCATTTTTTTAACACAATCCCTTCATTTCAGGGGAACTGTATTTTAATACAGTTTTTGACTTTAACATTTTTTAATGTTGTTAAAATAAATTTGTTTTTATTGGTTTCTCACAGGCACTGGCATTTGATGCTCTGTCACCTAAGAAACAAACTGGAAGTGGACGGCGTTATGGATGTAATAGGATAACAGATCAGTGCTGACGTCCTCACTCTAAGACAGTGGTGGATGTATAATTAAGCCTTTAGTCTTTTACAAGCTTTGGGTCTGATTTCTGGAACACGTTTAAATTTTGACAAAAGTTTTTGTCTTGGCCTCTGATTACATCTCTTCTCCTGATGCTTATCCCAGCTCATTGCTATATTTTCCCATCTTAATAGTAAAAAAAAACAGATAATTCAACAGATGCAATTTTGATTAGCAAGTGGGGGGATTAGCAGTGCAACAATTCTTCACTGCTGATAAAAAGCAAATGATAGTGAATGACTAGAAATTATTTACACTTGGTTTGAAGCTACTAAATCGAGACAAAATGAGTGAAGAGAGTGTGCTTGAGCTTTAGTTCTTTATTTCTTAATAGCTACCTATTTTACCATAAATGTAAAGATATCAAATATGTCTTGCCTAACAAGTACCCTCAGTGTTTGTCCTACACCTTCCTTCCATATCAGTGTCTTCATATCAACTTCTTGCCCAACAATTCCTCTCTCGATCATATTCCCATAAAGCATGCTTGGAATAAATTGTCATTTTGAGAAGCACATTGCTTGCCACCTGTCCACTTTTTGACAACCACTAAAAGACGTACCCTAATTACCCACTTGTTAAAAAAAAAAAAAAAATCATTTGTATTCTTGCAAATACTCCTCATTTTTAAAGAATACTCTCAGTGTTCCTTCTGTGAATCTCCTAAGAATACTAATGTGTGTTAACCTCTTACCTGGTGCTTCCTGCCTTGGTCATATTTGACTAAGCAACCAAAGCCAAACTGACCAATCAGATCGCTTGGAGAGAAAGGCTGCATAGGAACAATAGCATTTTATTATTTTGTAGACAGATAACCTTGTATATTTGCTCACATAAAACAGACCAGCAAAAACCTCTTTCCTGGGAAGAAAATATAAGGGAAAGGTATTCCACAGGATATAGCAGAACCTCAAGTTACACAAGTTCATCACACTTGAATAAGTTGCAGAACAAAGATTACAATTAGTACAATATGTGGATAGGCTTCTTTCTTCTACAGCACAAGAGATGACAGTCATATTTATTTCTGGGCAAGCTGGCGCTGTAATAACCTTGACATTTCATTAGTGTTCTAGCTCTCTCTCACCCACAGTGGCACATGCAGTCGCTTTCCTTTTTTTTTTTACCTGACTGCCTGGCTGTCTGTAATTTTTGTTCAATTCTAGCTACATTGGACCAACATTGTGCTATGTCTGCCTTTGCCGCAACTCCATACGCAGAGCCTTAATTGCCTGCAAATGAACACTGCTGTATGCGTACATGTTATATTTGAAGCATTTGTACTTGAATTAATTGATATCTACACATACTATTAATATTAAAACGTACAAACAAAAAACTGTTTGCTGTTTTAACTGAGCAGTGTAAGTTATCTAAGGATATGGAATGGTAGAAGAATTGCATACAGTGTTCAACCCACCTAACACCACAGAGACACAATATTTCCATCATGAAGCCAATCAGCAGCCATATTCTAAAACCTGCTTCTAAAATATTAAAGCTTATGTACTTGGAATGTTTGAATTTTTAACAGGTTATATTTAGGGGCTGACTAACAAATTACAAGCAAACATTTTAGTTGGTCCTCTGGCAAGTCGCTCTGCACTAGCCACTGGCTGAGTGTTTCTTTTAAGAGAAAAATTATCCATCTTTGGGTTAGTAAGATACAATAAACCTCAACACAGGAAGTAATGGTAAAACCTCTCATCCACCCTTGGACGGTAAACTTCTAAGCTGAAAGAGGTGCGAAGTCAGACTATCTACAAAGTCAGACTGAGCTCTTCACAGATTCCAATATATTAGTCACTTTCAGCTCCAAAAGACTGGGTCACTGTGGAGGTTACACATTCTGTGTGTCTGCTGCAGCTTTTCCTCAGGATATCCACATTACCTCATTAATCCCAAAGATGCTCATGTTAAGCTGTTGAACAGCTTGAATTGTGCTTGTGCAATGAGTGAGTGTGTTGTATATGAAATTGGAGGTGGTCCAGGCTTGGATTCTGCCTTGTGCTGTATGTTGCCATGATAGACAGATGGAACACTGGAGGAATGAATATATTACTGTGTCAAGCACGCTTGCCTGAACAATACAGAAAACTCAATCATGATTTAGGTGATTACTGGAGTGAGATTTCTCATTAAAAAAACGAATATGTGAGATTATAAAGTTATTTATTTCAAAGGAGAAGGTACTCAAAAAAACGGGGCTCTTACAAAAACTGCAAATGAACAGCTCAAGATAGGGAGCAACTGAATTGGGAAAGGTGCGTTGCTAGACTCTCTACACATTTCTAAAAATAATACATTAACTTCAATTAACAGATAACAGTAACGTAGTTAAATAAACTCCTACGAGATAACCATGCTTCAGCTGAAACAGGAATTGAAGGGCAAAGCAGTTACCGTCCATCACTCGGGTAAAAGAAATACAGAATTACTGAAATGAAATACAATAATGAGGAAATCAATATTTCAGTCCTTTTATGATAGGTAACATCTATTCACACCAACACTTTTGTCATTGTGGCCAGAGCTGTGGAGTCGGGTCAATTTTAGGTACGTGGAGTCGGCGTCAGCAAAAATGTACTGGTTCCGACTCCTAATAAATTTAAATTGTAATGAAAAAAAAATACAGTAAGTTCAAATGTCCCATTAATAAAGTACTTCTCTGATGTAAGAGCAAAGCCCAGTGCATAGCTGTGTTACTACTAGTGTGAAGTTCAGCTGAGCTACTATACAACCGCACATTCACATATTGTAATCTGGATTATGGTACATTACAAAAAGTGATTTCATTTTATTTCAGATATAATGTGTTTAACAATTTCACTTGAGTGTAAACAAGTGTAATGATGTAGGTGAATGTGTGTGCTATGGCCACATCAGTGTGTGTTCAGGGGTTGTTGTCTTTTGTTTAAACTGGCCAATGCAGTAGACAGTTAGCTTCCTAGCCAGTAGTTCTGTGGTTAAATGACGTGTATGTTGCCTTCCTTCAATCAACCTGGAAAATACAATAGCATATTAAATACAGAGGAGTCAGAGTCACAACTACCAGAAATTAAGGAGTTGGAGTCAAAGGATTTATATACAGACTTCATAGCCCTGATTGCGGCATCAACAAAAATGATGTTACAAGTTAGCCTGTCAAAAAATAGATGTATTAATGTGCAGGTGTATTCCCATTAGTGCCCTGGATAAACTGAAGCAGTACTGTCCCTAAACAAATAAACCCTAATTTGTTCACTGAAATTGGTTGTGATTTTTGTATTGAGTCCAGACATTTAGTTTTCTCACATGGCTCATCACATGTTATGCATGTTGTAAATTGTGCTACTTACCCTTCTGTGGACTGACAACACTGTCTAGGTCTAACTGCTAACAGGATACAATATAGTGCACCACAAGCCATGGCTCAACTTCTGAGCAAAACACTGTTCACTCACTCATCTTATTTATTTTTTTTCAGTCTAAATATTTTTAAAAATATCAAAGGAAAAGTTTATGAAGAAATAACTTTGACTTGAGAAATACCAACCATGGTATGTTCACTTTAGAACACAGTTTTCTGTGGCAAGTGTTATGTTTTTATACATTTTTTAAAATACCTTGTCTGTTTTTGCACCTTACAATAGGGCTAAAGGTAATCTGGGAACAAACATGAAAATGGCTTGAACTTTAAAAATAAATTCATTTTTTAAAAGGCAATAATTTTATCAGATATTAATCCATGTCAATAGTGTACATATATTGTAAAAGAGTGTATCAAAGTTGCTTTAGGAAGAAGTTAAAGTAAACAAATTATTAATGAGAGCCATTTAAAATAAAACCAGCTCTGCACCTCACCTTGCAGAATAACCTTTAATCCCCCACCCCACCCCGAGGAATGTGGTTTCCTCTAGCTCATGTTGTAAATGCCGCACACAACACTTCCATTTTGAGGAGTTACAACTTTCAGGTATATTTCCTTTCAAGACAAACTGCAGTTTTAAATAGGCAAAATGTTCAAATATTAAGAAGACAAGGATATGTTTAGCATTATTGCTGAACTGTGTTTGCACAAGCTAGAATATACTGATGAGGAGATTAAACAGATTGAAAAGGAAAGAACAGAGAGGTGGACAGACAAAAAGAGCAAAGCATGCAACCAGAAGGTATGGAAATGCAATGGGCAAGTGGCGGTCGGTGGTGCACAAGTGGAAAATGAGAAGTCATGGCTACTCAAGAACAGTGACTCTGCTATAGGAAGTAGGATGTGGTGCTTCCACCCTGATGTATTCTGATTAGCCAGCCTTGTTATCAAAGACTGCAGTATGTACAACAGGTAAGGATGAAATTTTAAGCTATTATCATTCACATAGTTTGAGACATTTTTCCATTTTCCAAAATTAAAGTGGAAGAAATGGAAAAAACCTGAAGGACCAAATGGGAAGCTTTCATTAGACCGAGTTTGCTTATTGATTTCATTTTCTCCAGTGTTAAATGCTGTCTTAGCATTGATGCACAACACATTCAAGTGACCGCAGATGACTGGGCACTTGATTCAGACCCACAATGCTAGATCTATAAGGTAACATCATTAACAATTGTTCTACCTTGCTGCCCTACAGAAGTGCCACTCATCAATATATAGCACTCTGTTAATGAAAGACATGGCCATTAATATTTTAAAGTTTTACATTGCAGCCTGCTTTAGTTGCAGCTGCAGTGAAGTTATTCACCTAAAATATGTTTGGAACTGCAGCTAGCTTCAATAATGAGTATTCAGAAACAAGTGTTTTTCCTCTTCAGTTGTAAGTACTTGACCATGGAGACACAAGTGCTACAAACTCACATGCCCGCTTTCAGTAGGTTTTCCATTTAAGGGCTTATATCCAACCTAACCAGTACAAGCCCCATCTTTAAGGTATTGAGGTTACCAAAAGGAAGTTGATGAAAACTGTAAAGGCTTTGTTTTCAAAATTTATGTTCACATCCTAGATAAGCACCATTTTTTCAAAAGACAAAATTGGAAGCTTCAGATACAAGATTGGTTTCATGGTGATCAACTTCCTTATGCATCTCTAAACTCCAACCACAATGGCTGCAAACAGAAAATGTATTCTTACATCAAGGAAAATCCTTCCAAGCATCAGGGGTAAAACAACTGTTTAAAGTTTCCTTTCACTGTCACTAGAATGCCTCATTAACATGGAGGGAATGTTTTCTTAAACAGAAACCTTTGCTGTTTTAAAGAGGACGTATTTGGTATGTTTTATCCCCCAAAGCTTCCTCACAATGTAAAACTGATGAGTCTACAGTCAGAACAAGAGTCGAGATAAAGATGCACTCATAATATGAACAGCACAGGGAAAGACAGAAGACTGGAGGCAAGCAGAAATGGCCTATGTGTGCTACTTGGGAGGTAGGCACATGGGCAAGTCATTCAACCTGATAATGACAGCAAAACCTTTCTCTAGCTCTGGGCCTCTTTTGCCTTTTCCTTTGTAGTAGACATTTTCCCCACTGATGCCTGTCTTGCATTTTATTATTTATTTATTTTTTTATATCAGAAATGCACCCTTCCCATTACATTTGTTGACTTGATGGCATTAACCCTGCTATGGTGAGGCATCACGAGCACCCTCACTTGTTACACAAGCAAATGAAGGATCATCAAAAGAAACAGTCCAGGCAAAAGTTGTACTCAGAATGTTTGCTTAGCTGCCATTAAAAAGATGCAGATAAAAAACAGTCAATTTGACGTGGTGAATGAACACCACTACTGTGGTTTGAACCTGTGCTTAGAGTAAAGCTCAGTCCCTGCAAATGGTCAAAAAGGTGGGAGAAGTATGACTAAGGTCAGAAGATAGCTGCCAAAGTGATATGACTGGTGGACCAATAAAGTCAGGCAGAATCAGACACACGCTCCAGAGGGGCACACACTCTAAGTCCCTACCATTTATTAATTAAGGCCTCCTTCCCAGGTTAAGGGAAGCAATTAAAAAAAAAAATAAGGTTTCCGTTTATATAGAGTGCAATTCTCAGGAATCTGAAGAAGCCTTGTCCGATCTCTCTCTCAATTTCTGCAACAACAAAATTCAAGGCCAAACTGAGTGAGGAAACCTGGATCTCTACCAGCCTTGTTGTTGGATCAATACAAATGGAAAAGCATAACCTTAAGTAAGGCAGGACAAACAGGCAATGTGAAAGAAAACTGCATTAAATATAAATGCAAATAAAGACACATGCCACAAGACAAATCCATATAAACATAATTAAACTATAGCCAAACTTTAATATTCCAGCTTGTTTTGTTAAAAGTAAAAGTTTACATATGAAGGATGATTTATACAAGACAGCTTTAAACAAAAAGGTCCATTTTAAGAAATAAGACAAACACACAATCTGCTACTACTACAGTGTAATTGCAGTTCCTAATAACAAAACATACAAGTAGTAATTAAATATTATCCTTTCAACAAAGCCTTCAGCAAATTCCAGTTGGACTACTTAATCTCACTTTACAGTATGAAGCTGTCGATGTTGCTGCGATCAGGCTCATAGCCACCAATTAATGTACTGGTTATTAATCGTCTTAAGCTAAAAATCAAGTATTAATCGACTCATGTTTTTTGGTTTTCTGAAATTCACTAATTTTATTATCTTTTGAATACACCTATTATAAGCTCTCTCTGGAAATACCAAATACAATGCCCACAAAAGCATTAACCCCCATGGAAGTTTTCACATTTTATTGTTACACAGTACTGAACCACGGTGGATTTAATTTGGCCTTTTTGACACCACCCAACAGAAAAAATACATTTTAATGTCAAAGTGAAAACAGATCTCTGCAAAGTGGAATATATTAATTACAAAAATAAAAAACAAATAGTTGCTCACATAAGTATTCAACCCCTTTAAGTCAGTAGTTAAGAGATGACCCTTTGGCAGCCATAATAGCCTTGAGTCTGTGCATAGGTCTCTCTCTCTCTCTCTCTCTCTCTCTCAGCTTTACATATCGGGTCACTGCAAATTTTCCTTATTCTTCTTTGCAAAACTAGTAAATACTGTTGCTGTTAAGCCATTCCTGTCTATCTTTGTCTTTCTGCTTGGTGTTATCTTCTTGCTGGAAAACAAACCGTGGCTCAAGGTGCAGGTTTCTTGCAGACTGCATTAGGTCTTCCTCCAAGATTTCCCTGTATTTTGCTGCATTCATGTTACCCTCACAAACACTGCAGGGCCTGCTGCAGGGAAGTATCCTCACAGCACAATGCTGTCATCACTATACCTCATGGTAGGAAGGTGTGTTTTGGTAATGTTTACATGTTTAGTTTGCACCAAACATGGCGTTTAACCTGATGGCCAAAAGGCTCAATTTTGGTCTCATCACACCTTACAACCTTGAGCTAGTCGACTATATAGTCGATACATTTGTCTTCTTACAAGTAGAGATGTCAAAAGCTTTTTTTCTCTGGACAGCTCTCCCATAACACTGCAACTGGGCAAGAGATATCTGCACAGTCACTCCAATCTGCCACGGTAGCTCATAACTGCTTCAGAGTTCTCAGAAGTGTCTTTGTGGCCTCTCTCTGTTTTTGCTGATGGCCTGCTGTAGGATGATTTACAGCTGTGCCATACTCTTTCTATTCCTTAATAATTCATCTAACTAGGCTACAAGGGATATTTAGTGACTTGCAGATTTTCTTGTCTTAGTCTCCTGACTTTTGCTTTTAAATCCCATTCTCCCCGAGTTGCCTGAAGTGTTCTTTTGTCTTCGCTATGTAGGTTAGATCACCATACTGACTCACGACAAGTTGGCCCTTCCAGATAAGGTGCAGTTAAAGTAGAGTCGATTGAAACTCTGTGGGTGATCTCTACTGAACTAATTTTTTGACTTCTAAAGCTGCACCAGTGATGATTTAGGTCGCCATATTAAAGGTGGCCAATAATTATTCAAACAGTTTTGTGTTTTATATTTGTAATTAATTTAGACCATTTTGCAGAAGCCTGTTTTAACTTTGGCATTAAAGAGGTTATTTTTTCTGTTGACAAGTGTCAAGAAACCCAAATTAAATCCACAGTGATTCACAAGAACATAAAAAATTACAAGAGGGTGAAAAATAAAAATCAAAAATAGATTCTCTCCTGCTAATTATTCCAAAGCTTGACTGCCCACTGATACTTCTCCACTTTCTCCCTTCTAGTTCTGTTGCCTCACCCTACACTTCTCATTGCAACACTCTTTCCATGCTTCTATTTTTTTTTTTTTAAATACAGAAAGCTCAGGCAAAGGAAGTTGAGGGTGGGAGTGTTCAGGTATGTTTTAGTTACACTGTTGCATTTACAATTCTCATTTATGTCATATTGAAGTTGCACTCACATAAATTAAATTCTTCCAGTCACTCGACTCAGTTTAGGGTTCTGAGAAGTCAGATTCTTCCCCAGCAGCATTAGCCACAAGGCAGTAACAGTCCTTTGCTCATTCAGGGCTTATGAGACCAAATCATAGGTGCCAGTTACCCTATTAAACATAAATCAGGAAAAAACAAACATTCATGCTGATGTTAATCAAATGTGTACTGGGAAAACGAGAATTACTTTGTGCCAATGAAATGTCTACTCAAATCTAACTAGCATTTGTGTGAACAAGATTCACAGTGGAACTGGGCCCATACCACATGCATACTAAAGTACTAAACATCTATAGTAAGAAAACAGAGTTAAGACATCTTCATAGCCAAGAATACAAAAAGAGAGACCAGAGAGAGAAAACAAAAACATAACAAGGCTATAAAGCTATATTTTTTATCATAAGGTTAGGAATGAATGATATTACCAAAAATGTTTATTTCATTAAAATTGAAATAAAAAAAATGTATAATTGAGTTAAAAACAGTTTTGGTAGATACTGGTAAAATCTATTTTTATACTTTTCAGACTAAAACATTTATGAACTATTAACAAAAGTATTAATGATTACTTATGCATATAGACACTTGTTTATCCATTAACACTGTGCTAATCAAATGAATTTCAATAGAAGGTATTCACCTCTTTGGCTTCTTTATCACTCATGGTACTGCCAAGCAACAGATCTTTCCAGTCCTGCCTTCCTGTAAATATACATGTGTTATACTGTCAAACCCGCTCAGTTCAATGCAGAGTCACAAAACAGCCAGAGCAAGGATGGTTTCACCAATTAGAGTGAACCGCACATCACTAGAAGTAATAGCCTTAAATGAGTAGGTTCACTTATTAAAAAATACTCCCATATAAGTCCATATACACAAATGTTTCCTTTAAGACACTCATACATAAACATAAAATAAAAATGTTCCCATTTCTTTTTGCATGCACAGATTTGCACATTTTAAAATAGGATGCGTTTACAGATTTTCTACTACACAGCCTTTACAATTATTAGGTAAATTGTATTCCTCTGGATTTATTTTATTGTTGAGAAAATGCAATGCTCTCTGTCAATCTAATATTTTGGTTTTACATCAAACCTAAATGTTTAACAAAGGAAAAGCAGGTTTTGTGTTTCTTGAGGGAAAATATACGGGAGCACAATTATTAGTCATTATTCAGTCATCTCTGCACACTAGCTAAGCAGTGGAGTACATGGATGCAATCAATGGAGCACTGTACTGAATAATAATAATTCTTTGTATTTATATCGCGCTTTTCTCACTACTCAGCAATTGCAGGTTAAGAGCCTTGCTCAAGGGCCCAACAGAACAGAGTCACTTTTAGCATTTACAGGATTTGAACTGGCAACCTTCCGATTGCCAGTGCAGATCCCTAGCCTCAGAGCCACCACTCCACCTAACTGAACAAAGATCACGGCCTTCTTTAATGCTGCATATTTTTACCACTGCATGAATAAAGTAGGTTTAGGAGTGGATATACAGTTCACATTGAGCAAGGCCCTTAACCTGCAATTGCTCCATCCTGGGTATGATGTTAAACTGCATCCAGCCCTGCAAGCAAGTCCTCCAACTTCCAGGTAAAACTTGAGGGTTGGTGGAAGGACTGGCACTCCAGCCATCAAAAAAAACAAACTCAACTGGGTGATTTGTTGTGTGGTGGGTGTGGCAACGCACTGTAATCAGCACATGCTCCCAACCTCCCTCTCACTCTCTTCAACCTGGAAATATCCAACTAGCTCATCCTTTTTTACTGTAATTATTAAAAGCAAATAACATTCCATACAATAAAGTCAAACTTTGATAAACTAAATTCATTTCAAACCCCCCAAAAGAAAGAGAGGAAGGCCAACAGCCAGAGTAAAACTTTTAAGAGTAGAAAAGAGGGAAGAGAAACCCTACCCCACCCTCCCAATATAAATGCTTTTTCTAAAATGTTATTGATTAGATCCTGCAAAGTTTTAAAAACGTTTTGAACAGATCCATTAAGTGAGAATTTGAAGAAATATTGATCAGTCTTGAAGCATTTCCATAATGTATCAAAACAAGGATTTTCTTCCCTTTTTATTATTTTTTTTTCTCTCTACTTTTAAAGTTTTACTCTGTTGGCCTTGCTCTCTTTCTCATGGGTGGGGGTTGACTTGATTTGAACTATTTTGTCACGTTTGACTTGCTTGTATGGAATATTAATTAAGTTTTAATAAATTCAATAAAATGTTTAAAAAAATCAATATTTCTTCAGGAATAAAAATAGGTGGGAGGTGAAGAAAATGGGGCAGATTTCGTTGAGCAAAGTTTATAATTTGGAAATAGTGGAAAAATTGTGTTGATGGGAGGCTAAATTTAGAGTGTAATTGTTCATAGGATGCAAAGACATTATCTATATACAAATCTCTAAATGATTTAATCCTATATGTTTTCCAAACATAAGAACTAAGTAAGTTTGTCAGGGTGGAAAAAGGTAGTTCTCGTGTAGAAGTGCCACAGTTAAGAGCTTCTCTATCTTGAAGTGCTTCCCTACATTGGTTCCATATTCTGACTGAAGGAATATAAAAAGGGGCGTCACGGTGGCATAGTGGTAGGGCTGCTGCCTCTCAGTTAGGAGGTTAGGAGTTCACTTCCCGGGTCTTCCCTGCGTGGAGTTTGCATGTGTCCTCCGGGTACTCCGGTTTCATCCCTCAGTCCAAAGACATGCAGGTTTGATGCATTGGCAATTCTAAATTGACCCTAGTGCGTGCTTGCTGTGTGGGTGTGTGTTTGTGCCCTGCGGCAGGCTGGCGCCCTGCCTGGGGTTTGTTTCCTGCCTTACATCCTGTGTTGATTGGGATTGGCTCCAGCAGACCTCTGTGACCCTGTGTCAGGATATAAAGAGGTACTGCAGGATTTTATTTCTATTGCAGACTAAGCTAGTGAATTTCCATCTATTTCTATCAATGCCCAGGTTTTTATAGCTTGTATATTTGCCACCCAGTAATAAAATTCAAAGTTAGATATAGCCATGCCACCTTCTGCTTTAGGCCATTGTAGGGTTGTCATTTGGAAGTATGGGTGTTTTGAATTCCATACAAATTATGATATGATTGAATCTAATTTCTTAAAAAAATTATTTATTAATATTTATGCAGATGTTTTGAAATAGAAAAAAGTTTAGGAAGGATATTAATCTTCAGTGTTAATTCTCTCTACTAAAGTGAGATGGAGTGTAGACCATCTATGCATGTCTTGTTGAAGTTTTTCAAAGCAGACAGCAAAATTGTATTAATATAAAAAAAAACATTTACTTGTGATGTTTACCCCTTGGTATTTAAACTAATCTGCGATGATAAAAGGGAAGGTGTCCTATGTAATGTTGTGTGCTAGAGAATTCACTGGAAAAAGCACACCTTTATCCAAATTCACTTTGAGTCCTGGTATTTTTTGAAATTCTGCTAATGCTGTTAGGGCTAAAGGCAGATAGTTTTGTGGGTCTGATATACTGTATATAGTACCATATCATCTGCATATAATGATATTTTCTGTTCAATTCCTTCTCTGATAATCCCCTTTATCTCAGAAGTATTTTGAAAGTGAACAGTCAATGACAATTGCAAACAACATTGGTGACTAGAGACATCCTTGTCTAGTACCACATTCTAATTTGAAGTAGTCTGAAATAATGTTAATACAAACTGAAGCTTCTGGGCTGGTATACAGTAGTTTGATCCATGCACATAAGTTTGGGCCAAACCTAAATTTGTGCAATGTGATGAATAAGCAATTCCATTCAACCACATCAAATGATTTTTCTGCATCCAAAGGTAAGATCTCCAGAGTGATAGACGTTATGGATGAATATACTACATTAAACAGTAATTGAAAACTGGAATCTAAGGGTCTACCTATAATAAATCCAGTTTGGTCTTGTGATATTACTTTGAGTTCTTCTAGCTAGAACTTTGAAGAGTATCTTAACATCGTTATTCAGAAGTGAAATTGGACTGCAACACGTCCTTATTTTTCTTAAGAAAGATGGTGATTAATGCTTGGCAAAAGGTTTGAGGTAGAATTTTGTCATCTCTGGCTTCTATAAATGTTGCTAATAAAAGGGGAGCTAACTTAATTTATAAAATTCAGTAGGGTAGCCACCAGAAACTGCTGCTGTCCCACTTTGAAGAGAGTTTAATATAATATAGTAATTCTGAGATTGTCAGAGGTTTATCCAATTCTTCAGCACTGAGAGTATCTAGCTGTGGTATCTGTAATGAATCAAAGAACGCATTAGATTGTATCTGGTCTTCTTTAAACTGAGTAGAATATAAAGACTTTTAGTAGTCTCTAAATATGTGCATATATTTTTATGGTACATAAAAATACATTTTTGCATTTCTTCATCACACATTTAATGCTACACTGCTGACTGTGCACAACAAAACCGTTGAATTATCCAGTGGTCATATCTCAATAGCTTAGCAGTTTTCAGAATGTTGCATCTGTCTCAAAGGCAATTGACAATTTTTAAATTTTCAATGTCAGTTAAATCTTCTTTTTGGTCCTTAATATAAAGTTTTAATCTCATTAAGCCACACCCTAACCCATTAAACAATTACATATCAATTACAAATCACATAAGTACATGCATCCAATAAGCATTCAAGTTTATATGGTTTAGAGTGTGCAAAGAAATAATGAGAAGGTCAGAAAACTAACTTGCCTAATAATAGTTTAATCTTTAGCAGACCAGTAAAACCTTTTCTTAAAACCCATTCACAAAGAATTTTGTCCGGTATACAAGATCAACGGATGTATATGGCCCACTTTTGCAAGAGAGTGTAGAAAACTCACAGAAATATACAGGTGCCCTGTCCAAGGTGGTTTCTTGACTTTAGGCGAGGGTTGCTGGAACAGGCTGTGACCTCACTAGGATTAGGCGGGTTTGGGAATACAATGTTATGCTGTGATAAATTCATACTTGTTATTCTTATTTTGCAGATTATCACTGTTACATAATTGACATAAACAACTGATATGGTTACAAAACTGCTTGTATGCATGTGAATCTCACAACATTTGACTCAGTTACTCCTTTCTTGATATTTTGCAAAGATGGCGGCTGTTCCAACACCAGGAAATAGACACCTGTTTAAATGACAAGCCTTGCAGAGGAGCCTGTTTAATGCAAATTGTCTTCAGGTAAGAAACAAATAGCAGAAAAACACAAATCAACTTGAGAACACGCCCTTTTGGACAGGCATGTTATAAAATTAATGCACAAGCTTTTAAAAGAAGAGTTCAACCAAAATGTAATATCAATTATTTCTTGCCTTGAAAGATTTGTATAGTTAGAAGAATATCAATCAATTTATTTAGTTTACATTATTTGAACTATTAGTATCAAACTGTTCATAGTAAAATTCACAGTTCATCGGTTGGACAATATACAGTAAATAGAATGGCTAATTCACCACACGTCTCATTCAGCAATATAAAATAATGCCAAATTCAGCAGGTTAATTAAAAATTCACTCAGTCTATCAATTTTCAGGCACCATTAACCCGATTTCTAGGAATGTGGGAGGCTCAAAACATATTCCAACCCTATCAGGTACAAAGCATGAACCAACCCAATACACACAGGGCATACTTAATTGTTAGATTACCACTGAAATTCATTTTTAAAAAATTAGCACTTGCACATAAGATTTCAGTTTAGTAATTAGGTTATCATTCGACAACTAAAATTTTCAGTGAAAACAATAGTATTAAATGTATTAGCTGGTAATAAAAGTAGAAATAAAATATACAGGTATCAGGGCTAAAGTCAAAGGTATTTGTGATATTATACAACAGTACATTTATTATAAAACACAAAGGTAAAGATGCTCACTGAATACTGCACTTTGCCAGGTGTATTGTCAGCTAAGTGGTCATTTCTCGTCATGAATCCCACTGAAAACAATTGAGTAGTTCTATAAACGTCTTGCATTGCATAAGGAAGACTAAAAATACGGTACGGAAAGTATTCAGACCCCCTTCAATTTTTCACTCTTTGTTATATTGCAGCCATTTGCTAAAATCATTTAAATTAATTTTGTTTCCTCATTAATGTAAACACAGCACCCCATACTGACAAACAAAAAAAATAATTTTTGAAATTGTTGCAGATTTATTAAAAAAGAAAAACTCAAATATCACATGGTCCTAAGTATTCAGACCCTTTCTCAGTATTTAGAAGCAGCACCCTTTTGAGCTAATACAGCCATGAGTCTTCTCGGGAAAGAAATCATATCGTAGTAAGAGTGCATTGCCTTTGTCAACTGTTTGTGTCAAGAAATAACCCATTGATAAGAACAGGCAGTTGCCGAATCCCGGAATACTGATGACATTGTACAAAAACCCGTCGACAGAGAAGATACGGTCGTTCATTTTATAACAAAGGCATAGGAAACAACCGTTGCAGTATAACAAAAATAGCAAGGAGCGAAACCAATGGCAATGGTCAAGAGAGTACCTTCCTGCAGCAGGCTACGGAAAAGACTCCCAGGCGCAGACATGGCCGAAATGAAAGGTCACGTGGTCAGGCTAGATATCGGGCAGTGATGCGACACCAATGGGGTCATGAGAGAGAAGCGGGGAACATGGTAGTCTGAAGGATGAATAGGACTTGAGAAAAGTGGTGTTGGGGTGTATGGGAGGCCGCAGGCAGCGTGGGGAAGGGCTTGGAAGAGGACGAATAGGAATCGAGAAATGCCATGTGGGCTGGACTGGGTTTTACGAGGAAGCAGGATGAACCAGAAGAGAAATCTATATAAGAGATAATTCAGCCACGAGGAATAATGAAGGTGGGGTTGTCTGTCAAATGTGGTGTGCATTACATATCAAGACAGAAAATGGGGGTTGGGGGGGGCGGGGGGAGTAGAGGGAAATGGCCAAGATTACTTCTGAACTCACTATACCTGTAAGCCTTTGCACAGATATCTGGTCCATCAGGCAGAATGTTCCTGGCTTTGAAAATAAGCTTGTGACACCTTAGAAATGTGAAAAGGTGCTAGAACGTTGTTAAGAAGTCATCATATTTGACATGCCCTGCAATTTCTAATTGTGTAACTTGACATTCTCAGGTGATGAGATCAGCAATCAGCATGTTGTCAAGTTTAACATTCTCTCTGACTAGAAGTCATGTAATTTGACATTGACATTAGTTGGAAGAAATTACAGCTCCCTGGTGCACGAAAGTTGGCAAAATAGGTGTAGAGCTAAATGATGAAGAGGAAGTAAAGGAACATCTGGGGGGAAAAAGTGGAGAAAGCAAGGATACTGCACACTATCCCTTATGAAAGATGCTACCACTTATAAATGAAGTCCTGTACATACACCAAGAAACTTGATTGTCTCCTTAACAATTTTGTTTCTACTGTAAAGTATGAAGGCGCTCTTATTTTTCTTAAGTATTTTTTAAAGTACTTTTGTGCATTTAATACCAGTACACTAGAAGGGTCCTGTTCAACTGAAATACTATTAATTGGCTTATCTGGAATAGTGTTGATTTAAAAAGGTGCCAAGATGTACAATGATTAATTTCAAAATATGACATTAGTTTTGATTTGACATTTGAGAACATATACTTAACTGTAAATTTGACTTCTACATTTATTTTAAAAATAAAAAAGGAAGAAAAAGCCACTACACACGCTTGCTACCAGTCTGAGTCTGAACACATTCGTAAAAATGCAATTTTGTGTATGGGGTCTCACAACCAGGCTTCAAAAGTATGATTTCAGGCTACAGGTGACATCTTTAGGGTATAAAAAGAGTTAATATCCGAGTCTTCTGGTTTACTGTTGTAATTCACTTGCTGACCTATTGTTTAGTTTTAGCCATATTTTTCTGTAACACAGTACTACAGTACAATATTTTTCAAAGGTTTTGCTTCCTAAAACATTTTGGTGATTATGACAATTAAATTTGTCAAGAAAATGACTGTCTCTAATATGAAAATCCTTCCTTTTCCCTATAATAAAAATTAATTACCTCTCAGACAGTCTTGGACTCACAATCCCTCCTAACCCATTAACAGCTGTGTTTGGGGTTCTTCCAGAGGGTCTTAAAGTGGAGAAGGACAAACAAATTGTGATTGCATTCACTACACTGTTGGCACGCAGACTTATTCTGATAAACTGGAAGAACCCAAACTCTCCTCTTTTAAGTCAGTGGGAAACTGATGTGTTATATTATTTAAAATTGGAAAAAATCAAATACTCAGTTAGAGGATCTGTGCAGACTTTTTTCAAAACATGGCAGGATCTAATCAGTAATATTTTGAAATGATTTTATAAAGCACAGAGAATTTGTTGATTTAGGTATTTTTACAAGCCTTAAATTTTACACCGTTTGGCTTGCTCTCTCTCTCAGGGGTGGGGATCGATCTGTTCTTAGCATAATTCTTTTTTTGTAAAAACTTGATTGCTATGTATTGATTGTAATAAAATTAATAAATAAAAAAAAAAAAAAATTTTGTGAGGTCAGGTCAGGTTGGGAAGCATGCACTGGTACAGCAGATTGCCACACCTACCACACAACGAAACAGCTCAGGATCCCAGTTGGAAACTCTCCAGGCAGACACGCAGTCCACTCCCACCCAGCAGAAATGACCCTCTATCTGCTGCAGCCAGGTGTTACGTTGGCATCGTCCCCGTGACCTGGTCCAGTCACTCGGGTCCTCAGCAATGAGGATCCTGCGAGCCAGATCACCCTCTGGGAATTGCGCCACATGACCGTAGTGCCGTAACTGATGCTCCTTCACAATGCAGGTAGGAAATGTGCCTCATTCGGGACTCTGTGAGCAACCACTCATTCAACACAAAGTCAAACCAACAGTACCCAAGGATTTTCTGGACAGACACAGTACCAAAGGAATCAAGTCTTCGTCTCAGGTCACTGGATAGCGTCCATGTCTCGCAACCATATAGCAAGACAGGGAACACCAGGATTCTAAAGACTTGGACATTCATCCTTTTGCTTAGATATGAGGTGTGCCCCACATAGGGAATCCATTCCCGGTAATCGGGAGCCCGGGATTCCCGGACATTTTTCATTCCTGGGAATGAAACTGCTGTAATTCCCGGGAAACCAGGAATGGCCAAGCTCACATATATAGCGTGTAAAAGTGTAAAAATCGATCAAGAAATAACAGAGTTATAGTTGAAAATAATTAAGTGGCAAGGTTTTTTGGCCCACAATGTGGTGTTTTTCAGATTGATTCAGTCAACCAGCAGCAGTCTTCAGTTTCCCGGTTCCCTGAGCACAGTGGAATGGGAGGAGTATGCATTAGGCAGCTCACGAATGCCGGGACAGGGCAGATTTCATTGACGTCTGTCAGACAACAGCTTTGAAAAGCAACTTGAAATTGCAATGCGTCAGTCTGTTGCATCCGTATTATCTGTGCCATGAAACTTGCAATCACAGAATGATGACAAGAAACTGGATGCATCAGTAAAAGCTAATGTTTCAAAGCAACGCAAGCGCGGGCGTTGTTTAGAACAAGTGTATCAGTTTCTGATCATGTTGATCGCGCTGCATTCATTTTTTTTTTTTTTAACGTTAGTCTATCATATATCCTCCCTATGGCATTTGCCACTTGATTGACATACAGGGCGGCCAGTCTGAGATCTCTTTTCTTCTAACACACTGGTCATCCCACGTGCACCCATACAATCAGATTGTGATTCAGACTACGAAAGCCATGAATGTAATTACCCCGATCTACATGCTGTCAAATAAACGAACTACACACCGTGGCTTCACCTCTGAGGCGGATGTGCAGTGAGTGTGTACACCTGATGAGCCCAGTATTAGGGCGAAACGCGTGTCGCGTACTCTTTGCATTATTTCACAGTAAAACTTTGCAACATTCTATGATCTGCTTCTCGCAACTGAAGAGGGCAGCGTGGCGGATATTTGCCGACAGAAGCGTTACCTGGTAGGTAACCACCCATACAATCAGATTGTGATTCAGACTACGAATGCCATGAATGTAATTACCCCGCTCTACATGCTGTCAAATAAATGAACCACACGCTGTAGCACAATGTAAAGGGCGAAACACGTGTCGCATACTCTTTGCATTATTTGACAGTAAAACTATGCTATATTTGTGTGTGTGTATATATATATATATATATATATATATATATATACACACACACACAAATATAATTTTTAATGTAGGTAGATCATTTCGACCTGGTCATTTCAAATGTAGCTGGCAAGCCGAAAAAGTGTGGGCACCCCTGAACTAGATACATGTACTTATATGACAGCATGAACTGCTTGTAGATAAGGTTAGTCTTTTATTGGTGTCAACATATTGCAATAGTTTTATTAAAAATAAGTGTCGGTCGTTCTAAAACCGTTCACATGTGAGATGCCCCTGCACTGTGTTATCCCCGGGCGCCCGGAATTCCCGGAAATGACATGCGGGATTCACGAATTACCGGGAATGGATAAACCCGTCCGAGAATGGATTCCCTAGCCCCACACCCCTTTCCAGCGACCTCATGACCCCCATGCTCTCCCAATCCATCAACTGACTTCATAGGAAGAGTCACCAGAGACATGAATGTCACTGCCAAGGTAAGTAAACCTCTCAATGAGGTTGACATTATCTCCACAGACAGATACACTGCTGATGGCTGTGCCCAAGAAGTAGTTTTAAAGGCCTGGATCTTGGTTTTCATCCAGCACAGTTGCAAGCCCAGACAGTCAGACTCCTTGCTCAGTCTCACAAGAGCCCTGATCAGAGCCTCCATTGACTCTGCAAAGATCACAGTATTGTCAGCAAAGTCAAGATCAGCAAATCTTTCTTCCTCAAGAGACGCCCCACAGGCACAGGACCCCATAACCTTGGGATAAGAGAGATTTAAAAAAAAAAAAATCCAAGTTTTATATCAACAGGAAGCAAAACTGGATCGACAAGTATTTTATATGCCAGACTTTTCTGACCTTACAGGACAGAATATAATGTAATGAGACACCTCAGCACGGCTGTCCCATTCACACAGTACTTGGTGTATCCAAGCTGCATTCCTAGTAGAGGTGCCTCTATTTTTAGATCACTACAATTGATCCAGTGGCAGCTGTTGTACTGTATATGTATACTGAAATATATGAGAGAGAGAGATGGAGATTAGGAAATCACAAAAACAGTCAATTGTAAAAAAAAAAAAAAAATGGTATGCAATAGAAAAAATTAAAGATGGCTTATGTAACCAGCAGGCCATAATTCAAAAGATATCCCAAGAGAGTTCAGGATGCAAAATTCATTGTCCAATGTTGTCAGCACTTCTTAATTTTTATAGAGAGATTGGCATAGAGATGAGTCAAAATTAGTAAATGCAGCCAAACTCATGTTTACTTAGCTGTTTATCTGCCATGATGGTTTTAAACTTACTAAAAATAAAAAAATGCAAAAAAGACAAAGGAAAATAAGACAATTTTGCCACTCATTTTTGAATAAAAAATTGCTTTTGCTGGGGTCTTGAAGAGTTTAGATGTAACACAATAACATATAAGAATACAGCTGAAGGCTATCTGTGTCTCCCTATAACATCGAGGACACCAGAGAGACTCTTCTCGCCTGCAGGAAAGTTAAATGGGTTACGCAACTGATTTCTCCAAGTGTATGTTGATGACTTAGGAATTACCTTACATGGTGGACATTAATCCCACACGATCTGGAACAGAATATTTTGTTTCCCATACATTATGCACATGAGGACTGTAGATACATGGAACATGATGCCAAGCCATTTGGTTGAAAGCAGAACCTTAGTGCCCTAAAAATCTTCACTTAACAGTATCTAGGATATTAGGTGGCCATATGTTGCACTACATGACTTGATGACACGGTCTTGACTGCTCTTTTGGTTTTTTTGTTGTCAAAAATTATGAAACATAGTAGTAAGACAGAAGATTATATAAAAATAAATGGAAAATGAAATGGCTGAATTACTAACTTTCAGAGCAAACTCCTACACTTTTAAGTAGATTACTGTTAACATGGTGCCAGAATGTGGCAATGTGCAGTAAAAATTTCACAATACTATTACTACGATAACACGCTTCTTAAAACATTATAATAAAAAGAAACAGCCAAACAAGAGAAGAGATGCATGATCTCAAATCAACAAATGAAAATAAGACCACAATACATTCAAGTAAAAATGAACAACATGAACGGCTTAAGTGCTTAGAGTGGGATACACATACATAGGCAGCAGTGAAGTTCAATCTATAATCAGTATGTGACTAGAGCGTATTTAATAAGCTTTACACTCTAATGAAATTTCATTTCATGTACAACAGGATAGGAGTTGGTGGTATGCCGTTAAATCCATATCACAGCATAAGTAAAAATTCTGACAGTTTCAGAATACTACAAGTCTTTTATATGTATTTTTAGACTGAAATGTGTTTTTTTGAAACTCATAATAATACCCTGCTAAACAAGCAGATTCAACTACAGATATTCTCTTTTCATTAGATGATAAAGGCACAGCTTCTCGCTCCATCTCACACACTCTCTTGTGTGGCCGCTGCCAAGCGAACACAGCACAGGATGGGGCAACTGTCCTGTCCTCCCTCCCAGTTTGCATCAACTCGCCAATCAGGTTGAGCTGCACTGCACTCTGAGTAATTCTCTTAAAGAAGTAGGCTCACTTATTACACTCAAATCACATGAAACCTTATACAGTACACAAAGAAATAATGTTAGACAAACATCCCAACAGAAAATTATTTCCTGTTTCCTACTGCAATTTCATAAGAGCATTATCTTTTTTCAGCCAGGCAATACTATATCCCCCAAACTGACACATTCCTTATTCACTTCTGGACACGCTAATCCATTCATACAAATGACAAGTCTGTTTAAACCTGACCTTTTTTTATCTATGTAAGATAATATTGCACCGAATTCATTCTGGTATTATAATCATTCCAAAGAAGAAAATTCAATCATTTTTATTCATATAAAAAATCTTCTCCTACTTTAAAATTATTATGATTTATATCAAAATAATTGAGAACAAAACCACTGGCAGCATGTAAATAAAATGAATGCCTTTATAATAATAACAATAAAAAAAAAAAAAAAATCACACATAAATGTGCATGTTATTTCATAAGGATTTCATTTCTATTTGAAAGTGCTATTCACTTAAACTTATGGCGCTTTTCCACTGCATAGTACGGCACGACACGGTTCAGTTCAGCTCACTTTTGGGGGGTTTTCCACTGGGAACAGTACCTGGTACCTGGTCCTTTTTTTAGTACCACCTCAGCCGAGGTTCCAAGCGCGCCGAACCGTTACCAAAACGTGACGTGTAAACTCTGCTGGTCACTGATTCGCCGGAGAAAATCGTCATTACTGCGTCACTGGCTATTCTTTTCTTTGAAGGTACACACACGCGGAAGTTTGCGTCCCGTCTCTCCATCGCTGGACGCAGTTTGTTGCATAAGTGGATGAATGTTTCTTCAGACATTCGAAAGTTCTCCAGCCACTGAGTGTTTGTAAAACCGGGAACAATCACATCCCACCACTCTGAAGCACGGTTAAATGTCCAAACAGATGGTCTGTTGCGGCGACTTTTTTGCAAAATGTGGAAGATCTGTAATATACAGAATCAGCATTTTAATGTTACACTGCCAGTTAAGTTCATTTTATGCTTTGCAACAGTGATAAAAGTTAGCTAGTGATGTGCTTTTTTTAGATGCTTACCCTTGCGCGTCGTCGAGCTAAAGTTTTGTCGTTGTCTGCGTGTTGTTGTAAAAGTTCCACGGTGTCACGGCAGTAGAGGCGGCGCAACTATAACGACACGTGAATAATCCCGCCCACTCTAAAGCGGTAATAAACTGCAGTCGAAACGCAAACCGAGCCGAACTGAGCCGAACCAAGGTGAGCTGTACTGAACCGGGCTGTGCCGTACTATGCAGTGGAAAAGCGCCTTAATATTGCAAGTACTGGTCACAGACCCACCTCCCAAGTCACAAAGATTTGCTAGTGAAGATTTTTTTTTTCGGTCACCAAACTATTAGTGGCAATGAAAACACTGGACACCAACAGCTCTTTATTACTAAATTGTTAAGTTTACATGAGTTACATGGCGATGTCTTTCCATAACAGAACTCTTCCACACAGGAATAACTACCAACTGAAGTTTCATGTAACTGTTCTAGTTGTGCTGGAGAAAACGCAGTATAAATTGAAAGGGACCAGTACGTTGTACTTTGAGCGAGTTCAAGACCAGAAATCAAACCTCTATTGAACCAAAGCCAATAATCAGAGCCCAACGATGCAGTCAACAATATTAAAGCACAAAGTCAGAATAAAGAAAAACAAATCAAGAAAACACACCACATGCTAAAGAACTTTTCCATTCTTAGATAAGCATGAAAAATAAAACTCTGACTTTTAAAATGATGCTATAGTGATGAGACACATCACACAGCCCTCATCTACTTTATAGCAACCATACAAAGAAATGTCAGCATGTAGTATAGGACAATAATGGAGTTGCATTCAGCCACAAAATAATTGTAACATCATGAAAAGTAAATTAAAAAAATGACTTCACCTAAAAAAACAAATGAATCAAAAACACAAATAGCATAGGAAAGAACTGGAAAAAAATTTAAAGCAATCTGATTATAATAATAATCACCAGAAAGAAGAATAATATCCAGCCACAAGAATTTTAATGAGTTTATACATAAAATGCAAACCTCAGGAGATAAATGTATAATTTGGGTTTAACCACATAAGAAAGTTATTAAGTGAGAGGTGACTGCTCAACACATCTATCTCACATCTATGAGCATTCTATGATTTATGCAATGCAGAGAACACTGATGAAATCATGGAACTGACACACAAAAAGTGAGGCACACAGAATAAGGAAATTACAAAACTCCTGATCATAATAAACAAGAACATTAATAAGAATTAAAATATACTGTATATTGTTAACTATGCCAGGAAATTCAATCCATTTATTCACTCATTTTTTTTTCCTATGCCCTGAAAGTCTTGCTGTTACCGAGTATGTCTATGTGAAATCTGTGCAATTTCAATAAAAAGAACACACAGTACCATTTTGCAATTTATGTTAGAGTACTGTTATACATACTTTCGTACAGAAAAAAAGGTAAAAATCCAGAAATATAATTGGTGAAATGAAACATTTCCTAAAGCCCAAATATCCATTTGCTAATTTTCCTAACATAGCATTTACAGGGGTGTCATGTCTGGCCCGGCAGCTCTGGTCACAAGGCCAGGGGCCAGTCCTGGATGAGATATGAACCTCAAGGCATATACCACATTCATCAACACCAGGCCACTATGTCAACTTGCCCTTGAAGCCCTGTCTCATTACATGACTTCTCCCACAGTATTCCAGCAAATCTTAAGATTCGGAGGTATTCGGCCGCACTCCTATGACTACCTATCACGTACTGTGAAATACAGAGTGACTCAGTCCAACTAGTCTGTGACTTGGCCTGATAAAATCAAATGGCTTTTAAAGGGACAGGCCTATGTCCAAAAGAGATGAAAACCAATGAGCACTCAAATGGAAGTACAATGCATGTGATGCAGCCTCAGATAAACAGGGGTAGTGCATGTTTTGGACCATGCAAGTAGAAGAGGTTCGTCTGTCTTACATACCACAACAGAATGGAAAAAAGGGCAGAGATTGAGACTTAACTCCACATACCTGGAAAGCAATCATACAGCATCAGCTCATTCAGGAAGCACATTAATGGCAGTCATAAAAAGAGCAAGATTACGAAACTCTGGGATCCCCTGTGATTTCAAGTTATATAAATCAGACATCCTCAAGTGACGAGACAGCAACAGCAGCCATCAATTCAACATCTCTTCTGACTAGAAAGTTGTGTAACATGATGCCAGCTTCAGTTTTTTTGTCTCAGTCAGTAATCAAGGTGTTTCCGTAAAGAAAGAATGTCATTGCATCTGTGTCAACAGCAGTGAAGCACTTCCTGGTTTCTGTCTTGAATGCATTTCTCAGACTTTAGCAGTAAGTGTTGCAAGGCAGCACAAGCTTCTCTACTCTCCATAGAAACTGGAGTGGTAAGACATGCGAGCAAAGCCAACAGTCATAATGCATTCAGTGGTGAAGATACTTGTATTTGTATGTCTTTGGTTATAATGAGGCCCCAGCTTTTTCCCTTCTGGGTGTCACTTCTACTAGCAGATAAGCATAAAACCAAAAAAGCCACACTGACATCATTACCAAGAGCACAACCGCATGGACCATTGACTGTGTGACACACAAGACAAGTTTACCAAACCCTTCCAATATAAGCACACTCTCAAAAAGTGTCCATCCTCCCCTCTTGTACACTTCTGTCTCCCACTGCAATAGTCTCCTTTAGCCTTCTATTTCCTTTAGCCTTCTATTTCTTACAGTTGCACATCAAAGGGTTTACACCCACACCCTGAGTAGTCCTCCCTGCAGGTTGGTGGTGGTTTTTCACTTTCCGCTTGACTGTAGGCTCCTCACCGCAGGTTAAGCTGTAAATTGAAAATAGTCTTTTGCTGGTCCTCAGAACGGACAGCTCCAGCAGTTTAGATGACTGTTTTTAACCACATATTTTAAGTGTGTGAGAAACCACAGTTGCTTGAGCTGTTGAGGCACACAACTTTACTGACATCTTCCCTGCAATCTTTGGCTTCTGCAAAGAAGCAGTCTCTGATAAAGGACACATTCAGCAGTGCCTTTATTATGAGCAGCCATAGACTAAGCTCTAAAGACACATTAAAAAGTGCCAATAACGCACCATCAATCAGAGTGCAATGCACAGCTGAACTTTACAGCCTCCATTTATTTTTAAAGTGCCATGTCACTGTTCAAGCCTTTAGAAGGTCAAAGAGCATCCCTATAAAGTAGAAACCTATATGTGGGTGTCACACCATGCCATTAAAAAGATGTGCTCACACAAACTAGGGCTACTTGACAATTATATCACCATCGTGGGTTTTTTTTTTTTTGGTCTTGGAAAAAAAACTAAGACCCCTGAGAAAAACATCAGCAAAGTCAGTGATAAGTCTAAACCCCAAAGTGCTATCAAGGTAACGGCAAAGTGCCATCTGCAAGCTATAAATAATTTTAGGAAAAAAAATAACATGCTGTATCTAATAACCTCTTAACACTCCAGGCACATGGAAAAGCAAACCTTGCTGCTGCCTTTTCATTCAAATCATTGACCAAGCCACACTGTTTTTCTGAAAAGCCTTCAAATCTGTTAGAAAGTCCTGTTTGATAAAATTAGCTTCACTTATAGCCAACTCACAGTACATCTTTGATGCAAGTGCTAAAAGTTCATTGAGCTGTTCAGTCTGTAAGATTTGTTCTTGGCCCAATGTTCTTGTTTTTGTTTCAAGGTGGTCTTCTAACCTTCCTGGTCAGGGTAATACAATATTTAACAAAAATGTTAATGTATACTCTACACCATGTTTATGGTGATAGCCAAGAAAAATTTTTAAAGTCATGTTTTAATGTAGAATGGAAATAACACCCAATATAAGAAGCGCATATGGTTACCAATCCTGGACAACAGAAAACAGTACAAAAATGTCCATGACAATCTCCCATTACTCATGTCCATAATCCACATATCGAGTCGTCCAGTCTTATGCTAACAACAAATATTACTACTAAAATATGGTTAAATAAACCACTTTTGAAAAAATAAAGTTACAAAAGAAAGTGGTACATTCATAGACTAAAATGAACATTTGATTTGTGGACCTGCCTCCTGTCATTACATTTATATTTGTAGTAACAATCTGAGTACCTCAGCATTGGTCACTATAGACCATATTATAAAAGAAACATCTCCATTCTGCCTGAAATTGTTTTTGATCATCACTACAAGCTAGTTTGGGTGAGTAACTCATTTGAATGCATTACTTAAATACAACAACAACAACAAAAGCCCTGTTCAGATGGGACTAGTTTTACAACAGGAGGTAGAGTAAAGTAATCATTATCGGAGGACATCTGAATTTTAGTTACGTCTCAGTTGCTACTGTCATTGAATTGTTACTGATTGTGTGTTTACAAATCTTGTTACGGTAAAAATGACAGTTTTTACCTTCAATAAAAACTCCATAAATATATCACCAGGCTACACTAGCACCTGTGTGAATGGACATGATAGTACAATTCTGTCATTTGAGTGACTATGGAAAGGACAAACATTAAAGAAGTCCTCTGATAAATATTACTTTACCTCACCTTCTGATGTAAAACTAATCCCATCCAAATAGGGCTTAAGTTTCAAAATATTTATCAGAGAGAACCTGAAGCAGAAAAAGAGAATAAAAACTAACAAAAGGGCTAGCTATAATTAACCAAATTCTGAAATGACTATCAAAGAACTCTCTGGGAAGAATTCTGGGAACAGGAAAAAGTCCCACTATTATAAGAGCAGTTTGTGGTACCCAGAACTTGCACAACAAAAGGGTAATAATGAAGGCAGCATATTTTGGGGGGGGAGAAAGACATACTCCCCAGAGAGAGCCATTACTGAAGTCAACACTTCCTTACAAGGAGCAATTAATAGAGAAAAAGCCTGCCATGCATGTTGATGTGACCAAACCTTTCTCAGCAAAGGCAAAGGTTGCCTGAAAGCAACTGCCTGAGTATGCAAACACACTCCCCACCAAGATATTTTTATAGGATTACAGGGAATACCAATCCCTTACATGCACGTAGGGTATCCCAAAATTTCTTCAGTATACTTCAACGTCCAGTTTAAATGTAATTTCCCCAGAACAAGAGACGGCTATTACGCCTAACGCAGTTGAATAAGGATTGTTGAGCTAACTTTAGCAAAATACCATCAAGACAGATTTCGAGGGCCTCCAAAGAAATACTGTCCACTATACTGCTTGGTAAGTGACTTGACATTTCTGTAGTTGCCTTTATGAAGAAAAATTTTAACATCTGTGCAACATTTACCCTTAATCAACTCACATTTTTGCACTTATGTTCTTGTTGAGTAACCGCCATCTGCCCAACTGATTTTCAATATAATTTTAAACTCATCCATCATATTAATTCCTAACTGGAGATACCTTAAACGGAAAAGATTCTTACAAATATTTTCTTTTAGACCAAACTCTGCAGTGATGAAGGAGTCTAGTCGACTTTCCCACACTGCTGTGATGTCTTCTGCATAACATGGAACCAAAATTGAAAAGGGTATACCTAATGAGGCTTCACTAGAGTGAAGTATACCTTGAAGGAGAACATTCCATGTCTTGCATGTCCTATTAGCCCTTTTAATCATTTCCATACACTATCTGGATGTACAAACTTACGAGTGTGTTACAAATTCAAGCCCTTTTCTTAACGAGTACTTAAAATGTCTGTCCTCTTATTTTGTAATACAATCTAAAAATTGTACTTACTAAATCTTAAGCATAATTCCAAGACATTTCTTGGAATGGCTTATAGTGAAGAACATCAGACAACTGCCAGGAAAATCATATAAACTATCACTGTGTCCTCATGAACATACACTGATGACCAAGCATAAGGGATGTGAGTGATTGGCTTGATTGCTCCTTTGTGTACTTGGATATTGGACAGATTTTAGGATTTCAGAGGCTCCATGTGTAAAGGGGAATATTTACTTTGGTAAAATTCCATAATGATTATAAAATATTTCTGCTCACCTATAAAGCTTTGTGTGGTTTTGGGCCTCAATATTGGACTGACAAGAACACTAGCCTGCTTCAGTTATGTTTGGTGAATAAAAAAAAAAAAAAGCCACATTGGGAAATAAAGAAATCACTTATAAAGCACCCTATTTACAGAATCACCTTCATATATAGTTACAAGACTCAGACAGCTAAATCTAAGCTAAAACATTTCTTTAGTCAAGTAAATTCACAATGAAACATACACTCCAGTTTATTGTTTTATTTGTTCTTTTAAAGTTGCCTTTGTATTATTTTTTAACTTGTGGAAAATAATATAGGCCACTTTTATTTTATTCATTAATTATCCGGTGCTGGCTTAGGAAGGTTTAGGTTTTCCTTACCTTTCTTGTCAATGACATATTAGACCTTTCTTTAATGAGGATTAAGACTCAGAAATTTGTAATGCCACTATCATAATGATACTAACTGAGAAATGTTCCAGATCATCATTTCTTAAACTATGGGTTGGTCGTGATTTGCCAGCTTTTGTGTCAATGGTACTTGGTCATGAATGGATTTTGAAGTACCTCACAGTGGGCAGTTTGATCAATCAACATTGCTCCACTATGACTGTCGGTGGTGAATCTCCAAGGTGAAACCCCGAAAACCCCACACCCCCGAATGACTGTCGGCAGAAAATCGTGACACTAAGAAGGGTAAGATTAGGTCAAGAGAAAAAAAAAAAGGAAATTAAAAAACACTGCTGTATATTAATAAAATGTGACTGACTGACTATTACTGCCACTCTGGTGTGCTATTTCCTTATATAAGAAAAAATTCCAATGCACTGGGATTTTGCAGCACCTCACTGCAGTTGAATTCCCCAACATCAGTTGGAAAACAAACTTACAAATGGGCAAAATAAAAAAATAAAAGCACGAACTAATGCTAATGCTAGACCAGAACAGTGCGTTAACAGTTTTCAAAACTCCTGCCTTGATGCGGTTTCAGCCAAATGCTTGTTCCATTGAAATGAATGGTAACACTCTAATAAAAAAGCACTTTTAGAGTGATTTTATACAAAGTCACAGTTTCATCCTTTGGTATGAGCCATGAGTAAACTAGGAGGATTCTAAACAATGCAGGGATAAAAAAACAAAAATCATCTGACGCATCTTGAACAGAGTGGAGGAAGAAGTCTTCATTGACCTGCTCAAAAAGCTCCCAGAGTTATATGACCCAGTTCGTGCATTTTTTTTAGCAACAGAACAAAATAAGCAAGTCTGTTGTCTGTACTGAATCATTGAAGGTTGTTGATGATCAGGAACATGCCATTATGTATTTAAGCAGTACATTTATTGCCCAGGGAAGGTAATTATTCTACTATTGAAATGGAAGAGTCTCAGGCAATAAAATGGGCAGATGAAGTGCTCAGTTATTACAACTGGGCTTGCAAGTTTACATTGGTAACCCATGATGCAGTGCTACAATGGCTTTATAGCCAAAAAGACACAAATTCAAGACTCACTATATCATTTATGCAATTGCAGTCTTTACATTTTGAATGTAGGTGAATGAAGGTTGGCACGTATTGGACTGTATTTTCGTTTTCTACAGCTGGTTCAGTTACAGAGAAGATACACTTTTACTCAAAGAGAAGCCAGAGAAAAGCTGGATCAATTGTCATTTGTGCCCAAGTCTTATATCTCATGGAAATAAATCCTCTAAGATTGTCTAATAGAAGCAGCTCTTTCCCAGGCTGGGGTTCTTGTATCTTGGAGCCCATTGACAGAGCTTGTGGTCCTGCCTCTCCACGGTTTAACAGCTCTGAAGACAATTAATTTAAATTCTTTTAATTACAAGAAAACAGAGTCAAATTTCTCCTGAAGTTTATGAAGTTGTCCGTTTGATTTTTTTTAAATACTCCAATATTGTTTTTTCAAGTCCAAGTATAAAATGTGATTAAAAGGACTATTCCAAGTTTTATTTGTGCAACATGATAAATGAGAAATATCTACTCTCTCAGTATGGACAAAACCTTCAATACTGTGATCACCAAGATTAAAAGCACTGAAGTCAAAGATGACATTCTGGAGACACAACAATCACCTCACAACCCACAAAATGGTGTAAAGGAGTGAGCTTGAAAACCATGTGACTATTTTAACTTACATATTTGCCAACTTTTTAGCCTCTGTTTGTCAGTTTAATTCAGCTATTGTCAGTATCTTTCAGATTCCATATAAGACAGAGAAAATTATGTCTATTTCTTCTCTGGCTAGTTTCTTCTGAACAGCACACACTCGGAGGAGAATAAGTAGTTAACAAATGAGTCTGCATTTTAATTTACAGAAGACATTGCTTCTGAAAACACAACCCAATGAATTCTAAAAATTTTCCCTGATGAATTTGAGTGAGGAAACTGTGGTGAATTATGTAATGTCAAAGCAAATAACCATAAATGGCTGAATTGTGGCCAATCATTCCACAGGGCTTTTTCCTTGAATTCAACATCACAGTGCAGAGCAGAAAATATGCTATTAAATTTCTTGCTTATTTTAGCCATCTTCTTATTCTAAAGAGGTGGTTTCCTTTTGTTGACAGATTCCTAGAAGTCAATATACTATACACACACACTCTTAAAATGTTTTGGGAAAAAAAAAAAAAAATCTGTGGTGTGTAGAAACTAATCAGTACGTAGTATATCACTGTTATCTGCAGATATATATATAGATATATATATAGATATAGATATATATATAGATATAGATATAGATATATATATATATAGATATAGATATATATATATATAGATATAGATATATATATATATAGATATAGATATATATATATATATATAGATATATATATATATAGATATATATATATAGATATATATATATATAGATATATATATATATATATATATATATATAGAGAGAGATATATATATATATAGAGAGAGATATATATATATATATATATAGAGAGAGATATAGATATATAGATATAGATATAGATATATAAAAAATATTCCCCCCCATAATTACAAATAGATTTTCTTGCTCATTTGACTGTCACATGTACAAAGTACAGTAAAAGTTTTACTTGTATGTGGTAATCAACATGCAACACCTCGCCATGATTAGCGAGCAAAACAACTTAAAGATTTCTATAAACATATTTCACTGGGTGGTATGCTAAATGCTACAACACAAGGGCCATTTCAAACAAGACGTAACTGAAAGTCAGGCACAAATCTTTTACAAAGTCAAGAACTTGAATATTCTGGCTACACAAAGAGAAGATGTATAGAAATTTATAGAATTGAACCATTGTTTGGGCTTATTTTGTAAATTATTTGCTTCTGGACTCTGTGACCATCACAATTATTTAACATTGAAGTTCAACCTTTGTACCTTTCCTCCGTATCATGCCATCTGGACATAACTATAACACTAAGACATGAGCCAAAGGACAATACAACTTGCCATAGTTCCTGCTGCACCAGATGTTCTACAGAAAAGCTCAACAGATTATGATGTTTGCTAGTGCTGCACATTTGGATATCAGCTATAGATTGATACATGCCAGACTTGATGACTTGTGGTACTGTAAAGTTTGCACAAGATGGGTGCTCAAACTGCTTACTGATCTGCACAAGCAACAGAGCATGAAGGTTGCAACCCAATTCCTGAAACGTTATGAAGAAGATACAAGTGTTTTTGTGCAGATTGTCACTGGAGAGAAGAAAGCAAAAGGCAAAACATGCAGGAAACACCCCTCTTCTCTAGTTAAGAAATTCAAATGACAGCCCTCCACCAAGAAATTCATGATGACCTTCTTTTGGGACAGCAAATTCATAATCTGCTATGCTTATGCATAATCAAATACAACATAATCTGCTATGCTTCAAGAGAAACTGAAACCAGCAATGTGAAGCAAAAGAGAAGGAATGTGCTCAAAAAAAAAAAAAAAAAGTCTTGCTGCTCCATGACAAAGTACATCCCAAAGCAGCAGCTGCAATGGTGGAGGCAACGCACCCCTAATTTAGCAACATGCAGTCATAACATCATCTGTCCACTTTAAGAGGCTCTACATGGTTGCTGGTTCACCTTTCACGATGAGGTTAAGAAAGCAGTACAGACTTGGATTCAGGAGCAACCGAAAAAGCTTCTTCATCTAAGGAATGAAGAAGTTAATGGAATGATACAAAAAGTGCATCAACCTGCAGAGATGATATTATGTTCATCTACTCACAGTTATTGTTGTTAATGGGTAAGTTGTCTTTACTTTTTGATTCTATCCTCAAATCCCCTCTAAAGTCAAAAAACTTTGAAAACATTTTGACTACTGTAAGCAATAGTGCATGCACAGCAAAGATAACAAGAACATCCGTTATTGTGTAACAAAGCCCACCACTTAGCAGCTTTGTTAGCAGCTGTCTGAGGGGACTTTCTTCCTTTACCTCAGCTTCTCAAGCAGGACTGTATGCAATATCCAACGTCCTAGGTTCACATTTCACCTCTGCTGTTTTACTGAGGATGACTCCAGAAGCATCACCCTGAACAATTCCTGACTGGTGACAACTGGCTGGTTTTCTAGGTTTGACTCAGGGAAGCAGCGAATGCTACAGGGGGAGCAACAAGTGAGGCAGACAGAGAACTAAAACAAACAAAAGCTGATGTCACATTATGAGACATCTAGTTAGAAGGCATATCAAACATAACTGCAATTGCTGATGTTGTTGGCAGTGTATGTCAATGTACAGGACTAGTTATCATAGGGTTATGTCAAACTAGACCACTGTGTGACAACTTTCCAGCACAATTTCACATTTGCAAAGTATTGCAAACTCAGTACCCATACAAAGGCTTTACACAAATGCCAAGCTCAGCCGCAATCTTGCCCCGATTTCTTTTTTCTTTCGTATTCTGTTGTGGGATGTAAAACACACACCATCAGATAAGATGACTCCCTCTTCGGTTTGCCTAGTCCAAAGCTGCCATTCCTAACTATGTATACCTGCCTTATATGTATAGTACTTCGAGGCTGGATCTCACTGATCTCAGCTTGTGCACACACAAGCCTGTCACTACAACTTTAGGCAAAATGAGGCTGGTTTTTGCCAGGGTGAATCAAGAACTAGTTGGACATGTCAGACAGCATGACTGATGGTCATAGGAGCACACAACTTCCTCCAACTGGTTAAGATTATGTCAATGAAGTCTGAGACTGAAAATAACCAAACAAGTCCTGTAATAGCATGGTCTTAAGAGAGCCACATCCACAACTAGATAATTTAGATTTCCTTTAGCAGAGTCCTAATGATCAAGGTTTTGCTTGTCAATCTCTACCATTAGAGGGATGATGACTAAAGATAGAGCTTTCTTGTAAATTTGCCTTTTTTCTATGTAGTTTGCTCCCTTAATCTCTCTATTATAATAAAAGAAATCCTGGGACGAGACAAGACTATTTAGCCTAGAACAAGACGTGACGTTTTCAGAGAGATACTTTCATGTCCTGCGAGACAAGACTTTGTGCCAAGAGATTTAACCTCGCTGGGGCCAAAAATAAAAGACAAAGAGTAGATGACAAAGCAGAACATCGTAAAGAGGTTCCAAAAAATTGGCGCCAAACACAGGCAGAGCAGGTTAGAGATATTGAAAGTACTAAAATTCGAAAGTCTCAAAAAAATGATAGTAAAGATTGCATTAGCGCAAACAAACAGAAATTATTACTCGGTGAAATAACGGAACAGCGAAAAGAGGTTGAATATATTGTTCGGATTTAAACTTTAAGTTGGGGACTTGTAGATTGTGTAAATCGTGTTGCTGTCAGGAAAAAGTAGTGTTTCTTCACAATGAAGAGGTGTTGATCTGTGAGAATTAAAAGATTTGTTGAAATTCACATACACAAGCGGCAGATATACGAAGAGGCTGGCGCGGATCACAGGCTGGTGGGGTGGGGGTTGGCAAGCGAAGCGAGCAGGGGGCAAAGCCCCCTAGTTTATCATAATAATGACAATTAACAACAAGCTGAGAAAACACCTAGACAAACAACACTGAATACTGAAAAGGTGTAACTACTTCAGGGGCAGACCCACTAATGTGGGCACTTTGGTTTTGGGATTTCTACATTAAATTCAAATCAGAAACTGGGAAATAACTTGTTCAATTAGGCTTGGAGTCCAAGTAAAAACAGAGCAAAACCTTACAGCAACACACAGAGTCTAAGAAACACTGAGATTAGCCCCCTGAAACCCTGAACTGGATGAAGTAGATATAGAAAGTGAAAACTGCAAGTCCTCATTAAGCAAAATGACTTCCATGCTTCTGTGCTCCTAAAGATAGCCTTTTTAATGCGCTAATCACTCTTTATTTCATAACGCAGGTGCCCCTCCATACCTGGCATTAACAAGAGCTTTGTACAGGGATTGTATCCAAGTATAATTTAGCACGATCAGATTTACCACAACCATAAAAATGCCTCTCCGGTGCCCTCATTACATCAGGATAAGAAAATGTCACATTAATTGTGGGTAAATTTCAAATCAACTTCTGCTTATGTGAACATCGTATGTGGACAGAACACACATTTGCATTTACACCCATGTTAAATATGGTTGGTATACATTTCTTGCCAACTCCATGTCGTCCGACTGCAAGGTCATTTTCACCTGCTTTTTTAATGTGGTCAAATAATCAGCCCACCAAAATGACATTTTAATGGCAGATGTAAAAGAGCCATGCTGAGTTACAAGAGACTCTAGAAATAGTAAACAGCACAAAAGAAAGTTGCATCCCATGACATTTACAAATTACAATCTGATAAAAGCCAAACAATCACCTGTGCTTTAATGGTTAGTTTGGTGCAGCATTACCCAAGTCAGACAAAAGAGGCACACCAATGGACTGAAACACTGTCCTGAGCGTTCACACCAGGCATCTAAATGATTAGATGAGGATTGGTAGTAATAAATGACAGAATGATGGGATCGAACACCTTGGTGGCAGGAATAAGAAACAAACAAAACTTCCGGAAACAATCACATTGTGCCTCTTAGCTCCCAAACCTGCACAGACATCACACTGGTTTAAAAATCCTTAACAATACACATGCAGAAATAAAATAAATACCTAAAAGCTCCCTGTCATATCTCATGGCTCTTCTAGAGACTTTCAGTCACAGACTTCACTTACATAATCTGAATGAGCTGAGAGCAGCCACTGCGCACTCCTTGGACCATTAGTTGTGTAGTTTGACGCAGCCAGTGCCCCAACACACGAGTTGTAGAGGTGAAACTGTGTGTGCGTGTGTGTGTGAGAGAACTGACAACTGATGAGCGCACAGATTTCACCCGTGATGAATAATAAATACAGGTGTCTTGGTCCTGACAAACAGAAGAGAGGCTCATCCATCTGATGTCATGTGCTTATCATATCATGAAGATTTCAGGACAACTTCCCATGACTGGAAAGCCTTTGTACAGCACTGGTGTTGTCAGACTGCTCACTTTAATGAACTGCCATAATTTGATGGCCTCACTACACTTTGGAGATTGTGTGGTGGGTAATCTCGTTCCCTGCAATTCCTAGTTGTGTAATCAGAAGGTGAAGAATCATCCAGTTTGACATTCCCTCCAACTAGAAGTTGTATAATGTGCTGTCGGCTTCAGGGGTGCCTCTTACTCTCAATGGGACACCAAGCAAGTTTGTCCATCTTTATATGCCATGTTGAATGAAACTTGCCTTGCCAGTTTTCCCAAGCCACTACTTTGAAACACTTTCCTTATAGCGTGAATGTAAATGTCATTACTGGGGAACGTTTAACCTATTTACGTTATAAATAATGTGGACTGGTGAAATTTGCCGAAGCATTTTTCTCAACAAATTTGCTGGGTTCACTGGTGATCTTGTTTGCCACATTTTTCTCTAAAAATTTGCCATGTGTTCAGCTTAAGCAAACTTCTTTTTCCACAGTGCTATGATGCCTGGTGAGGCCAACATGACATCAAAAGGACATTAGCAGCCAATGCTGGAGGCATCACCGCCATTGGGACCTTACCAGCAAACAGGTTGAGACCAAGCCTCGGTGAGTTTATGCTTAATGCTCTTGTTGCCACTGTCTACAAGAAATTTTACCATTCTGATATTTGATTCAACTCATTTTAGCTCAGGAAGACATAGCAGAATAGTGATTAGTACTGAGGCTGCACAATTAATCACGATTACAATTGTGACTTCCCTTTCGATATACTAATCATGGAATGTGACAATTACTGCATTACATTTAGCACTACCATTTGGTCAGAAATCAACCTACACCAGTTACAAATGTCTCAAAACTGCAAGTGAGCGTTGTAATCAAGCACAGAGACATTTGCTAAGCACGAGTGCATTGATAAATCAGAGGAACAAATATCACGAGACTAAATACATGCTAAATGCTGAATGAATTTTTAGGAGTCTGCTTCCAAACAATGTCTGTCTGTTAGTGTGAAAATGTTTCTTAAATAATGTTAAGCAAAGGTCACCTGAAACTTTCAGATGTTTAAGTACCAAAATGAAGAGAATTGTCCATTATTTTAGAAATACAGTATGCTTTTTATAAGTATACTGTACAAACTTAAATAATTACAAGCAAAGATTTACACAGTCATTTAAAAATAAAACCACATAGTCCAGTATGAAGGTTGCATGAAAGCTAAGCAAACAACAAATGCCAGTAATGTTTGGACCCTGATACAGTATGTTATGTCTGTATGTCCGTAAACAGCAGATTTAGGTAACAGTAGCCACTGCATTTTACTTCTTAAAAGACACAACTCTGGTTACAACTGTGCGGGAGAAAGAGTTCAAAAAAATGATCAACACTCAGAGTAAGTCATCCCCTTCTGCAATTATTCTTACAAGGTTACAATGCCTTTATTTATTCCAAATGACACACAAAAATTAAATTAGATCTAAAGCAAGTAGTGATTTATACAAGCACAACCAATTTGTGGCTGAGCATAACTATAGAAACATGCCTGAGCATCTTAGCATCATATAATTGAGGAATATACACTGAAAAGCAGAGCTTACAGCCGCTTCTTTAAAAGAGTGATCCTCTCTTCACAACACATTTCTCAAGGACTGTGTCTGAAAGCTGCGTGTAACAATCTGTTACTACAGGGTGCAGCAGAAATAACTCCCACATTTAGAAAAATCACTGTAGGGTCCCCAAAGCAGGTAGAGGGGTGCGGTCCATAATAAAGTTTTCAGTCGTCACCATGCCGTGGTCGGGTGAGCATCGAGGCTTTGTAGTGGAGGCTTTTTTCAAAAATGATGAATCTGTAGCTGCGGCGCAGAGGGTGTTTCGCACTCGGTTCGGGTTACGTGCTAATGAAAGTGTTCCAGATCGGAGAACAATTTTGCTGTGGGTTTAAAGAGTAACGGCAACAGGAGGTTTTTCAAACATTGTCCTCGGTCCTTGGACCAACTAAAGGAGGCTATTCAAGAAGAAATTGAAGGAATTTTGCCCGGCACGCTAGTGAGAGTGATGGAAAACTTCCAAGAATGGCTCCAAATGTGTATCAGCCATCAAGGCCACCATTTGGACGATATCATTTTTAAAACTTAAAGTAAAAAACTTTTTTATATCTACATTTGGGAAATAAAAAGTTTTTGGTGATACCTTGTAGCATTTTTTTTTTCAATCTCCCTTTGAAATGTGGAAGTTATTTCTGCCGCATCCTGTATATACATACATTTAGAGCTTGCTATACATTTAATTTGTTACATTTAATGTTTACAAAGATGAACAACAGAACTGTCATGGTTTGTTTTTATTACACTTCTTAATCTTACCTTACTGGCATTTAAGATTTTATTATCTGCTTTGATTTTGCATACAAGTGCAACATTTGTTTTAATACAGCAGAACCCAATTCAACATTTCTATGTGTAATGTTTCCCCACAAGGAGCACAAGTATCACATAAAAGTGAGTAGCATATGAAAATATTTTTGGGTGGAGTACTCCATTAAGGCCTACTTTAAGTCGAAGTTATTTCTTCACACACAAGGTATACATGCATTTGTCATGTGAAATTGTGTTCTAAAGTGAAGTGCTTTCAGTAAATTTAAAAAAAATATCTTGCCCTGCCCTGTCACTTTAAATTGGAGGATATGGGGCACAGAGGCAAAGCATAAAAACTTACCATGCTCATTTTTCATTCCAAGACGGTGGTCAAGTATCACCATCTTGTGATTGCACACATATTGTAAAATAGTTTATACATGTAATTACGGAACCAAAAAACCCACACCAATATTATAAGATTCAGCAATTTTAAAAGAAGACCAACGGTGTGCAAAAACTGTTCACCCTCCTGCCCTCCAGTTCCTCTTGAAAGACCAAATCACAGTAAACTATTTGTGCCATGTGGCTGGTTTTGTTAGGAATTACTTCTGTATTTATATGAGAATGTATACACCCAAATAGAAAACGTATCCTTACCACAAGAAAAATAGTTTCAGGAAAATGCAATAAAAGTATTATTTCCAGATACCATTTGTTGTAACAAACATTCCTCCAAAAAAAAAAACCCTCTGTGAAAACATAACAAAACACTTTAAACTGCAAATGCACATGTACTAGGTTTGTGAAATAATAACTTCAACCTGAAAATTACCAAACCTGTTCATTAAGAAACCTTAAACCAAACACTGATGATCTGTGTCATCCAATCAAGCACACTCCTTATTGAGAATGTATTTATATTGATCATGAAAGTTTATCATTACATTTTTTACATTATGCATACATTTTCTTAATTAAATTGGTTCACATAACGGATTATATCCTAATTTGCTTTACTTTTTTTTTTTATTTACTTAGCGTCCGGGATAGAAATATTTAAATTTAAGAACCACTGCTGGAGAGGACCACAATTTGTACAGTGCAAGAGTTATCTGTGATCATGACAAGTGGAGAGCTTCCGTACAGTCTTGACACAAAAAACGTACATACTAGATAGTGAACTCCAAGTAGAGCGTGAACTGCTAGTTCAGCACCCTGCCACTAGGCCATACTGACCGTCTGATTGATTGCTCGACTTTGAATTAGCTGCTGGCACCTGTCATATGACGGGGTCTGAGCTACCAGATTACGTTTTCAACCTGTCAGCCAGTTACGAGGGGAATTCCCCGCAATAAAGGCTTACTTATGGCTCACTAGTCCGTCCGATCGCAGGCAGTACTGGGGGTTTGATGCCTGGTAAACAACCCCATCCCGATTACAAGCAAACGAGCTCCTGTCTACCAGGAAAGTCCTATTTGTGTACGTGTACTTGTTACTAAACCGCGACTTCCGCGGGGAGCTTGATAATAATGAGGGTGAATCTTTAAATATAAAGGCACCCGTAAAACCACGTGCGGCGTCCTCACAATATTGCGTCCGATTTCTTTCTCTTTTCAATAACCTGCTCACTTCCACGTACACATTCGGAGCTGCCCATGCCCGTCGCCTGATCGCTATTCCACGATGCCACACGGTTTCGTTCAGGGAAATCTGAAAACAATGGTGCCCTTGTTACGGCTGCTGAGCCTCGCATCTCTGAAAGGGGTCATCGAGACAATCCAGTTCTGATTTGGGCAGACGATTAATCTGATTAAAACTCACAGCAGCAGCAGCCGGCGTAGCAGAGGGAGTCCACGGCTTTTCCTCGCCTCTTCTTCCTCCACAGACAGGCCCACGCAGTCTCTCTTTCTAGTTCCTATGGCACTCGAGTGAAAGTTTGCAGCAAAGCAACGCGGTGGTGACGGCTGCGAACGCTGCTTCACTCGGCCACAATGCACTCCTCACTCTCCAGGAAGGGGTTTGCTTTCAATTTCGAAACAAAGGTCATAAACCTATTCATTAAGTCGACAGCAGAAAATTAACAGTGAACAACGATCATGCGGTAAGGATGCCAAGCAGTGATAGATCCAATGCATGAGCCCGAGTCTATTTTTTATTTTTCCATTATCTTCTACGGCGGCATTCAAAGCCAAAAGTGACGGCAGGGTAGGGCACAGGGCAGGCCCCAGATCGATCCAGCGTGCATTCACAGGTCAAACGGCAAGGCAAAGTCGGCGTTTCGACACTAAAGAATCGGCCATGAAATCTAAGGCTGAGTTATTACCAAGGCTGAATAACACAAGGCTGGTGTTGCCGGTTATTTTTTCCCCGTGCTCTCGATGCGAAGCCCGGTTCGATCTGCCCTCTAGCCTGAATAAAAGGCCTAATGTGAGCCCATCTGCACCGGCGAAACAAGACCCTCCTGTCAAAAGAACAACGCGAATCCCTTTTCTATATACAAAAAAGGACGGGGCAGCCTCGTCTCGGACACAATCTGCCGCTAATTCTGTAGCGTTAAGTCCAGGCGCTTTCATGGCAGGCGGTTATAAAATGGCACACAATGGCAGCGTTCAGATGAGCCCTGCAAATAAAACAATCTGTAATGCTACAAACCTACGAAAACGGGACTCGCTTGGAGGACAAGCCGTCAGTTTACTTGATTTACTTTGGTCGTTTCGTCCTTCTTTCCCATTATTCTCACCTTCATTTTTAAGAGGATGACTGCGTGTTGTGAATCACTGAGCCCCCAGCGTCCGGGAGCTGAGCGTGCAAAATTAAAGCATTTGCGAAAAAGATTTCGTCCAGAAAACGAGCTGCAGCGCATTCCGGTTTTGGCTCTTTTTTGTACATTTACGAATGTTAAATATGAGCCGTAGAAAACCAAGAGCCAACGCAGCTACGTTTTCAGTTATTTTTTTACAACTGTGCTCCCGAGACAAAGGGCTTTTAGTAAAAGCATGCAGAAGTAAACATTCACGAGACACAAAAAGGGCCAACATTCCGTCACTTACCCCATTTTCAGACCCCGATCCTCGGAGAATATTTAAGTACACTCCATAGAAACTGAACGATACCAAAAAAAATCCAGCAGAGTCGTGGTGAAATCACTTGGAATGAATGCCAAACGAAATCCAACTGAAGGGGAAAAATGGGAAAGGCCAGTTTACTGGACTGCAGCCATCACAGGCTGGGAACTGAAAAACATCGACCGACCGAGCTCTTCGGGCTCCGCGTTCACCCCCTGTATTGCTCTTGCATAGTCCCTGCTGCAAAACCCGCCACTATCCCGCGTTTTCACATTCCCGACGTGTCTCAAATACACTGTATTTTGATGTCCGTTTGTATCCTTTAGGGCTGCAAGATTGATACAATGTAACCAAAAAGGAGCGCGCGGCAAACGTGGCCTGGATTACGTGCGGAGGGGAGCGGGTGGTGGCACGCATGCGCGCTCGGGGTTGGAGCCAAGAACCGGCACAAGCCAATCTGGCGAATGTAAGCGCGTCGTACTGTCAGCCTGGAGGTGTAGCATCCACTTGCAGAGCCACAGCACCATACGTCACAATGGGGTCTGGAGGGGGATTCCCGTACCCCTTGGCTACCAGCCTCGTCGTGTCATTAAAGCACCCGTAAAAGGACCTCCTCGGTTCATTTAAATAGACTTTTCGTATGGCGCTGGGGGTACAACTTTTTAATACTGATTTATGTACGTATACACGGAATATTATTTGACAGCTAATGATTGTTTTGAGAATAGATCTTTACACTTGCATTCATGAACACAATAAAACTATAATTAGAATGTTCTCATCCCATTAGATTTAAGTACAAATCTGAAAAGAATTGGAGCTAAAATGTAACAAATTACACACTGCTCTTGGTTTTTCTGTTCTTCTAATATATATATATATATATAATATATATATAATATATATATTTATATATATATAATATATATATTTATATATATATATATATATATATATATATATATATATATATATATATATATATGGGGCCCGTCCATATCAGGGGCCAAGTTCACCAATGTAGTTAAAAAGCTCCGAGGTGGTGGGGCCCCTGGGGTGGATGAGGTTCACCCAGGGTTCCTCAAGGCTCTGGATGTTGTGGAGCTGTCCTGGTTGACATATCTCTGCAACATCTCATGGACATCGGGGGCAGTGCCTCTGGATTGGGAAACCGGGGTGGTGGCCCCCCTTTTTAAGAAGGGTGACTGAAGGATGTGTTCCAACTATAGGGGGATCACACTCCTCAGCCTCGTTGGTAAGGTCTATTCAGGAGTGCTGGAGAAGAGAGTTTGGTCGATGGTCAAATTTCGGATTCAAGCGGAACAATGTGGATTCTGTCCCAGCTGTGGAACACTGGACCAGCTCTACACCCTGGCCAGGATCCTGGAGGGGGCATGGGAGTTTGCCCAACCAGTCCACATGTGTTTTGTGGATTTGGAGAAGGTCTGTGGGGTGTGCTCCAAGAGTAAGGGGTACAAGGCTTGTTGTTACGAGCCATTCAGTCCCTATACAACAGGAGCAGGAGCTTGGTCCACATTGCCGGTAATAAGTCGGACTTGTTTCCTGTTGAGGTTGGACTCGGCTGCCCTTTGTCATCGATTCTGTTCATACGTAAGTTATATGGACAGAATTTTTAGGCACAGCCAAGAAGCAGAGGGGGTCTGGTTCGGTCATCTCAGAATCTTGTCTCTGCTATTTGTGGATGACGTGGTTCTGTTGGCTTCATCGGACAGTGGCCTCCAGCTCTCACTGGAGCGGTTCACAGTCGAGTGTGAAGCGGCGAGGATGAGAGTCAGCACCTCTAAATCCGAAGCCATAGTTCTCAGCCGGAAGAGGGTGGAATGCTCTCTCTGGGATGGGAACACATTACTGCCTCAAGTGGAGGAGTTCAAGTATCTCAGGGTCTTGTTCACGAGTGAGGGAAGAATGGAGCGGGAGGTTGACAGACGGATCGGTGCGGCATCTGCAGTAATGCGGGCTCTGCAACAGTCCATCATGGTGAAGAGAGAGCTGAGCCAAAAGGCGAGGCTGTCGATTTACCAATCGATCTACATTCCTACCCTCACCTATGGCCACGAGCTTTGGGTAGTGACCGAAAGAGCAAGATCGCTGATACATGCAGCCAAAATGAGTTTTCTTCGCAGGGTGGCTGGACTTTCCCTTAGAGATAGGGTGAGGAGTTCAGTTATCCAGGAGAGACTCGGAGTAGAGTTGCTGCTCCTCAGCATTGAGAGGAGTCAGTTGAGGTGGTTCAGGCATCTGGTCAGGATGCCCCCTGGACGCCTCCCTGGTGGGGTGTTCCAGGCATGTCTCACTGGGAGAAGGTCACGGGGCAGACCCAGGACAAGCTGGAGGGATTATATCTCCCAGCTGGCCTGGAAACGCCTTGGGGTCCCCCCAGAGGAGCTGGCCAGGGAGAGGGAAGTCTCGGCTTCCCTGCTTAGGTTGCTACACCCATGACCTAAACTCGTATAAGCGGTGGACAATGAATGGATGGAATATAAGCTCACTGGCCACTTTATTAGGTACACCTCACAAGTACCAGGTTGGACTCAACAAGGTACTAGAAACATTCCTCAGGAATTTTGATCCATGTTGTTGTGATAGCACACATAGTTGCTTCAGATTTGTCGGCTGCACATCCATAATCCGAATCTCCCATTCTACCACATCCCAAAGGTGCTCTATTGGATTGAGATCTGGTGACTGTGGAGGCCATTTGAGTACAGTGACCTCATTGTTATGTTCCAGAAACCAGTTTGAGATGATGTGACATTTGTGACATGGTGCATTATTCTGCTGGAAGTAGCCATGAGAAGATGGGTACACTGTGGTCATAAAGGGATGGAGATGGTCAGCAACAACACTCAGGTAGGCTGTGGCATTTAAATGATGCTCAGTTGGTACTAAGGGGCCCAAGAAAATATCCCCCACACCATTATACCACCACTACCAGCCTGAACCATTGATACAAGGAAGGATGGATCTATGCTTTCATGTTGTTGACATCAAGTTCCAACCTGACCATCCAAATGTGGTGGCAGAAACTGAGACTCATCAGACCAGGCAACATTTGTCCAATCATCTGTTGTCCAATTTTGTGAACTTGTGCAATTTGTACCCTCAGTTGCCTGTTCTTAGCTGACAGGAGTGGCACTTAGTGTGGTCTCCTGCTACTGTAGCCCATCTGCTTCAAGATTCGACATGTGAATTCAGAGCTGCTCTTTTGTGTACCTTGGTTGTAACGAGTGGTTATTTGAGTTACTATCTCCTTTCTATTTGCTCTAACCAGCTGGCCATTCTCCTCTGACCTCTGGCATTAACAAGGCATTTTGGCCCAGAGAACTGCTGCTCACGGGATATTTTCCCTTTTTCAGACCATTATCTGTGAACCCTAGAGAGGGTTGCACATGAAAATCTCAGTAGATCAGCAGTTTCTAAAACACTCAGACCAGCCCATCGGGCACCAACAGCCATGCCACGTTCAAAGTCACTTAAAATTCCTTTCTTCCCCATTCTGATGCTCAGTTTGAACTTCAGCAGGTCATCTTGACATTTTCTACATGCAGAAATGCATTGAGTTGCTGCCATGTGATTGGCTGCTTAGATATTTGTGTTTTATTATATCTGCTCTCTCTATAAATAAAATCCTAAGCCTAATGTGATGTTGTTAGATTTTCAGATTCTTATTCTGTTTTAAATTATATACTAAAATACTAGGCCGCAACTGGGGGTTGGGTGCCAGGGGGCTTGTACCATATCTTTAAATACAATCTCTTTCTCTAATGGAGCGGCTCAGCTGCGGGATAAATGGGGGCCCAGCGCCCACCCTGCGTTTTACGAGCGAAGCCAGCAGTGGGCGGAGCCATCTAGTTTATATACAAAATAAATTAACAAGTACACAATAAAAATGCTTTTTTTAAAACAATCAAATCTTGAAAGTGAAAGTTTAGGTGTTTCTTCCGACTCTTTGTTGCATGTCACACACAGGTCTGCATTTTCTGTCATCCATGATGTCATAACACAACAGCGTCCACTTTATGTGAGGTCTGGGGTGATGGCAATGATTGCCAAGTTCCTTACAGCACACAGTGTTGTGCCAGGGATGACCTCAAGTATGTCGTGATGAGCTGAAATTTTGAAAAATGTCACTTTGCAACTGTAAGTGGGATGGCAATGCATAGATTTGGACTTTAATGGTATTTAATGGCAATGATTTACCAATTGATTTGTTTCCTTTATAAATTAGAGAGTAATTAGTAATAATAATAATGGCCCAGGGTATCAGTGTGCTGTTATTCTTTGTTATTTGCTATAGCAAGCAGTATCATTTGTGGCATGTGATGCAACAAGAGCAAAAACAACAAGTTTAATACTGCTACTACTACTAATAACAATACTAGTAATAAAATGAAAAACTTTTAATAATACTACTGAATGTGCTAAATAATCTTAGTTTGTGCACTGCACATTTAGAAATGTAAAACATTAAAATGCGAATGCATCACTTACACTTACGAAATTATCCAATCCAAACTTCATTTTGTCATTCCAGTGAGAGCAGGTAGCAGTAACATATTAACCACATCAGTAATGTCTGCTACCAATAAACAACAATTGAAGTTAATCCGAGCTCATTGCTCCTTTTGTACATCAAAGTCGCTTGCATGGTGGTTTTTCAAATTTCAGCCTGTGTGTTGGTGAAATTTACAAACATGTCCTAATGCAACAATATTGACTAATGTTAGCAGCCTTTAATAACTTGTAGAGGTCCTGAGGTTCATACGGCGCTAATAAATAATCCAAAACCATGGGTCAACTAGGTACTGTATCATCAGATAATAAACGTTAAATACTCAAAATCAAAACTGTTACACAGAACGGTGATGGTACTCCATCGTTGCTACAGTGAACCACTAGCTTTAACGAACTGGCGACTGATGTAATATTAGCAGACTTACCAGAAATTAGACAAATTTTAATTCCGAAATACTTTATTTTTTTTTTCTTTTCTGAGCCCCTAATGGGGGTTAACTTGAAGCCGACTCTCTTGTCATTAATAGAAAATGATCACAAAAGGTGACTGTCGACAACATTACTGAAAGTGTACAGTTATGTGCGTATACGAAGGGGAGGCTCTGTATCTAAATAATAAATCAATTTAACATGAACATATTTAGTCAATCTAATACTTTTCAACATCCATCCATCCATTATCCTAACTATAGGATCATGGAGGTCTGCTGGAGCTAATCCCAGCCAACACAGGGCTCAAGGCAGGAAACAAACCCTGGGCAGGGTGCCAGCCCACCACAGGGCACACACACGGGACAATTTACAATCGCCAATGCACCTAACCTGCATGTCTTTGTACTGTGGGAGGAAACCCACACAGACATGAGGAGAACATGCAGACTCCACACAGGGAGGACCCGGGAAGTGAACCCGGGTCTCCTTACTGCGAGGCAGCAGCGCTACCCACTGCGCCACTGTGCCACCCCTTTAAACATACACATAAAGAAAATACCAATACATATTTATTGAGTTACATATAACTTCTCTAGTTTTTGGCACTTTGTAGTTTTTTTGACCCAAAATTTTGTTTGGTGGCCAGTTGCTTGTACTCTTTTTCTGGTACACCCTATGAATCATCCCATGGTAGTCTGCCATCACAATGGCATCCCAAAGTCCCTGGTACCTTCTTTCTATGTCCTTGCTATCCTGATGGAATCATCCATCCTGCTCTTCATTTACTGATTCAAGATTTTCAACAAAAAATTCACAATTGCAAATCCAAAAAGTGAACTTTAAGGAATTAGATTGCAACTTGAGTCTCAAACTTAACTAATGCATTTTTTTACACCTGCGATTGGTATTGTCACCTAAAAACCTAGAAATAACTTCACTGAATAACAGCCAAGCTTCTTGTTTTAGGTCATTCATCACATCATCAAAAATCAGGTTTTTAAAATCAGGTCTGGCAAAATTGCCTTCCTTCTATTTACACTCAGACAGACCTGGAAACTTTCATCACAAATCTATAGTACTAGGGTGCTGTACCGTGTTAGCCATTATGAATGTAGAGAAAAGCCAAGCAAAACGCAAGCTTTCGAGGCAACTCAGGCCCCTTTTTCAGGCAAGATCTTTTTAGTTAGCCAATGAAAGGTGTCATTTTGCTTGGCTCTTCTCTACATCGCAAATCTATAAAACAGCATCCATCTTTTGATAGGACTGCTTCATTAAATTCTCTTTCTGTGAAGTAGTGGTTGTAGCACTTTATCTGGATTCACCAAGCTAGGTCTGATGATGCTTTTGGCACCAAGCTAAAGAATTGTTCTAGCTGGCCATTCTTTCTAAACGTAATGTCAATTCTTGGCTCTGCTGTCCCACTCAATGAAAATCTGAGCTTCTGATGGCTGCACGTGGCGCTGCTATCTGCTGCTATGACACGTCACTGTGTTCGGGTCCAGCTCTATTCTGACTTTATTATCAAATAAAAGAACTGTCTTCTTTAAAACACAAACTTTAAATTAGAAAATATTAAATTCAAACAAATTATTCATAAAAGAAAATACTGATATTGAATTATTTATAGTGCAAAACATTAAAAAAAAAAGATAAAGTGTTTTGTGAAAAATGTTGCATGATGCAGAAAAACGTTTTCATTTTTGAACTCAGGAGTCATATAATATATAAAAATTACATGAAATAACAAAAACAAGTTTTTCAATGTATACCTGTGTTATAGTTGAAACCGTGCAAAGTTACCTGTAGCGATCTGTTTTAAATCAAGTGGGATTGTATATACACATATTATTACTACCACTCGAAATACAGCAACCATAATATGAAAGGAAATCAAAGGTCTAACAGATACAATTTGAACAATTAACACTGACATGATACCATAGTAGTGTAAAGCCAAGGAGGCTAACGTCAGGGATGGATAGATAGATAGATAGATAGATAGATAGATAGATAGATAGATAGATAGATAGATAGATAGATAGATAGATAGATAGATAGATAGATAGATAGATAGATAGATAGATAGATAGATAGATAGATAGATAGATAGATAGACTTATTTTGTTCCCGGGGGAAAATTGTTTTTTTTACAGAATTGCAATCTTCTTTTATAATACGCTACTGTGGCTGTTCGTTTGTCTGTCCAGGATTTTAAATCACCTGCAGCTTGCAAACCGTTTTGATGTATTGACCTGAAATTTGGTACACATATACTACGTGACGTCTACTATCTGGTTTCAGGGTGACGACTGACCTCCAAGTTTATTCCTCTTTTTATCTTATTTTATTGTAGAATCCACTCTCTGTAGTGGCCAGCATGGCGGTTCTCATCCCTACCACCATCTCCGCCACTTCCCCTACCTCTTCATATCTTAAATCATTCTTCAGGCAGATTGAAGACTCAAGTGCCAGCTTAAGTGAAAAATTAAAGTAATTGCAACACCAACACTGCCTTAATCAGTTTTAACGTGAAAAGATGCTGGCAAAAGAGCAGAAGAAGTGGGCCGCTAGGATGGAGAAAAGAAGATCTGCTCAGGAAGCAGCGAGCGCATCAACTTCTGAGTGAATGAATGACAAATGAACAGAGAAAGAGAATAAAAACTAGGAATGGTCACGTCAAGTTGCAGTGCGCTCTTACTGGTAAATAAATAATATATTATGTCAAACAGCAAATCCCCTCTCAAATACACACCAGAATGACACAAAGGAAAGAAATCTTGTCAGTTGACCAATCCAAGTCAGGAATTATCCTGGCATATTGTTGTTGGTATGAAGGAGCCCATTACTGTTTCTTGACACACTTTTGCTTATTTTGTTGGCTTAAATTGCTCCATGTTAGTGTGTCACAGGTACAATTAGTCTTTATTCTTGAAGGAATACTTCACCCAGAAGTGATATCTATTATATATAGGTAACTGTGTAGTTTGTAATGGTGATCAAGAAAAAGAAAATAATCTTACATTTTCATGCAGAAAGTTTGCTTTAATAAAAGCCAATAGTGACCAAGTGAACTTCTGAATTGATGGCAGTACTCTTAACCAATAAATGAACAGGAGAGGCGGGTCTTCAATTCAAAAAGTCCATCCCATGAGGCTTTATTTTCATGTTTGTTTTGTGTACTGGTTATTCTGGAATTAACTATTGAACATTAATGTAGCAAAAAAGCAGGCGTTTTACACAGTTTGAGTACACAACTGAATAACTGACATGCAGATTATGCAACACAAGTAATGTTAGACTTTTTTCCATCATATCATTTTCTTTCATATAAATTCTTTTCTCTCTATTCTGCATGAAAATGTAAGATTAAAAAATGTCCTCAGCCTACGTGGGGTAAGTAAAGTATAAAAACATACACTTCTGGAGTGTTGTGATGAATGGCCTAATGCTAGATGTTTTTTTGTTGTTTTTTCAGAAAAGCTGCATTTTTTCATTATGAGTGACACAGACAGTTCAGGAAAAAATACATATATTTCTACGTATGCTCTTGAAAATTCTAATTTCACCCAGAATAGTAAAACCACCTGGAATTAAAGACTTTGTATATTTGATGTCTCTAGACAGGAATATCCTGGGTTGTGTGGTGACTAGCAGTGCTGCCTCACAAATGAAGACATCAGGGTTCAAATCCTAGTCATCTGTCTGTGTGAAATCTTCTTGCTTTCCATGTGTCTGCATGGCTTCTCCTCAGGGTACTCAAGCGGTTCTCATACAATCCAAAGATATTACAGTTGGCCCTCAGGTTTGGTTCCCACCTCGCCTCAAAATCGGCAGCGATTCATATGAGTGACCTTTAGAGCCGCTGATTAGCTGTTCTTATTGTGTTCCCAGTCTTGAGTCATTTTTACAAAAATATAAGCAATATAATAACTACAAACTGTCGCTGATCCTTCTCTCTTCTGTTTCTGTTCTTGCCTTGATGTTCTTCTTTGGCAAGTGGAGCCACTGCTGCACTACCAGGCTGTTCTCCTGCCCATGTGAAAGACACCAGAAACACAAGGATGGGTTCACAGATGAAAGGATTCTAGAAGCCTTCTTCTTAGATGGTCCAGCACAATCTCACTGCGGTCTCAGAAAGGATTCACACCTCTTCACTTTCTGCACTTTTTCTGTTGTAAATTTAATATTAAATGGATCATTTTGCCATTTCTGTCCGTCAATCTACACCTAATAACCCATAATGCCAAAGTAAAATCATGTTTTCAGAACCATTATTAAAAATCAAAAACTGAAACTTCTCATTTATATACTGTCCCTTTGCTTTAATTATCTTTGAGATACGTCTAGAATTTGATTGGAGTCTGCCTGTGTCTAAATGAATTGATTGGACATCATTTAATAAAGCACACACTTGTGTTAAAAAAAGGTCCTATAATTCACACTGCATGTCAGGAAAAAAACTAAACTCAAAGGAACTCTGTGAAGACCTCTGTGATAAAACTGTGGTGAGGCAAAGATCAGGGCGATGGCGTAAAAGGTCTGAGTGCTCACAGGAGTACAGCGGCCTCAGGAATTGTGAAATGGAAGAAATTTGGAACCACCAGGACTCTCCGTAGGGGGTGACAATAAGCCAGTGGTCACTCTAACAGAATTTCAGAAGTCCACTGCCAAAACGGGAGAACTTGTTGGAAGAAAACAGCACTCCAGGTGCTTATGATAGAGGGGCCAATGGCCACGTGGTGTTTGCTAAATAGCAACTAAAGGCCTCTGAGAGCATGGAGAAGAAGATTCTCTGGTCTGATAAAACAAAAACTGAACTCTTTGTCATGGGAAGACTAGGTTTTACTCATCACCTGCCTAATACCATCCATAAAGTGAATTACGGTGGTGGCAGCATCATGTTATGAAGATGCTTCTCAATGGCAGAACAAGAGAGACTGCTCAGAACTGAGGGTAGGAGGCCAAGTCCAGAGAGGCCCTTGAAGAAAACCTGCTCAGAGGTACAGAATGATACTGACCTGAAACATACAGCCAAGACACTTGGAGTGGCTTTGGGTCAAGTCTCTGACTGTCCTTTAGTCACCAACTCTAAAGCGCAGACTTAAAACTCCAAAGAACATCTGTGGAGAGAGCTGAAGTTGGCAGTTAACAGACACTTCTCATCAAATCTAACAACGCCTGAGAGGATCTGCTGGGAAAAATGGGATAAGGTGCTCAAATCCAGGTGTGCAAAGCTTTTAGAGACCTACCAAGAAGACTTAAAGCTGTAATTGATGTCAAAGAGGTTTTCACAAAGTACTGAATTAAGGGTTTGAATACTTATATGAAGGAAAAATTTCAGGTTTTGTTTTTTAATAAACTATGGGGCTCTTCCCTCTACTTGCTTCATTTGCCAACCGCCGGATGGGCTCTAAGTGCCAGCCACTACGCCACTCAGCCACTCGCATACGGGGATGTGGATGTACAATTTAAACAAGTTGTTATTTTCATGGGAATTGTTAAATATTCATAATAGACCTATTTTACATTACAGCGAGTAATTAATCAAAGAAAAAAAAGTAAAACGTAATAAATTGAAAGAAAATTATGTTTCATGTTGTGTTAGAGGTATTTGTTGTATTATACATTTATGTTCTGTTTGGGTTTGAAATTAACACACAAATACTTTTTAAACTTGCACTTTTACTGTATAACATCAGTAAAAACAATTTTTGGAATGAACTTTTCGTCAATATCGCATTGAATTTTGATTCCGTGTTTGTACTTTCATCGTGACAACGCAACGTATACAGTGGTGTGAAAAACTATTTGCCCCCTTCCTGATTTCTTATTCTTTTGCATGTTTGTTACACAAAATGTTTCTGATCATCAAACACATTTAACCATTAGTCAAATATAACACAAGTAAACACAAAATACAGTTTTTAAATGATGGTTTTATTATTTAGGGAGAAAAAATCCAAACCTACATGGCCCTGTGTGAAAAGTAATTGCCCCTTGTTAAAAAATAACCTAACTGTGGTGTATCACACCTGAGTTCAATTTCCGTAGCCACCCCCCAGGCCTGATTACTGCCACACCTGTTTCAATCAAGAAATCACTTAAATAGGAGCTGCCTGACACAGAGAAGTAGACCAAAAGCACCTCAAAAGCTAGACATCATGCCAAGATCCAAAGAAATTCAGGAACAAATGAGAACAGAAGTAATTGAGATCTATCAGTCTGGTAAAGGTTATAAAGCCATTTCTAAAGCTTTGGGACTCCAGCGAACCACAGTGAGAGCCATTATCCACAAATGGCAAAACATGGAACAGTGGTGAACCTTCCCAGGAGTGGCCGGCCGACCAAAATTACCCCAAGAGCGCAGAGACGACTCATCCGAGAGGTCACAAAAGACCCCAGGACAACGTCTAAAGAACTGCAGGCCTCACTTGCCTCAATTAAGGTCAGTGTTCACAACTCCACCATAAGAAAGAGACTGGGCAAAAACGGCCTGCATGGCAGATTTCCAAGACGCAAACCACTGTTAAGCAAAAGAACATTAGGGCTTGTCTCAATTTTGCTAAGAAACATCTCAATGATTGCCAAGACTTTTGGGAAAATACCTTGTGGACTGATGAGACAAAAGTTGAACTTTTTGGAAGGCAAATGTCCCGTTACATCTGGCATAAAAGGAACACAGCATTTCAGAAAAGAACATCATACCAACAGTAAAATATGGTGGTGGTAGTGTGATGGTCTGGGGTTGTTTTGCTGCTTCAGGACCTGGAAGGCTTGCTGTGATAGATGGAACCATGAATTCTACTGTCTACCAAAAAATCCTGAAGGAGAATGTCCGGCCATCTGTTCGTCAACTCAAACTGAAGCGATCTTGGGTGCTGCAACAGGACAATGACCCAAAACACACCAGCAAATCCACCTCTGAATGGCTGAAGAAAAACAAAATGAAGACTTTGGAGTGGCCTAGTCAAAGTCTTGACCTGAATCCAATTGAGATGCTATGGCATGACCTTAAAAAGGCGGTTCATGCTAGAAAACCCTCAAATAAAGCTGAATTACAACAATTCTGCAAAGATGAGTGGGCCAAAATTCCTCCAGAGCGCTGTAAAAGACTCATTGCAAGTTATCGCAAACGCTTGATTGCAGTTATTGCTGCTAAGGGTGGCCCAACCAGTTATTAGGTTCAGGGGCAATTACTTTTTCACACAGGGCCATGTAGGTTTGGATTTTTTTTTCTCCCTAAATAATAAAAACCATCATTTAAAAACTATTTTGTGTTTACTTCTGTTATATTTGACTAATGGTTAAATGTGTTTGATGATCAGAAACATTTTGTGTGACAAACATGCAAAAGAATAAGAAATCAGGAAGGGGGCAAATAGTTTTTCACACCACTGTATATGTTGCGTTGTCACGATGAAAGTACAAACACGGAATCAAAATTCAATGCAATATTGACGAAAAGTTCATTCCAAAAATTGTTTTTACTGATGTTATACAGTAAAAGTGCAAGTTTAAAAAGTATTTGCGTGTTAATTTCAAACCGTAAATGGTTGAGAGAATATCTCTTTGCAATAGTCTCATCTCGTCTCAAGATTTTCTTTTACAATAGAGAGATCTGCAAACCTTTCTGAAAACGTTCAAAAGTTTTACGGTTTTCTTTATTTTCCTTTTCTGCAGTTTGCTCACTTAATTGTATCTGAATACTGACCATTAATGGCAAGCATAGTAGATCATTAGAGATGTTCTCGGACCAGAAGATATGACAGATCTTCCTGAAACATCCACTGTGGAGGGTGTCAATCTCTATTCATGTCCCCCTTTACAAGGTGCCAGCATTCAGAGCAGGTTTGACATTGCTGTTATAAACTCTGACCTTTGTTCTCAGGCTGTGCTTTATGGACTTCCAGATGCACTGAAGTCTGAGAATGTACTGTATCCTTTCCCAAGTCTTCTCTGACTCCTTAACGTATTCAAGTAGAGCGCCATTTACTGTGTTTGTTGTACCAGGACGTGATTTATGTACATTGCTTGTATTTTAGAGCAGGGGTCCCCAACTCCGGGCCTGGAGGACCACCATGGCTGCAGGTTTTCATTCTAACCCTTTTCTTAATAAGTGACCTGTTGTTGCTGCTAATTAACTCCTTTTGAATTAATTTTAATTGGCATGTTCTTGAAGACATGTTCTTGGTTTTCCTTAATTAGCAGCCAAACAATAATGAGATCCAAAATGAGCCAAAACAAATGGTGTCCATCATACAATATCTGAAAACAAAGAAAGTTGAAGGTCTCAGGAATGTCGATCTGCTCAGGCCCCCTAAAACATTTTAACAGAGCTCTTAGAAAGAGAAAATCAACAATTTCGGAAATGTCTGCTATTGCACCATGAGAGCAGCAACAAGTCGTGAAATTAAAGAATGGGTTTAATTAACAACAAGACTCGGCACCTCATTAAGCAGCTGGTTGGAGGGAAATTGGTTGCAGTTTGAGGCCCTGACTTAGTTGGTCTTCAGTTGGCTCCCTCACTTCATATTTCATTTCTGTTTGGGTGCCATTTTAGGAAAGAAGTGAAGCTGTTCAGAGGAACAAATCTTAAGCAAGCAATTCAATTAAAAGAAATTTACAAGAAGTTAAGTAGCAGCACAAACAGGGCACTGAATTAAAAAGGGTTAACATGAAAACCTGCAGCCAGGTTGGGGACCCCTGTTTTACAGGCACTGATGTTGAGGTGTTCAGTCTGTCAGTCTTCCTGCAAATGGTGTAATTTTGAGGAAAGGGCAGCTGGGTCATCAGGGTGAGATAATGGGGTCCACTGGATGTCTCTAGGTTTATCAGCTGCATGATCCAGTCAGTGGCAAGCAGGAAGAGAATGGGAGAGATGACACATTCCTGTCACACACAGGGTTCTGTCAACTATGACACTGCACTGAAACTGACAGTAGAGGATCCCCATAAGTGTGACTATCTTTGGAAGAACTCCATGTGACTGTAAGATCTTCAATGCAGCACCGACACATCCTCACAACGGACCAGAACCAGACACCTAAGGCTGCGCTGAGATGGACACCACCTGGGAAACACCAACCTGGCGGTGAATGGTGATAAATGAGTTTAAGGAGATGGGCCTAACATGGGGTGAAGCGCAACACGGAGCTCAAGACAGGACCAGATGGAGGCAAATCGTCAACATCTTACGTGCCTTTCAGCTTGCAGAGGATTAATCAAAACGTAAATAGCAGAGAGCAGTGCAGGCGACACTCTCTACTAAAGGGCAGCCATTTTACTATCACCCACATGTGTACTTACTAGTAAATAATGGAATAATAATCATAGACATTAAGAAGAACACAGTACTAAAAAGAATATTCCTGCTTCATTCAGTAAAAATTAGCATAACCAGTTTGTAACTTCTGGATTGATACAAATAAGCCAAACTGTGAAGTAACAGCTTGCACAATCGGTTTGTGGGGTCTTTTTTCCCCCCAGGCACAAAGCACAGAAACATTTTCACTTCTACTTGCTAAGCAAGTCACCCATCTCCAGTGCCATTATTAGCGAGAACAACAGAACAACCACACGTCAAAGCTTCCATCTTCCTTACTCGAACATTAATTGCAAGCACCAATAACATGATGGCCCAAAACGCACAGCAATCAGTCAAAGATTTGAGAAAGGAGTTCAATTAATACAAGAAATAACCACATGCAAGGAAGAAAGCGACCATGAAGTGGCAGCTGGACCATCGTTGGTACATGCATGAACATCAGCAGCTAATTTATCCCCCACAGTCGGCCCCATAATAGTGAATCTGAGGGTATGCCAAGTGATGGGTGGTCTCCTGTCCTGTGCCAGATATTCTTAAATAGAGACTTCAGCTCACATCACATACTGTGAAGAACAGCTGGTGTTCTTACTTGGCCGGGACACTCCGGATTCCCACAGGACATTACGGCACAGGGAGTTTGACGACTCAGTCTTATTAGGTTCCGTGGGTGCTGATATGGGCGCGGGGGGCTTCCACCTCACCTAGAAATGCTTTCAGATCACATGTATGGAGCACCAGAAAGGAGCTGCCTGCCTCAGTTCCAGCAGCCAGAATTGGGCAAAAGGTGGACAAAGCTTGCAAGGAGGAGTGGAGGAGGAGGCAGTGACAGAAAGAAAGAAGTTGCACTTGAGCTTGTGTGCTGCTTCTACTTGTTGCTGTTTCTTGTGAAGAGAAGAGTTTCCCACAATAAGAGACTCTTTTGCCTTTTAACTCGTCTCCATGGCTGTTTGGGGAGCTGGAGCGCCCCCTGGTGTCCACAATACGTTTAACAAAACAGAGGAGGACTGCCAGTCTATCAAGGTCATTCAGTTAATAAATCGCTGTCTCTCTGCAGACAGCAATACCATATTGTAATTTAATTATGCAAATGTAATAACAGAGGGATGGATAAATGGATGGAGGGAATTACCATAAACTGCATGTATGGGTTGTGAGAGAAATGCATGTGTGTTCCCTGAGAAATCCCATTCAGAGTTGAAAAGAATATGCAGCTGTGAGTCCATAATAATAGCAATAACTTAATTACCGCTTCGAGCTGCAAATCAAAAATATTTTTTATAAAAACTGTACTGTTTATGCAAAAATAGATTTTGCTGTGATGTGTTTTTCTATAGCTTACCTTTCTAATGCGCCTCTCATTTGCACTTTCTAAGTTTAGTTTTTAAAGCGTCGCCTGCACAACATTTTAAGATGGGCCTCCTGTTCTGTGCATCAGTGAATGAGAGGAAATCAGGAGCAGGCAACGTGCCTTCAACATTTGGCTGCCATCTGCTGGGCCGAGTAGCTAGTGCAGGGATGTTCACTCTGACAAAAGAATTGTTGTGTTTCGAAGCAGCGGCCCATTATTGATGGAAATCAGGATGGGAGAGCACTGGTCAGTGTCATGACTGGCCCGAGAGGACAATGCACTAAGATCTGTTATAAGCTCATGAGGATCCTTTTCTTACTTGTGGTGCCACTGTGCCACAGTAACACATCAGGGGCTGATTTATTGGTCTTTGAGTAAAGCTGACCATTACATTGGCCATGTAGATATGGCAGATGGTTAAAGTGGACATTGACAGTCGCAAGGAAAGACCTACTGTTGCAAGAAAAAAAATCTGTAACAGTTTTGGAATCTTCTCGATTTACCTGCGAGTTGCTCTTCAAATGTGATCTGATCTTCATCTGAGTTCAGATAAGGACAGTACCTACTGTATAAAATTTGAAGTTAGTACATCATTATTAAAGGTTATTAAAATATTCAAGACAAAGAACGAAAAAACAATGTAAAGCTCTAGGAAGGAGGGGTTTTCTACCAATGAGGTATCACTCAGTTAAGGGGTCGAGGTGCCCTGCCACATTACACGGATGTTACAGACTTCTTCATGTCATCATGTCATCTCAGTGAGTCAAAGGCAGTTGTGGCCCACTCCTCTCAGACATACCCAGCGACTCAGTCTAACCAGTCCACAAGTCGCACTCACAAAATCAAACAGGTTTAAGTGACCGAGCTGGCTCTATGTGTGTGTGTGTGTGTGAGGGAGAGCCGAGAACCTGTAAGCGCTTAGCCAGAAGAACAATGCATAGGAACAAAAGGGGCTTTGGGACCAGACAAACAGAAAGAAAGACTTGTACGTCTGCTGTCTCGTGTTTAGTGTACCCCAACGAAAAGGAAAAAGGCAAAAATCAGCAAAGAATGTGACTAAGCTCTCCATACCTGTAAAGACTTTGCATGGGCACTGACCTCAGCAGGCTGCACGTTGTTGGCTGTGAAAAAAGGGGGCAAGCTCATGATACTTTGGAAATATAAAACTGTGCTGGAAAGTCATTAACAGTCATCTAACTTGACATACCCTGAGATTTCTGTTCCTGTAACCCGACATCCTCTGGTGATGAGTACAGAACTGCATCCATCGAGTTTGAAAGTTGTGTAATGTGACATCAGCTTTAATAAAACACTTCACTGCAGAATCTGCAACATGACCAAATCAAAAGCGATTTCAGCGGATCAAGTCAAATTTTATTTGTCATATACAAATTATACTACAGCTCTATACGTAGTGAAATACTTAGTTGCTGAACTTCAGTGACTGTGCCTTCAAGAACAATTACAATAATATATGAGTTTATAAATCTCTCTATTATATAAAAAAATCCTGGGAAGATACGCGACTTTCTGAGAGAGACACTTTCACATCCCGCGAGACGAGTCTTTGTGCCATGAGATTTAACTACTGGATACAAAAGACAAAGTAGATGACAAAGTAGAACATCGTAAAGAGGTTCCAAAACATTGGTGTGATGTTCATGCAGTGCAGGTTAGAGATAATGAAAGTACTAAAACTCAAAAGTCTCAAAGAAATGATAGTAAAGATCACATTAGCGCAAACAAACAGAAATTATTATTCGGTGAGACAACGGAAGAAGATTTAAACTTTAAGCTGGAGACTTGTAGATCGGCTAATTTGTGTTGCCATCAGGAAGAAGTAGTGTTTCTTCACAATGAAGAGGCGTATCAGCGAGAATTAAAAGATTTGTTGTTGGTGAAAGTGAAATCCACATACGTGAGCGGCGGAGACACAAAGTGGTTGGCGCGCAGCACAGGCTGGGGGGGTTGGTGAGCAAAGCCCCCTAGTATTCAAAAACAGAATTATAAATATGTAATAAATAACAAACAACTTAGTGTAAGAGAGTTAACAAGAGGGCATTATTTAGTTTCCGGCACTTTCTGCCCTTAACATGCAGATGGACTGTGGATGGAAGCTCCTCTTCATTTTCTCTGAGCTGGTCTTCAGGCAGCGGCGGCCATTACCCTGACTGCAGCCTAATAAAGAAGCAGATCATTTTCTTTGCTGTGGTCTGACATGGCTTAGTGTAGATGTCCTCGAAATTAGAAAATGCACACTCAGTGATGCGTTCAGATGACCACACAACTCTCTGTAGAGCATGGCAGTCCTGCTGTGCGCTGTAATACTTCCTGTCAGGACACTTTCAGTATTTCAGTATTTCTAGAAGCTCTTTAGTGATTGGCAGGACAGGGAAATCCTAAAGGCATCTGTGGTGGTAAAGACGTTATTGTGACTTCCTTAGCAAGGTATCGGTGCATTTGGACCGGGTCGGGTCCTCCATAATATGGATATCGAGGTATATGAAACTGTCCACCCACTCCAGGGGGCAAATAGTTTTTCACACCACTGTATATATATAAATATATATATATAGTACTACAGCATATATTGTATGTTTTAACATAATAAAAAATGAACTGAATAAAAATGAATGGCATAAAATGTTATTCTTCCTTGAACAGCAATGATCTGCTCTTCACACTCGCCAAGTTCAAGTCCCCTAATGGTGAGTTCTGCCTTTGTGTGTGTTTTTGAACCAAGTGATATGTGCGGTGAAGTGTTATCCCAGCTAAACATTAAATCACCACTGCGTTACAGGCGCCCTTTTAGTAGTTTTGTAGGCTGAAAGACTCACAATTGAATGTGTATGCCTACAGGACGAGTCTGTGCATGATGTGCAAAATGTGTTTTTAAATGAAAATGTAGTAGTGTGGACATATCCTGAGAACCAGGGACCTCCATATGCATACTAAACCCAGCCTGTGAGCCACAAGGTCAGAAAACAAGCTTGTCCAAGACCAGGGCTACAAGGGAAACAATGCAATGAGTTGGTAGAAGACTGAAGGACATAACACTGCAGCAAAACAGGACTGGTCAAAGGGCAGAAGACCCTACACCAAGACCCCCCCCCCATTGGCCCAAGAGGTGTAGCAGAGAAGCACAAAACCAGCATGAATTCAGAGCTACACACAAGCTCCATCTCTCTCACGCCATGAAGCACGCCGGTTCAGAAGAAAACAGCCTGGCCATTTAGGCACATGGGATGCCAAGGTTCCTAACAAGAAGAGCTGCTATCCATGCTGGTTGTACTGGTATTACTGGTCACACTTATGTTTTTGTTGAAAGACATGTACTTAACTGTAAGTACCAATATTCTCCTGCAGCTTGTTTTAAATATGCATAGCAAGTCAGGTGGAAGAGGATTCACTATGAAGCTTGTCTACAAGAGGCCACCATAGTTCTTTCTATGCATCACCACAAAACAACTGAAGCACCAGGTGGCAGAGAAACGTTTAGTGTTTTTATCTCCTTTTGGATTTAATGGGAGATCGAAGCCAAAGTGAAGAGGAACTGTCGTAGCTAAATCTAGCAGTAGAAATGAGAAGAAACGGGGAACTTGGAGGGACTTTTGGGCAAGTGGAATATTAATAAAGCTGAGTTTACCTGGCAGTCCTGTGGCCGATAAGAACTGGTAAGCTTTGCTAATTCCTATCTTATTTTCCCTAAATTGACCAATTTTTACCAAAGATCACAATAAAATTTATTGTGGATTACTTCTCATTCATATAAGGACAGTAACTGAGTCAAGGCCATTTATCATTGGGTGTACAAATTCCTTATACACTGTGACAGATAGGGGGCGCTATTGCTACCTTGAACGCCTGTCCAAGACTCCAGACACCAGGAGAAAGTCCAATAGTTGACTTTATTTATCTTCCACAGTGCACAAAGCAACCTCTCCTCCACTATACTCATAAACACAATAATAATCACAATAATACTCTCTATCACTCCCAGATGCGTTGCCACCCTTTCACCCAGCTCAGCTCGCCGTCTGGGAGCTCCCACAGTCCTTTTATTTTCCCTGACCCAGAAGTGTACCCAATCCCCAGTCCATGTGATTCTTTATCACTTCCTGGTCAGGTACAAGTCCTTTTCTTCACCCCGGAAGTACGTCACTTCTGTCGTCGCTTCTCCTATGACACACTTCCGGGTTATAGGGCACATATGACTCTTCGGTCCTCCCTGCAGCTCCCTCTTGCGGCCCCTGTGGTATCCAGCAGGGCTGTAGATAAAAACTACATTGTCCATGATTCCCTGCTGGTCTTCAGGGCACCTCCATACTGCAGAGAGGGTTCCATCTGGCGGCCTGGGGGTATTGGCCGGGATGACAAGCCGGCCATATACCACAACACGTCATATATTTGTGTCTATAGATGTTTGTCTCCCTGCACTCTTCTCCCAAACATCATTACTGTATCTAATTTCAGATTATCACTCAGGGGAACAGGGCGCTGGAGGGACGTTGGTAAAGCCTAAAGGAGGATATTTTAAGAGCAGTGGGGACTTCAGTAATTTAAAAGAAACTGTTTTAGTCACATTAGAAATCTTATCATAGAGAATGTTAATCTACAATTAATTAATAAAAGTGTAGACCTTCTCTCCAGCTTGTTTTGGTGCTCTGTCTCATCATCTGGAGTCACAGCAGCAAGGAGAAAGATGGAAGTATTACTGTAAGTCACACTACTAGTCAACCCTAAGGGTGAGCAGAAATAGATGAGGGTCTACCTCAATAAAACATGAGTCCAGAACAGTCTAAATGCTTTGTGTACCCAGACTGTTGAGCTCCTTAAACACTACTACGCTGCTACTTGTGCCTATAGCTTCACTCTTTTGGTCGGGCTACAGTCATAGATTGAGCAGCTTCTTGTGAAACTTTAGCACCTGCTTCACCACCACAGTCCAGTACTGCGAAAACAGCCTTGCTGCCCAAATATGGTGACCCCATTGTGATGCCCCCTGCTCCCTAATGTGAATAAGACTCCAGGAAATCTGCATTCTGCAGTTAAGACAACAAGTCACCCTTATCCAGTGAAGAAACCACGATAGGCAACAAATCACACATGGGAGCATTGGCAATCACGTTACGGTAAGATGATATCCACAAGGAGCTGACAATCTTTAAGAAACCAAGCTTGACACTCCCCAAACCTTCACATTCCATGTTTGCAAATCACAAACAGTGGCAGGAACACAACATACACAGTTCAGAGGAGGGCAGCTTGCATATTGAAAGAACTCAACATCAAGGAGGCAGCCACAAGTAAACTGTTGCTTCTTCCCTAAGAGGTGTACAGTCGGCCCATGATATACGACCGGCCTGACATGCGAACAACTTGATTTACGACCAAAATTTTTGTTTTGATTTACGACCAAAATGTTTGTTTTGATTTTTGACCAACATCTTGCGTTACGACCTGAATGCGGTCACGTGTATCCGCTTGTGCGACTGTAAACAAAGAGCCGAGAGTGTTCGTAAGCGTCAGTCGGATTTTACAAAGAAAAGATTTGCATAAGGAGGCTCCTTCTAAACAATAACCACCTTCCGTTTCATTCTCCTCCTCCTCCCTTCCTGCAGCCCAAAGATGTCAAATTAAATGGTGAGTACAGTATGAAATTGTTGCTTCTGGTAGGCTAGGGACTTTTTATAACTTTTTGGTTAGTACATTAGACAAATTATTGGTGTTTTGGTAAATTATGCACATTATACAACCCTTTTTTTATTATGAAAAGGTTAAGTAAGTGTTGCTGTGGGAGGTTCGGAGCGCATTATGGGTATTTCCATTATTTCTTATGGGAAAAATAGTCTTGACTTACAACCAACTTGAGTTACAACCAGCCCTCGCGAACAAGTTTGAGTTTGTAAGTCAAGGGTCCACTGTATTAATGGTTTGTTGATGACTTCATGTTGGTCCTTGATGGATCAAAGAATGTGCGTCTTAAAGCAATGGGTCTATTCAGAGCTCAGTGTTTCACGTTTTATACTCCTAAAGGTGCACAGCACAACATTATGCAACCATGGCGGGAGACAGACAGACAGACAGCGGCCTGATGTGACACATGTCATAAAAGGTGACTCAAGGAGGACAGTACCGGGGAGGGCATCCGGCTGTACATATTTCTACTCCAGCATCCCCAAAATTTGTGGAAAAATCAGTCATCCTGGATAAAACCAGAAAATAGCTAATGACCCGGTAGAGAGGGAGAGACAGAGATAATAACATTTATGAGAACATCACATGCACAGACAATGCTGTTTAAAGCAAGTAAATAAGTCTCATCAGATTATGGATGTATGAATTAAAGTGCAAAAGAGCCACAGATTTAGGAGGTATTTAGGAAGCCAGAGGCACAATGAGTTTATCAGGAAAACCCACCCTATTGGAGGCATATAGAGAATAGATAAACCAAAGGTGGTCTTCTTGTTACAAACAGACCACCAAAAAAGGCCAACAGAGCAACAGATGAGCTATGCGAACCCTTACTTATTATATCCTGAGATGGAATGGCCAGGACAGTCAATAAACCAACAAGTTTCTACCCACGTCAGGAACAGAACAAGCTCTTGTGCATGCAGTTTTAATGGCCTAAGAATCACAGATATTGGAAAACTGGAGGATTAGGGAAATATCATCCAGTCTGAAAAATCCTGGATCTGGCCGATTTACACTGGAGATTACAAAATGGTGGAAATGGTGCGCATTGCCAGGTTTCAACAATGCAGACTGGTTTTGGAAGTGAAATGGGATGTGTGTTGAGAATTTTTATGGTACACACTGGTTCCAGTGATACAAGTAGAGCTATGTTTGAATGAAGACAGACAGACAGATTAATTAAAATTTTACAGAAGCTCCAATAAATAAGTAAAATAAAATAAAACCGTAACCTCCCCAAGCACACATATAAACGTCTGGTTAGACAACATGACATTTAGGTATTATTGCTGATCAGGTGCAGCAGAGTACCCATCAGAAAATGAGTTGAGCTTGAGTCAAACCCAGGAGTGAAGAAGATCAATTGCAAAAACCTACCAACAGTCAATTGTCTTATATTCAAGCAAAAATCCAAAACCAGTAGTAGTCAAGTAAGTTGTGCATAATTGTATTAGTTTATCCAATATCAGAGAAATTGAGACTGCATGAGGGGAGCTTTTAGCCATGCAGAGGATTCCACTGTTTTAGAATCTCAGAGCAACGCAAAACCCTTGAAACTGCTTCAAAAAAAGAGAAAAAAAATAAACAACTTTTAAACTAAATCTCTAAACAAAAGAAAAAAAAAACACGTTAGAGGATTCTATGAGTGAGAAAACACCAAAAAGGTGCTATAAATGATTTCTGGGGCTAAAGGAAAACCCAGAAAAAATAAAATAAAAAAGCAGTTGCCTGAAAAGGCAAAAGGCAATCCAAGACATACAACATCCGAATCCCAAATCCAAAGACGAGTCACAATACAAAGCAAAGAGGTTAAAACATCCAGACATCTACCAAGAAAGCACAATAACAGAAAACACGCCACCACCACCACCACGAGCACCACCACCACGAGCACCGCCAGGGACTGTTTGCTTACTGAGCCTTTTAGCACCTCCTCATGGGGGACCACCTACAAAACACACGGAACATACAGAAAAGACACAGAAACATAAAGACAAACAATGTCAGCATGAACAAAGGAAAAAAAAAAAATTAAATAAAATAAAAAAAACCCACCCCACACTCGGGATTGTAAATCAGGTAGTATTAGTTTGTCAGTCTCTTCCATCTTACTGGAGGAACTTTCAAACATTTCTCCTTACAGCACTGGTTCAAGTCATTAATGTTTGAAGACGTTCATTTATGCACAGCATCTCAGTAGATCGAGGAGAGGAGCTTCAATCGGCCATTCTAACCCTTTACTTTTTTCTTGCTCAGTCACTAAGCTGTATATTTGCTGCTACACTTAAAATCATTATCTTGTGGATTCAATTTCATCCATAGTATAACTGTTGGGCCAATGGCTTCATATATTGCAATATAGCTGATAGAAGTTCATGATGGACTCAAATACGACAATGTAATCAGGATTCTGAGGTTGCAAACCATTCAAGTTACAAAATCATGCTTAACAGATGGTATGGAATTCATTTGGGGATGTACTATTTGGTTTTCAGCAAGTATGATGTGTGCAACAATGACACGACTCCACTTTGGTCTCGTCTGTGAAGGGAGCATTGTCCGTTCATCTGTTTGTCCATTCACTTTCTGAAGTTGTGTTCTCCATTCAGGGAACCTCAAACAGAAGCCACAATTTATCCAAAGAGCAGTGGAGGTGAGGTCAGAACTATGTGTAGATGGACATACTCTACAGGGCACAGTCAAGTACACCACCACATTGATTTGATCTGAAAATTCCCAATTAATCAAATGACACAGAGCTATAGGAGGAAGCCCAAACTCTAGTATCACAGCGTGAAAACTGCGTATATCTCAAAGACCGATTGACGTACACAATCCACTGTATTAACACAAAACATATTGTTCTTTTACTAGGAGCTTTAGAAAACTCAAACTGATTCCAGGTAGACATTAGCTGCAACATATTTAAACTACAGAGCATTAAACAAAGCAATAATGAAAACTGTATCAGTGATGCTGCTTATTCTTATATTAAAGTACATTACTGAATCATCTTGTGCAATTATTCAAAGCTTGCAGTCTTCTGTGAGAGACACTGCAGATCAATATCATTCTGCTATTAAAGGATGTTAGTCTTCAGAAACATGAAGAGTACAAAAGGGCTTTTAACATGCTTGACAACAGCAATATTATCACATTTACTAAAACGATAGAAGGCGCTGACTTAACATGGCGCTTTAATAAATGGTTTTCTTTATTCTGATCATGACAGCCTATCTCAGCAGATACTCCTTTGATTCCAACACAAACTTCATTTTTACTGTAAGTTGTCATCTCTTAGAACGTAACAGAAATCATGTACCATAGCTTAGACCTTCAACAGGCTGTTCAGCCCTCCTGGCGAGATGCATTTACAGTTTTTTTCAATTGCTTAGACACTAAAATTAAAACTTTCTCACAATTAACAAATCCTCATACTCAAGGAGCAAAACGCCGGCCTAGATTTGCACAACTGTAAGCACATTTTCAGCATCACACTTATTGCAAAACATAACACACAGTGATTTGCAAAACACTAAACACACTTAACATACATTACACACAAAAATCTATCATGAAGTCACTGCCTTGCAATACCAAAGCACTGACTGTCAAATTACCGCACCGACCAACCAATTGGTTCAACACAGTCATCAGGTGTGCAAACACTTGTTGGCTTAATTGTAGACACACCAAGCACTATAAAAAGGCAACAGGCAAGTTCACCAAGGGAGAACCACCAAAAATGGACAGTGTCGGAAGAAGAGGAAGAGTACGGATGAGAGGGGGAATCCGGAGAGAACAAGGTGGAGGAAGAGGGAGAGGAAGAGGGAGAGGAGGGGTAGGACATGCACAAAGAAGAAGACAACCAAATCTGTGTAACGAAGTTCGTGCTACAATTGTGGACCATGTAATAAACCACGGACTAACACTGAGGGAGGCTGGACTGAGAGTAAGTAGAGCCTAACCTAAGCAGGAACACAGTGGCATCAATAGTTCGGACATTTCGTCAAGAGCACAGGTGAGAAACTTCTGTCAACAGAAAATCCATAGCTTACTGCATGTACTATATCAACCGTTTTGGTATGTATTCACGTTTCATTTTACAGTAAGCTACATGTATTTTGTTTGCCCAACATAGGATTGAACGTCGAGAACACCAAGGAGGGAAGCGCCCTATATTCACACAGGAGCAAGAAAGAGAGATCATAAACCTCGTTTTGGCCAATAATGCAATCAGACTTCGAGAAATTCAAGCCCATATTGTCAATGATCGCCAAATTTTCAATAATGTCCTACAGGTCTCTCTGTCAACAATATGCCGTATCCTTAAAAAACATCAAGCTGTGATGAAACAATTGTATAAAGTGCCATTTGAAAGAAATTCAGACAGGGTGAAAGTCCTGCGGCATGAATATGTGGCGGTAGGTTTTGTTCACTGACTACTGACACTATTGTGTACTGCACACATAACCTTTTTACTGTACATGTAATTTTACTGTATAGCAGACCCACAGTATATTGATAACGCAATGTGATATTTTGCTGTATTTCAGAGAGTTTTGCGAATGGATGCGGAAGAAGTCCCGCATGAGTTTATATACATTGATGAAGCTGGATTTAACCTGACAACAGTGAGAAGAAGGGGAAGAAACATCCTTGGCCACAGGGCTATTGTCAATGTACCAGGGCAACGTGGGGGTAATATTACGCTTTGTGCTGCCATTACACAGAATGGGGTCCTCCACCGCCATGCCAACTTGGGTCCTTACAACACTGACCTCATTCTTACATTTTTAGACCGATTACACAATATTATCACAGCAGCAAACCAAAGGGACCAGATGCAATACATTGTCGTCTGGGACAATGTGACTTTCCATCGTTCTGCCCAGGTCAAAATCTGGTTTCATCAACACCCACAATTTACAGTTCACTACCTTCCACCATACTCCCCCTTCCTAAACCCCATCGAAGAGTTCTTTTCAGCATGGCGGTGGAAGGTTTATGATCTCCGGCCCTATGTCCAGATGGCCCTCATTCGAGCTATGGAGGAAGTATGTGATCAAATTGAAGCAGCATCCATACAAGGGTGGATTCGTCACTCCAAAAGATTCTTTCCACGTTGCCTTGCAAATGAAAATATAGCCTGTGATGTTGACGAGGCCCTGTGGCCAGATCCAGCTAGGCGGAGAGATGTTTAGGTTTTTATTTTTTATTTTTATTCTGTAAGCTTACAGTACAATGGTATGTTTAGTAATACCATATGGAAACTGGAAAAATGTTTTGTTACGTAGGAATGTTTCGTTCAAATGTTGAAATTGAATGACTTGAGTACATGAAAAGAAATAAATATGTTCATCAATCAAGGTGCAGTACTTGTCTCATGTGTTGTGTTTGGTCGATATATTCATGTTCTTTATCAATATCTCAAAAAAGAGAAAAAAAATCAAACCAGGACTGTATCATTAGAAAGGTAGAAATGTTACATGTGTTTCAGATTGAGCACAGCAGTGTGTAATTGGTTCAAACAGAATCCGACTGTATGAGCCATGTGTGTGCCATAGGGTACCAAAATGGGCTTTTGGTAAATTATTGTACAGTTTTGAATTAAGTGTTTCATTTTGCAAAAGATCTAAGATATTCTGCTACTTGTGTGTGTAGATGTGTGAATTGTGTGTAGGGTTTTGACAAAATGAGCCTTGTTTTTAAAATCGTGTCTAAGCAATCGTAAAAAACTGTATTACAACGCAACTCACAATGGAGCACCGTAAATACTGCAAGGAAAATCAAAAATGAATTTGGTGTGACATCATTACCACAAATCAAATCATAGGAGATTGTAAATCACAGGCCTTATATCAGTCATAAAGAATGAGCACTCATTTGACATATTTAATGACATGTTTTTATAATAAGTTAAACAAAAGTTAAGCAAAATAAATAAGATAATTTTACTGATGGATATTATCACAGCAAGATACATTAGCAGAGCTACTTTCAAAATGGCACAGATCTACAAAATAATGATTAACAATAATAATAATAATAAAGTGACTTTTTTACACCTTGTCAAAGCATTATAATATTGCTATTTTATTAAGGTTCTCTAGTTAAATTGATAGAAAGAAGAGAGTCTTTGAAAGAGAAAAAAACAAAAATAAAACATGTCATCATTTTCAATGTACTATGGGGATTAGAAGCCTTCTGGGCGGCTCCACACTCCTCCTGAATGTCTCAACTTGCTGTCCTTATGTTTTTGACTCCTACAATCCCATCTTAAAGTGTGGTCAAGGAAAAAAAAAAAAAACAGAGACTTTGTTCACATGGTCAGCTACGTTAGAGACATCTTGGCTGCTTGATGGTACTGCTTGTCCAGCTTCCCTGAATTTACAAAAAAAAAAAGATAAAGCAATAGTTTATTAAATATTTACAAACATGGCTAAAATACTGGTACCCTTGCCTTTTATATGAATAATGCATTATACCTCCTGGAAGGTACTGAAATTAAAAGATATTTCATCATCCTTATACAGTGCATCCAGAAAGTGTTTATAGCGCATCACTTTTTCCACATTTTGTTATGTTACAGCCTTATTCCAAAATGGATTAAATTCAATTTTTTTCCTCAGAATTCTACACACAACACCCCATAATGACAATGTGAAAAAAGTTTACTTGAGATTTTTGCATATTTATTAAAAATAAAAAAACTGAGAAATCACATGTACATAAATAAGTATTCACAGCCTTTGCTCAATACTTTGTCGATGCACCTTTGGCAGCAATTACAGCCTCAAGTCTTTTTGAATATGATGCCACAAGCTTGGCACACCTATCCTTGGCCAGTTTCACCCATTCCTCTTTGCAGCACCTCTCAAGCTCCATTAGGTTGGATGGGAAGCGTCAGTGCACAGCCATTTTAAGATCTCCCCAGAGATGTTCAATTGGATTCAAGTCTGGGCTCTGGCTGGGCCACTCAAGGACATTCACAGAGTTGTCCTGAAGCCACTCCTTTGATATCTTGGCTGTGTGCTTAGGGTCGTTGTCCTGCTGAAAGATGAACCGTCGCCCCGGTCTGAGGTCAAGAGCACTCTGGAGCAGGTTTTCATCCAGGATGTCTCTGTACATTGCTGCAGTCATCTTTCCCTTTATCCTCACTAGTCTCCCAGTTCCTGCTGCTGAAAAACATCCCCACAGCATGATGCTGCCACCACCATGCTTCACTGTAGGGATGGTATTGTCTGGTGATGAGCGGTGCTTGGTTTCCTCCAAACGTGATGCCTGGCACTCACACCAAAGAGTTCAATCTTTGTCTCATCAGACCAGAGAATTTTGTTTCTCATGGTCTGAGAGTCCTTCAGGTGCCTTTTGGCAAACTCCAGGCGGGCTGCCATGTGTCTTTTACTAAGGAGTGGCTTCCGTCTGGCCACTCTACCATACAGGCCTGATTGGTGGATTGCTGCAGAGATGGATGTCCTTCTGGAAGGTTCTCCTCTCTCTACAGAGGACCTCTGGAGCTCTGACAGAGTGACCATCAGGTTCTTGGTCACCTCCCTGACTAAGGCCCTTCTCCCCTGATTGCTCAGTTTAGAGGGCCGGCCAGCTTTAGGAAGAGTCCTGGTGGTTTGGAATTTCTTCCACTTACGGATGATGGAGGCCACTGTGCTCATTTGGGACCTTCAAAGCAGCAGAAATTTTTCTGTAACCTTCCCCAGATTTGTGCCTTGAGACAATCCTGTCTCGGAGGTCTACAGACAATTCCTTTGACTTCATGCTTGGTTTGTGCTCTGACATGAACTGTCTACTGTGGGACCTTATATAGACAGGTGTGTGCCTTTCCAAATCATGTCCAATTAACTGAATTTACCACAGGTGGACTCCAATTAAGCTGCAGAAACACCTCAAGGATGATCAGGTAAACAGGATGCACTTGAGCTCAATTTGGAGCTTCATGGAAAAGGCTGTGAATACTAATGTACATGTGCTCTCTCAGTTTTTTTATTTTTAATAAATTTGCAAAAATCTCAAGTAAACTTTTTCACATTGTCATTATGGGGTATTGTGTGTAGAATTCTGAGGAAAAAAATTATTTAATCCATTTTGGAATAAGGCTGTAACATAACAAAATGTGGAAAAAGTGATGGATGTGCTGTGAATACTTTCTGAATGCACTGTACGCATGTTTTTGGTTTGCATTGAAACAAAACCAAAGAGTAACGACAAGAACTCAATTCCTGGTGTTTCTGCAAAGATATTTCAAAGTGGCCAGGACAACATCTTTAGAAAGGTTTGAAGTTATAAAAAGTATTATCTTTTCTTTTTTATTATACTTTATTAATCCCGAAGGAAATTACTTGGTTTTTCACATACCCCTTAGGGTCAGAGCGCAGGGTCAGCCATTGTACAGCATCCCTGGAGCAACTGAAGGTTAAGGGCCTTGCTCAAGGGCCCAGCAGAGTAGCATCTCTTTTGGCAGTGACAGGGATTTGAACCGGCAACCTTCGGGATACCAGTGCAGATCCTTAGCCACAGAGCCATCATTCCTCCCTCATCTTGTTGTGATCCTTCAGTTTTTTGACCGCAGCAGTGTTATATTTAAACAAATGTAATTTGGTTTGGCAGAAACAAAACAATTAAAATATGAATTAACACCGCAAGCTATAGTGCACTGCAGTATGGAGCAGCAAAGTACATACTGAATGTTGATAAAAGAATATGTAGATGTATGGCACTCATTTAATTAAATGGCAAAAGTACTGCTTAGTTATTATGTGCTTTTTTTGAAGAAGCAGGATGACCTTTGTGTTTATCATTTTTCCTACAGCTTTATTTTGACAAAATATTTTCAGAGTTGCTGATATTGGTCTATCCAGTCTCATCACTCTTCCAAGGTTCACTGGTCGCTCTGTTGCTTACTTTTAAATACTTATAAATAGGAAGCTATTCTGTGAAAACTAGAATCAGAATTCTAAGATAACACGTATCTCATGCTAAGTTTCTCTACACACGAGCTAGAGCTAATCAACTACATACCGACGTTGCTCCACACTAAGCCAAGACTAAGTTTCCCAGCACTAGTTTCTCACAGGGTGCCTTTAAGACAAATGATGTTAGTAAAACACTAATCATTCACTTAGAGCAGTTGATTCAAACAACGCATCTCAAAAAGTCTTGTTTTTAGTCAAGCAAGCTGACAGTCACTGGTTAGTCTGGTTTGGGGTATTAGAAAAAGGCAAATGCCTGATAAGAAGGGAGAGACCTAGCATTCTGGATTCAGCTGCTATGGCAGCTGGTTTTGTTTCTGTGCTCTGATGCTTTGGATTTAATTCCATGGTACATACCGTAGTATCAGAGCTCATGCAAAAAAGCTACTAATGCAAGCCAAAATAAACAAGACAAGCAGAAAAACATGTTAGATCTTTGCTGCACATATTTTAACGTTTTGAAAACATGTTAAAAGCACAGAACATTCGTAGTGATTTTGGAATCACATAAAAGGAAATGTGCACAAAAGGAGATGACTGCATTACTAGATATAAACTGCAAGAGAAGAAAGGTTAGGACACAACGATCAGATTTGGATAAGGCACAGAAAAGGCAGCAGTGCCAATGTAAGGACAGTGAGTAGAGAACAACTGAAAAGGAGGCAACAAATATAAATGGTTAATGGAAAAATGAAGACATCTGAGTTGCAGTTGTGGCTGAAACTAAAAATTACACTCAAATAACAATTGACTTGCAATTTGTACTTGCATTTCATGCTTCATATCTGTACTACAGATAGCAAATAAAAAACAAAAAAGAAAGAGTGTCTTTCTACAAGTCTGCAGTCTGAAATGAAGCTGGCACATATATGATAATCTACAATCCAGCATTAATTCCGTCACTCACTCCTAAAACGGCAGGTTTCAGTATGCTGCAGTATATAAGAGAACGCAGTTGCAATTTGATTTTACTCAACTCTGCGCACAATTTTAATAACAATATCAACTCAAACCCGTACTCTCTTCTGTTTCCTTTTCCGGTGTCCTTTTGGTGGTGGCACCGTGATGTTCCAACAATGATGGATGGATTAAAAGCCAGAAGTCTGTATGACCATTAACATCACGTGACTCCGTGAGAACCCTAACTACAAAGAGGACTGTTTCATTTGTGTTAGGTAGAATGCCCAGAGGGGACTGGGTGGTCTCGTGGCCTGGAACACCTGCAGATTTTATTTTTTTTCTCCAGCCGTCTGGAGTATTTTTTTGGTTTCGTTTTTTCTGTCCACCCAGGCCATCGGATCTTACACTTATTCTATGTTAACTAATGTTGTCTTATTTTAATTTCTTATTTTGTCTTTTATTTTTCTATTCTTTAATATGTAAAGCACTTTGAGCTACTTTTTGTATGAAAATGTGCTATATAAATAAATGTTGTTGTTGTTGTCAATCCCTTTCTGACAAAACAACTTTTTCACATCAACTCATATCTGCCTACAATCAGAAAAATAAACAGACAGATAGTGCATAAAGAGTATTGTCACTCTTTGACATTTTCATATTTTATTATTATACAACAATGAATAACAGATTTGTTATTTTTGACACTGATCAGCAGAAAAAAAGATACTCCCAATTAGGCAAATGAGATAGATAGATAGATAGATAGATAGATAGATAGATAGATAGATAGATAATGAAAGGTACTAGATAGATAGATAGATAGATAGATAGATAGATAGATAGATAGATAATGAAAGGTACTAGATAGATAGATAGATAGATAGATAGATAGATAGATAGATAGATAGATAGATAGATAGATAGATAGATAGAACACATCACTTTAGTTCTGTATGGAAATACACAGCAAAATAGAAACTTGAGAAGAGACAGGAGTCTGTTTCTAAATATTATAATCACATTAATGTCTGTCTACACTGAGATCTTGTGACTCAAAGTGATTTTCACAGGTGCAGTTCTATCGGTCATCTGAAATTGCACGGGTTTCAGCAGAAGGTGTCAAAAAACAATTTGACATTTAAAAAAAAAAATCAATGATCTTACAGGATTTGGGTGAATTGTTGCCTACCCTCACGACACTCGTCGTAGTCATTATACATTTAAGTTTAGAGTACGTTTGTAAGCCACTTAATCAGTGTGGTCATCTACATGGTATCTATGACTCTACTTCCTGACTTTGTTTTATCCAGCACTGAATTAAGAGATGCTGACACTTACAATGGCAGCAGTAGATTCAAGAGAAGGACACTCAAGACGCACACTCATGTGTCAGGGGAGCTCTCACCATTGCTACTTACACAAGAGCCCAGGTACTTGAACTCAGTGGTTTTGTTCAGGTCTTGATTGTCCACACGTATGGTCCTGGCCATCTGCAGGCCACTTTCAAGGTACTCAGTATTTTTGATGTTTATTCATAGGCCATGTTCCTCGACTCAATCAAATCCATTTTTGTGCCAGCCACTCGAGAGCAGTGTTTCTTCCATGATCATGACATCATCAGCATACAGTAGTGTCAATGGGATTTGCATTTGGATGTCTGCACCGGATGAAAAGGACTGGTGACAGCGCTGAACCCTGCTGGACACCAACACAGATTGGGAAGGGTGATGATGTTCTGACAGTCAGGGCTGGCACCAACATTGGGGTGAATTAGGCATTCGCCTAGGGCGCAGATCATGGGGGTTTCTAGCCATCTCACTGCATGTCTGGAGTTACCCTACAAATGCCCTAATCATTTGTTTCTGTAACTCAAAACTGCAGTTTCACACTCAGCAGCTGCCCTTGAGAAAATCTGCTTGTTAGCAAGATGAAGTGATAGTTACTTTGCAAAGTGATATGAATTAAGAAGAAATCTGACAGTTATGCAGTTACATTAAGCCTGTAATACAGGTATGGATGGCATAATATTATATTTTGTCCACACACAGAGAGAGGAGTTAAATTAATATTGAATAATTTCCATTTCCTTCCTGTGATAATAATTATTTGGCTTCCAAAATTTAGCTTTGAAACAACAAACATATCTATTTTAACAAAACAGAACTGGAACTAAAAACTTAAACATCGGTATTCTCTGCTAGTTAAAATCTAAAGCACAGGGAGACACAAGACAAATTACTTAATTTGTACTTGTCAAATAATATTGCACGATATTAATGGTAACATGAAAGACTTTTTCAGATAAGAAATTAAAGTCAAACAAAAACAGCCAGTTAAGGCATATTAGATAAAATATACTTACAGTATCTAGACAGTAAGCTTTATGGAGCAGAAATACATTTAGTGATCACGAACTTATAACTGAATACCAAGAGGCTTAGGGGAAAAATGGCAAATGTTAAAGGCTGTGACATTTCTCTGTAAAAATAAAAATATCTAATGGCATAGACTGTAATCAACCTACCAGAAATAAGAGTAAATTGAAAGGACAGAGCCGCAATACGTGAGGAACAGATTTAGCAGCATACTGTACGTTAAGTTATTAACTGAAAGTTCCAACACAATTGACTGAGACAACTCAATATTTGTGAGGTGTATGCTGCAACTAAATAAAAAAAATCAAATGGAGGATAAAGGAGGAGGGTTAATTGAAATGTTTCTGATTAAATAGGTTAGCTTCACAACAATTAACACATATCTAAAAATAGCTATTGTTTAAACTCTTTTCTTGTATATTTATGTAACTTAAACTGAAACACCATGTCAACTGTTGATCCACACTCAGAAGGGAGTGGTGGCACAAGCAGGGAACTATGTTCCCAGTAATAATTCATTGTTAGTCTTCTAAACAGTTTAGAATTAAATTACACAGCAAGTCCAGTCCTAACAATACTACAGTAATTCCTCCATGGAGGGTGGGATTTCTGAACACAGACTAGAATGTCTAGACTGATAATATGCAAGTCTGATGTGATTTTTTTTATAATCTTGAAGCAAGTATGTAATATGGTCATGAAAGAAAATGTACATTATTTATGTTATTACTGGGTACTCGATGCTGCTGAGAGGTGCAGTTGCTAAATAATTTCCCCTGGAGGAAAGATTTTCTCCCCCCTCTCCCAGAGCAAAATTTTACTGACTAAACCTACCGTAGGAAGCAACTCTGCATACATGTGACAAGTATATATTATATACAAATACATAAACATACACACACAGTATTTTTATGTGATAATATTCAATGTTCAGTAGCCTTATGACCTGTGGGTAGAAACTGTCCCTGAGTCTACTGATGCGAATTTCAACGGTCCTGCAGTGTTTGCCAGGAAGGAGGATTGACATAACCAGCTGCGTACGCTGGCTGACGTCTTTAATAATCCTGCTTTGTCTTTCTAAGGCAGCCAGTGTTGTATAGAATACTGTGAACATAAACCTGACACACTGCTCATAGAAGAGCTGAGGAAACTAATGAGATTTGTTAAAATCCAAGATGCTATAAATTTACTGCCAAGCGAAAAACTGGTCAAGACAGGTGTCCAGAACAATTATATAAAAACAGTCTGCTAATTTAGCATCACTACCACTTTGTTTTTCAATCTTCCGAAGGTCTTTCATTAGTGTGGAATGGGAATATTGCTTTGCTGTACTATGCGAGTTTGGGTTTGGACCCCATCTAAGGATTTGTTAATACCTTGCATCCATTTTTTGTTGGGATAGGCTCTAGAAGGTTTGGAAAATGGATGGATGGATGGATAGTTGGATGTACATTAACATTTTCATATAAAAGTTTTAATTTGTTTGCTGTCTAAGTTGTATTTGCTATTTCTTACTTCACATACAAACAATAAAAAAAACTTGGCCAGAAGGTGTTCAAACCGCTATAGGAACTGTGTGTATTGTCAGACAACTGAACGGGCAGTACCATCTCCAGGCATGAGGGGGTAATGTTAGGAACAACTTCTCCCCTTTTACCTCTAGAACTAAACCCTTCCAAGAGTGCAGACATTATTTCCTGTGGCCACAAACAGAGTCTTGTTTTTTTTTAATCCCCGGATGGGACATAAAGAACCCTAGCACCAGAAACCAGCTTTCATTTTTGGAACCCCCGTCTCAGAATAGCTTGGTGCACCAGAAGCGACCTTATTATTAACATTTATAATAAACGACATTCTCTTATCAAAGCTTTTTGTTTTTACCTGCCTTTTATCATTCCATTATATGGAGCATATGGATGCAGGTCCTAATGTGTCTTATATAAAAGTATATAAAATATATATAAAATTAGACCGTAAGCCAATACTGTTAGAAAATGAAAAACGCACAATCTAATTTGCATTGTGTGAAGGATAAAATACTGGACTGCTGCTAATAGAAGACAGGAAATAAGGTCAGGTAGAGGCATAAGATGACATCAAAGAAGTTTGGATCACAGGAGGTATGCTGCCGAAGATGAATGAACAACGGAAGTGGAAACAGGTAAACACAGAGTGGCATAAGAAACATAGGAACCTGAACAACACCCTCAAACAGGAAACAGACAAGGCAAGAGTGAAGGCTAAGGAATGTGAGGTATTAGAAAAGCAGTGCAGAAAAGGAAAGCTGGATTTGACAAACTGGAAAAGTGAACAAGGTCAAAGGAATGACAAATGGGAATTTATATAAACTTTGATAGCAAAAATGATAGCAGATCTAATTGGAGTGATCAAACCAGACAGACAAAGAAAACGCACTTTAGAAAAATATATCAGGAAGGGAGGATTCCATATTACACAAAAATCTGATGTTTGAAATTTACAATCACTGGCTAAGCTAAAGGATAAGGATCAACAGGCTGGTTGGACTGTAAAACATTGCAAATTAAATTATAAATTCCCTCATAAATTTGTATAATTATTGTAAAAGGCTCCATTAAAAATGTTTCTTCTGTTAGAAAAAACAGTCCTCAGCTGAGACCATACTTTAATATATAGACTTAAAGTAAAATATTAGTGGAAATAAAATAAAGGCAGTTATGTACACTTACAAACAGAAGAGTAAAAAGTTTTAGTAAAAAAAAAAAAAATCACTTTTTTGGTGAATTACCCTAATCTCACACTGAAACAAATGAGAGAAATCCAACATTTAACTGAAGTAAATTTATCTTGAGAAAAATGCCACTGGAACCTTGACTAGAAAGGTATTCAACAAAATTTGAGCATTTTAGCAGTAAACACTCAAGCTGGATTTGGCATAAAAAGAAGGATGGCTGTACCAAAAAGAAACTGATCCCCACTGCCAAATATGGTGGATATTCTGTGATGTTGTGGGGCTGGTTTTCTTACAAAGGCCCTAGGAACCTTGTTAAGGTACATGGCATCATGGACTCATGAAATACCAGATTTTAAACCTAAATTTGTCTGCCTCTACCAAGAATCTAAAACTGGGCCAGTCCTTGGATCTTCCAGCAGCAGGACAATGATTCAAACCAAATATCCAAATCAAAATGGTTAAAGGAGTGTAAAATAACGCTTCTGGTTAAAGGAGTGTAAAATAACGCTTCTACCACGGTAATCTCCGTCCCCATACCTTAACCCCACTGAAAACCTGTGGGATGATCTTAAAAGGGAGTACGCAGGAGGAGGACCTGTGACCCAGGATGCTGTGGAGAGATTCTGTACAGAGGAATGGTCTCAGATTGCCTGCTCTACATTCTCCAACCCTATAAGATGTTATTGGAAAAGGCACTGTGCTGTTTTATTGGCAAAGGGAGGCTGCAAAAAGATTAAATGCAGGGGTGTCAGTAATCTTTGCATGTGTGGTTTGCTAAAAATTATTTTTTTTTTGATGAGGAATTATTCTTCATTGACGAATGATTACGGGAAGCTGGCCTCTGTGCCAATTCATATTTATACTCCACTTAAACAGGAAGCCATCCAGAAGTACTTCTCGATGAGGGATTTTTTTTGTAATTCAGAGATTTGGATAATTCAACAAACTGTGACTTTTTACAACACTTTTCAGACATTTTTACCAGGGGCGGCAATAATTGTAGATAGGCGCATACATACATACATACATATAAAGTATGGGTGCAAAAACTTTGGAATCTGCAAGAAATTGCAACATTTTTGATAGAAACTGATAGCTTATGATTGTTTTGTGGAATTAAGGTTATTCTATCTCAAAGATTGCCAAGAAACTGAAACTTTCATATAAATATGTTCACTACTGTCTTGAGAGAAGAGGGAAAGCTGGATATAACCAGGACAGAAAAAGTGGTGGTCCCAGATGCATAACTGCACAAGAGGATACGTACATCACAGTCTGTAATTTACAACACAAACGCATTATTGGTCCTCAGTTGGCTTCATCCTTAAATAATAAATCATAAATCACTAATGTCCTGCAGTAATAACCATTTTCAACATTAGTAATGTTTTGGTTATATTTCTAAGTAATGTAATGGTGCCTTAAAAAAAAATTATCAACTTATCAAAAACATGGAGATTGTTTGGTGTGTACAGACTTTTGAATGCTAGTGTACACAAACTGGATTTCCAGAGTGTGTTCCTTATTTTTCAAAGTTCCTGGCCATTCATATTTTTCACTCATTAACATTCTTTAAATTTAGACTTGTCAAGCAATAGCTATATTACTGAGAACTAATAAACATGCAAAAAAAACTATCAATGATAACATCTGTAAGAGCCATTTTCCCAGTTATACAAGATTCATGAATATTTTACAAGATGACAAAGCATAATCTATGGGAGGTTCCTATAACCCTGATAGGTTGAGTGAAGTTGGTATATTCTAGCTATTTCTATCTGTTCTGACTAAACCTTATTCTTCAGTTAGTGACCAGCTCCAAGGTGTGGAAGGCATATGGTTTTAAACTCTGCCCGGGCATGTGCCTATGGGCCTTTTGAGTGTTTGAGGTAATTCATAAAACGCCACTTATTTAAGTGCAGAGCCGTACATTCAAAGCGTACAGAAGGAGAAACTAAGAATCTTTAAGTATAGAAGAAGTTAAGAATCTTTGAGCAAAGAAGAAGAAAAGAACTTTTAATTACAGAAATAGCTAAAGTTTCTCAAGAAAAGCTAAGTTTAGAGAAGATACATTTTTCCTTTTTTTGCCTTTTATTCTACATGTGTAACTATTTTTCCTTTTATTCTTGTGTGGATTATTTGCTTTTAACTTTCACTAAATATTTTTAAAACAAACTTTTGGACTGAGCGATTTCTTTCGGCACGTGTTTTACCCGTGCTTGATCTCGCCTTGTACTTCGGTGGCTACAACATCTTTCCTGAAAAAAATACTTTCATAAAAACCCTGTTAAGTGCTTCTATTCTGGATGGAAATCTTGGTTGTTTAAATACAGTATAATTCATATGCTGTGCACACAGTTCTGCATCCATCCAGTTTCTGGAATTACTTACTCAGCATAAAGTCACAAGAATCTGGTGTCTGCAGTGTTAGCATTATGTCACAAGGTAGAAAGCAAATGCAAATGGCACCAGCAAATTACAGATCATACTCAATCACACATCCACATGCAAACTGGGCCAATTTAGAAACCAATGTACATTACAGCATCCCTTTGAACCCTGGAAAGAAAGCAGACTCTTGAGTAACCCTACACATACACAAAGTGAACAATTACGCTGCACATGGAAGGCACCACAGGAGACAACTGGACTGGACCAGCAATACCCATTACACCAGTGGGCCCCTTTTAATATTGTGTGTGATTTGTGTACATCCTAATCTTTGTTTTTCTGAGATATTAAAGCATATCTTAGTAAAAACACTATTTGGTGTGAATTTTAGCAGAAAAACAAGATGTGCATGTGAATATCTTAATACAGTCGCATTTTATTTCTGTTTGAAGGTACATACTGTTTTTGCCATTGGCAATTTGCAGTTCCACTGCTTGCTGCTCATGGAGGTTATATTTGCCTGAACACTTACACAAATCAGAAGCATTCTTTGTTGTCCTACCGGCTTCCTTTAATTACAAAAGTGATCGGCTATAAATCAATGGGATAACAAGAGAGAAAAGGCCCGTGGATTTTTTGTCAAAATTCTATACAATTACGATCCAAGTTGCATGTAACACCTCAAATCGGCAACACATGAAAGTACATTAAGAAAAAGAAGTCTGATTAATGTTGAATATTTTTTTAAGCAAAACAAATAAAACAAACTTACATATTTTATGTTTGCCTTTCATTGGGAATTTCACAACCAGTTCCTGAGGATTTGTGCAGATGAAAACAAAAGGAGAGCTCGATTCCTCATGTGTATCTGGATACTGGAGAAAGAAAAATTTAAAATGTTGATCTTCTAAAACTGAATTTGAACACTTTATTTATGAGTACATCATTTTCTTAAAACTTGAAAGTATTATTAACTGAAGAGTACTCTCAGATTAAAAACGACACACTAAAAAGCACTTCTCAACTACTCTGCAAGTGAAAAATGTGGCAAGCTCTTCTTAAAACCTCCATCACAAAGTATTTACTGCTCCTCCTCAGGCATCTCTCCCTTTTCTCCACCTTGATACTGTATTGTGAAACAGATGTGCTCCTTTTCCTCTACTCTTAGAACTAACTGAAATGCTAATATTCTCGTGCTCTGCTCCAAATTTCATTTCCCTGTCTTTTGTTGCCAATGTACTTTGCTGCTAATCACTGTAAAGTATTTTAAGTGTCTTCATTTTTTGCAAATTACTTTATTTAAAGCTACACGTTTAGCAAATAGTAATATTGCACAGCAATTATGGATAATTACAAGGTTTCAGTACAGTCAGTATACAATGTAATGGAAGATTGCTATTGGGGCACCCAGAAGTAAAGCAGTTGTAAGCAAAAGAGTTAACAACAACTGTATTTAATGTGTTATAGTTACACCGGGTCATTTCAATGCAAAAACCTATAGCAGCCCTTCTGTATACGATATGTAAAAAGAGACCAATAGCACAAAGTTTGTCTAGCTTTGATTATGTTAGTTTACGCATATAGATAATTCAAAATGTGCTCATCAGCTAAAAAATGCCATCCTCTCTATTTACTCGAGTTCGGAAATCGTAGTGCCACTCTGTTTGTGCCTCCTGTAAAAGGAACAGGAGAGCTAAGCCATAAAGGGATTCTGAAGAGCTGCTCGCACTTGAAATAGAAAAGACAGTTATTAACAAAAATATAAACAGACTGTACTTAGAAGTTATGTGCACATAAAAAACAGTGGTGATTAAATGAAGAGATTTAGTATGAATGTTTGCAGGACATGTGTGTGATTTCTGAAGATTTTTAAGATAATATAAACTTTTCATTTCATGCACAATGCGCAGGGATCCTGCCCTTGGACCTTTTTATTGCAGCCTACTTTATCATTTTTTAAAACACATGGCCTGCAATGACTGTTAGTTTTCCAAAAGACCCCCTTCAAGTGTGTTTTATATGTAGACTGTATCCTAATCTAATTTACGTTTACACCTGCCAGTAGAATTCATTTCCAGTGTCTCCATGTATTTATCTGTGCAGCACAGTGCACTTACTGGAGGTCAGAATGAAAATTGATCCAAAGAAAGTTGACATTCCAAACTTCCATAAAGATTATCACACATATCACACTCACTTCCTTTTGACAAGATATTAGTAAATGATACAACTACAGCTACTGAAATGTATAAATTACAAGGTGAAATTCATACTTTGACATTCAGCAGGTGAAAATAACCATGAACAATATATGGAGAAAAAAACAAACAAAAACATTTATTTCTGCAGACAGAATAGTATAAAGAAAAAGTGTTTAAATTCAAATGGCTTCTTACTTAGTCTAATACATTAAGCTTAATGTGTGTTTTTTTTGGTATTCAAAAATCACACCATTCTTACAGAAGTTAGGCTTTATTGGTTAAAAAATAATAACAGATAATGTGGTATGTGGCTATTGAAGATTTACACCATCCAGTTTGTAGAAAAGAGAGATCTGTACCAATACTGGTAACCCGGTAAACTTCCATCAAACTCCTCAACAAATTACAGAACTGCATTTAAATAAAAAATTTATATGGTTCTAATAAAAATTAAAATCTTCAAATCTTGTAAAAATATTTTAAATTGCCAATTATTGAACTTCAAAATATTACACAGAATGTGCTATTTTTGTCAGAACATGCCAATCAGAACAAGAATCTTTCCAAAAAATAAGATTCCTGAAAAGCACTCAAGATAAGCTCAGCCATACTACTAGCCACCTTCTTCCACTATTACTAACAGTACTACCAGAGCTCCCTGTCCAAATACTTCCATCACCTTCTAAAGTTACTGTGAAACGGCCATTTTTGCAACCTCCTTTTGTTCCATGCCAAACGGCTGCCATTTCCAAAATACAAAAAAAGTCCAATAGGTGATATTTTTTTACAAGATTACATACCTAGAAAAAAACATGACTGTTTAAAAGTTGATATGTCTTAAAGCCCACACAACAAAACACTACTTTTCCCATTTGTTGTGTTCCACCCTGTTATCCTTCCACCTGAGTGCCTTCTAAATTCTCTGCTTTTCCACTGTAATCATTTACTTTTGCCAAGACAACTTTTTTAATTACATTCCACAATTGTTTTATTACCGTTGTGTGCATTTTAAGCAGCTCATTGAGAGAGTCACATCCATAGTCATGTTTGCAACAAATAACCTGGACAGGATATCCATCTTGAAAGGTTGATCTGAGTGAGGGGCTGCAATGTGTAGCCTGCTGAAATCTTACACTTTGATAAAGATTTGAATGCTGCAACAGTTCTCTGATGTACTGGAACGCACCTACAGTTGGTTTATCTTAAGGGCTACTTCTATATAAACTGCTTTCTAGAAAACATTTTCCCTCAGTGAAGTCCACAGACTGTTCATTATGGGTTTTTCACCTTACATGCTATTTTACTCCCTTAAGTTTCAGACCAACCAAGTTACTGACCTGTTCTTGGAATTCTTGCTGAGATAGGCAGTCAGTTACATTTACACATCCGAGAAGGCATCCTGTGGGATAGTCCTTTGGAAATTCAACTCCTAAAAAAAAAAACAGAAATCATGACACGACCTCCAGATAGAAAGTTCCAAAATAAAATACCACACAACTAGTACACTGATAAGACAAAACATATATAAAAAAAAAAATCACAGAGTTGGGACATTTGTTTTACTCTAAATATATGGACAATGTTTTAACTAAATAGATCAATAACCGTAATACACAGCTAAAAATTTCCACTACCAGATATGAACTTAAATTTAAAGGAGTTCTCTCAGGATGATGTAAACTAAATCTTTCAATCCATCTACCCACACAGCACTTTTTAATTTGCTTACCGAATTCAGAGAAGTTCGAAAAGTCTAACCCTAACCTAACCTCAGAACAAAGATTACTGTTTATCACCAGCAGCAAAAACAGTCCCACTGGAGGGATTCAGATATAGCAGCATATTTTACTATATGACGTTTTACTGTGAGTACCCTCAGGGGGCTAACACTAACATCGACTGTATCAAAGGAAGTGACAAATACATATTTTTACTTTTCCTTCTGTACTTTCTTGCAAGATGGTTGAAATTTCTAGGATTTACTTTGATTTGTAACGTGTCTGAGGAAATACAAATTTGTTCCCTGACACACAGGTGATTATCTTCTGAAAAATACTCTGTGCCTAAGAAATTACATGGGCAGTGACTACAATGGCTGGAATGTATGCTAATCTAGTCATTTGTGCTTTTGAAACATCCACATATCCCCAATGCCACCCCTAAACACATAAGATATATGTCATGCATACACCAAAAATATTCAGTCTAGGAAAATGAATAATAGTCACCAATCTACCAGGTCTTGCAAAAGTATCTTAACCAATTCTCTAATTTTACTGAATAGCAAATTCTCCACTTAAATTTTGTTCAATGCCATTTGTATTGATCACAGATGCTTGCAACCCTATACATGTTTAACAATGTTGCTTATTTTTTCATTTAAATATCAGATGATTTAATTATTTAGTAGTTCATCTGACATAGGTTTAATAAAAATATATAAGAAATTGCTGGAATGTGGAAGTAACTGTTGTTCACATTTCAGACTGCAAAGGATAGTTTGCAGACTAAAGATTTTTTTTTTTTTAAAAGGGTATCGGGAACAGTTACTAAACCTGCTTCCAGATGCCACCAAAAAAACTGAAATGTTTTCCAAGTAAGCTGAAAATGTAATGTTGCTAGGAAGAAAGATGGAAGATAACTAAAATAAACACCATCCACCATTTGTATTTTATTTATTATTTTTAATATTTTTAATATCTTCTGCCTAGAAAAAGAATATTTTAGTAAATGCATTGGCTGCAATGATATCTATAGGAAGCAAAAATACACTGGAACTGCAGGAAAGACTATTTGACTGTTGTCTCAAACAAAAAATAGCAAAGGAATGGGATAATAAAAAATAAATTGCTTCTTTAATCAAAACTCAACAGATTGAACCTTTGAACCCAATAAGCTAAAACACCCATTTGTAAATTAAAGAAACACATTAAATGAATCAAGCACCATACATATCAGTAATATATCTGCTGTAATCTGCATTTTGCATATTTAAGGATGCAAGTACTTTAGAAAATTGAACTGATAAACCAGATATCCTAAATAATTACTTTTACTTCTAACAACTGCTGAAACCTCAAGTATACTTAAAGGATGATTGTCATTCATCAATCCATGCAGATGTCCATCCTTCTTCTAACATGCAGTGATGAGTTGAACCCCTTGTCGGGAATCTTGACTGGATGGTGTGATTGTGTACTGAAGGACACAATCGTAACACACAGCTAATTTAGAGCAGCTAACTAATCAACCTGAATATACGAGTATATACACCTTAATATAGTTTCTATAGGCTGTACATCAATCTTCACTACCAGTTTGGACACACCCAGAGGTTTTTATGTATTTAATAGAAATCAATACTTTTTTAATCAATATGCCATTAAATTGATTTAAAAGTATAGTCAATACATTACTAGTGTTTCTAATGCTTATTACTGCTTAAAATGACAGATGTTTTCATGTATTATTCACATTTGACTTCAAAACCCCATTTTCAGCAGCCATTTCTTCAGTGTCCAAATACATACTGTACATGTGATTTGGTTGTTACAGAAACCTCTGCAGTTGCATTAGCATTGCTGAAAATCAGTTATTCTGTTCATCTAGGTACTGGCATTCCCAAAGTACAGTTCTGGGTTCAAAAAATGGACAAAATGAAACGGCTTTCTCAACAAACATTTCAGTCTTTTTTCTTTGTGTAAAATTATTGTTATTCCCTTTGATAGACTGCAAAGAAACCAACATTCCTGTCTTGAGAGACGAGGGCAAGTGAAATCTAACCAGAACACAATATGAAGGGGGAGGCTCAGATGCAAAACTAAATAAGAGGATAAGTTTGTAGTTTTAGAAACAAGTGCCATATCTGTGGTCTTTACCCATTTTAATCCTTTCTTTTTATTTGCCAGTCCAGATATGGATTTTTTCCTTGAAATCCTGCCTATAAGGCCAGGATCCTTGAGTTATCTTTTCTCTGTTGAAACAGAAACTCGACAAACAAAGCTAAACAAACGGCCCACCATAAGGACACAAACAAAGCTGGTCACGAATGATATAATGCATCTAGTTTCACTTTGCCGGAAAACTCAACTTTCATTTTAAATGGAAATACTATAGACAAAAAGAAGGCTTGCCAATGGGGTCAACATTATAAGGACTCTTGGTGGAACTGGGAATGCAGCGATTTGAAAGCTTGTCTCTAACTTGGTACACACCAAAACTGCGGATAAGCTATGTTGATGACACATTTGTCATATTAAAAAATGACCAACTGAATGATTTTCACAACCACATCAATGCAGTATTCCCTGCGATCAAGTTTACTACGGAAAAAGAAATAAACTGATGCATTGATTTCCTGGACATATCCATTGAAAGAGGTAACGACGCCACTCTGATACAGGTATTTATCATAAGGAATGTTATGCAGACGAAATATTAACTTTGCTAGCAATCACATATCATCTCATAAATGGAGGTGTGTAAAGACTCTGTTCAAAAGAGTACACACCCATTGTAATACCAAGGAGACTAAAAAGAATGAAAGACACTATATTTTCCAACTGCTCACATCAAACGGCTACCCAAAGACATTCAGCAGGAGACCCGAGCAAACAACTGACTCCAACCTGATGCCCCATCCCACCTGGCACACACTTCCTTATCATCACAGGGCATCAGAAGGTACAGCATGTATCCTGTCCAGAGCAGGCATCAAAGCAGATCACAAGCCTACAAACACGCTATGTACAGAAATCAGCAGCAGAGACATGGAAAGCTGTTTACAGCATACCATGTAATACATATTCAGCGGTATACGTGGGACAAACACCAAAAACACTTGTAACACATATACTGGAACATCGCAATGCAGTCAGAAGAAAGGACCCATGGTCTCCGATTTACACACATACAAGTTTGACCAGACACACATTTAAATAGGAATCACTACAAGTAAAATACAAGGCTAATACTAAAAGTGCCAGAGAACTGGCTGAAACGTCGCTATCCAATGAAAACGCCATTAAGAGATGTTTGGACATGAAGCCAGCATATGCAGGCTTGAAATGATGAGCATGCAAACAATAAATAAGACTTTAACCCCACCTCATGAATTCTCTTCCCTGTGTGTCCAGTCCCTCAGAGCAGTTTGGCTTTGGTGACCCAATGAAAGAGGAATTGTGAATGTGCGATGTACAAGGAGGAATAAAGGCATATAAGGCACCCTGAAAGAGTGGCCTTCAAAGACAGCAAGTATGAAACTGGACAGGAGACGAGAAAGGTGGCTAGAAAATAATAACTGAGTCTAAGCAGCAGGCTTTACAGGAACGTGCTGGAGAGACGGAGAGCCGGTGAAGAGACACACAAAAATATAGAGGAAAGGTTCTGAATGTACATGTAGGGCAAGAGATAGAAAATATTTTTTGATCATTCTATTACCTGTCTTTGACAGGTATCATGGCTAGTACCACAATAAATACTTACAAATAGTAATACAATTAATTTAATTTCTTGTGCTTTCCAAAAAACACCTTGATATCTAGCAAGATGGTAGCAACAACAACATGGGTCTATCCGTCAAACCATTCCTTGAGACAATACAACCACTCCAATTATTTGTTACATTCTACCAAATGTACACTCTTATTTAAATTAATAAGGTAGTGACTAGCAGAACAGGTATGCTTAAGATGTAATTTAACATATAAATCTATCAATTAGTTGGTAACCACAAATAATGGTGTGCCTTGAGCAGACATTTGGGAATGCCTAAGCTAATACACTCTGACAAGCATAAAATCGTAGTTTGTTATCAAAAAGGAAAACAGTGAGCGATAGCACAATAAACTTAATTTTCAATGTGTTATGTATAGGCTGTCAAACAAAAATGGAAAAAAACTAGGTAAGCTATGAATAAAAAATGCATTGAAAGACCCAAAAAAGCTGTATGCAACCTGATGAACAATGTTCAATGAGAAATAATGAAATCCTATGACATGCTTACTCGGCATCTTGCAGAGTCATCTGGAAACAAAGTACATGAATTGACCATGCAAACATTTCTGAAAAGACATAGTCTTGCAGGACGTATTTCAGCTAAGAAATCATTCTTGCAGACAGGCAAGAAGTAGAAGGGTACAAATCTGAAAGTTCTGGTTCACAAATATGCCAGTATACAGTGGGTACGGAAAGTATTCAGACCACCTTCAATTTTTCACTCTTTGTTATATTGCAGCCATTTGCTAAAATCAATTAATTTTTTTCCTCATTAATGTACACACAGCACCCCATATTGACAGACAAAAAAAAAAATTTTTGAAATTGTTGCAGATTTATTAAAAAAGAAAAACTGAAATATCACATGGTCCTAAGTATTCAGCCCCTTTGCTCAGTATTTAGTAGAAGCACCCTTTTGAGCTAATACAGCCATGAGACTTCTTGGGAAAGATGCAACAAGTTTTTCACACCTGGATTTGGGGATCCTCTGCCATTCCTCCTTGCAGATCCTCTCCAGTTCTGTCAGGTTGGATGGTAAACGTTGGTGGACAGCCATTTTTAGGTCTCTCCAGTGATGCTCAATTGGGTTTAAGTCAGGGCTCTGGCTGGGCCATTCAAGAACAGTCACAGAGTTGTTGTGAAGCCACTCCTTCGTTATTTTAGCTGTGTGCTTAGGGTCATTGTCTTGTTGGAAGGTAAACCTTCGGCCCAGTCTGAGGTCCTTAGCACTCTGGAGAAGGTTTTTGTCCAGAATATCCCTGTACTTGGCCGCATTCATCTTTCCCTCGATTGTAACCAGTCGTCCTGTCCCTGCAGCTGAAAAACACCCCCACAGCATGATGCTGCCACCGCCATGCTTCACTGTGGGGACTGTATTGGACAAGTGATGAGCAGTGCCTGGTTGTCTCCACACACTGAGGAGAGGCAAGACACATGACAGCCCGCATGGAGTTTGCTAAAAGACACCTGAAGGACTCTGAGATGGTGAGAAATAAGATTCTCTGGTCTGATGAGACCAATATAGAACTTTTTGGCCTTAATTCTAAGCGGTATGTGTGGAGACAACCAGGCACTGCTCATCACTTGTCCAATACAGTCCCCACAGTGAAGCATGGCGGTGGCAGCAGTGGGGGGGCAGGCAGTGTGAATGCCTAGAGAGCGAGGGTAGACGCCGGCCGGTGAAAAAGGAGTTTTGGTGGGCAGGAAAACGTCTTCCGTGTTTCTGCAGGAGCATCTAAGAAGACGCCTGTTTGTCGCGGATGCGAATAGCTGTATGTAGCGTGTAAAACAGTTTTCTATGGTGCACACGGTCGTGCGTCGTAACCGAAAACTCAGTTTTTAAAGACTGATTACTTCATTGTGATTTAACCTCAGTTATATAGGATTGTTTTACGGATCCCACAGGATACACCTCGCAAACCGTTTCACACGCTGCATATGACGATTCACCTCCGCGAGAAACAATTGTCCTCTACGACAGACAAATATAAATGACGCCATTTTCTCTGTGTCATCGCGTTCGAGTTGGTGGGCGTGGCCCTGCGAGTTGTCGTCGTATCCAATGGTGTTGGAGTTGGTGGGCATGGCTCTTTCCTGCGTGCGCCATAGTTGTCTCACTTGTCGGCGGCTTAGTGAATCCACGCCCCTTCCGGCGTGCTTTCCATGGTTGTCTTGCCTTAGTGAATTATATATATAGATAGATGATTATTAAATAAACAGTTGAGGTTTGTAACAGACAAAAGAATATGCTGAATGATGAGAGATGCATCATACGCTCGTATACACCACCATTCAACCATACCATTAAAATTACTATATGCAAGCTTTACGATTAGCACTAAGAAGCAAATTTTGCTCTATAAAACAACACAACATACTACTGTATATATCTAATTAACTCTATTTACAACCTACACTAACAAACTGAACAAGAGAACAACAATTGTGAATACAGGTAAAATTCTGTTACAACGAATATCTTTACAAAAAAATTTTCATTACAACGAAGCATTTTTATGGTCCTGACAGTTTCCCCATATGATACGTGTCTATAGAAATCTCGTTCCTACGAATTACATTCAGCAGAGACTTTCATTAAAACGAAGAGACCTTGAAATCCTTGAATGAATCATCCACACAGCAGCTAGCTCTGTGGTCGCAGCTCAGTTCTGCACAACAATCCTTAAAAACATTGTAATTTTTTTTTTCTTTCTTTGAACTTTCCTCGTACTGTTTTTGTTTCCTGCAGTTTTCAGTGATACCTTTTGCTTATTGCTCGTCAACATTTGAAAAACATCCATTGGAATTTAACTCATTGTCACCCTCCTATAGAAACGGCAGACAAAAAAACGATAATAGTTCATATTAGATTAAAAAAAAACTTTACATTTTTGAAGCTCTTGATTGCGGCAAAAAGAAGAAAGACATTGCCAGTGAATTCGGAATTTTGCCATTGACACTGTCAACTTTCTACAAAGACTGAGCAAAAAAAAGAAGAAAAATCTTGGGTTAAAAATGTATGTGAACTGCTGCATTTGAAGACGTTGAAAAGCAGTTTTATATGCGGTTCAGTGATGCTCAATCAAGAAACATTCCTGTTAATGCGGCACTCATTCAAGAAAATGTGACGTTTCTAAACTCTCTTGAGACCTCCCACAACTGGACTTACAAACCGAAGAGCATCCCAAAGTGCGATCACCGCGTCTGTGGAAGACTATTTATCTGTTGCCGGGGCAATAGCAGGCTCACAGCTCTGCTGTGTCGCTCCGCCAAATCAAACAGAAAAGATCTCGATTGGTGAAAGCAAGGAACATTGTAAATGCAGGGAACAGGATTACTTAGCCACTAAACTGGTCACAACCCAGCCTGACTACTGTGTATAAGAGAGTGGCAGACCCCATTACAATAACCGTGCTGTTACTGTTTCAAGCTGAATAAAGGTGTTACTAACATACTGAGACTCAGTCTCATGTTTTGGAGTGTAAGACAGGGGACTTATAGCACAACCCCTATCTTTTACGATTCGCTTCTGTGGCACCTCACTGCACCGCTATGAGCCTGCTGTTGCCCTGCCCCCCAGCAACAGACAAACAATCTTCCAGCAGCAATCGCGCTTCAGGGCACACTTCAGCGTGACGTTCCCGTTGGGTGGGGGGGATCTGATTGATAACTGTGCTACCCACAACATGCTTTCACATTTAGATAATGTTTGCGTTGAATTCCTCCCACCCAATTGCACAGCAGGACTTCAGCCTTTGGGTTTGGGCATCATTCACACCCTGAAAGTTTATTATCACAAGGAAATGGCGAGAAAAATTCTCGTCAGCATAACATGTAGACGGGAGTAGATTAAAATTGACGCGAAAGAAGCTATTGAAATGATTGCAAACACCTGGATGCAAGTTAAAGAAAGCACTATAGCAACAAATACCAGGTGGTCCAGATCTAATTATGTATATCCAGATCGTCTGGATGACTTTGATTTATGCAGGGACAATTCAGTTTGGTGGAAAGACGATTCTTCATGTCGTCAGTTCACACACTTCTCGATGGTCCGGGATTTTTCAGATGATTTTCTATGTAATAAACTTAACAAGTTATAGTGTAATGAAAATTGCATAATTAGATCTGGACCACCCTGTATAGAATCTCATTACAATGAAATTTCCATTACAACAAAATATTTTTTAGGTCCCTGGCAGTTTGTTCTAATGGAATTTTACCTGTATAAAGAAATACTGTTTGTGCATAAAGATGCACACATTTACTTTAAAAATATTTCAATACATTTTTCTTTTTTTTTTCCTATCATGAAACTAATTATATATATATATATATATATATATATATATATATATATATATATATATATATATATATATATATATATATATATATATATATATATAGGCTTGTACCTCCTCCAGACAACGAGGGGGCGGCGCCCCGGTGCCTGAAAAACCCTGGGGCCCAGCACTTCCGCCACACCAGGAAGTGCTGGGGGGGAAGAAGACAAAACTAGTTAAAATAACAAAAGCCATTTCTTGCATTTTTTTTTCTTTTACCTTCTTTGTAGATAAACCTATATGTATCTTCAACCTGGGAAATTTCTTGTGGAGTTGGCCTCTTGGCTGCAGCTGCTATCCAAAGCCGCCCCCTGTGTGGGGTGTACCAGGTTCTCCCTTCAACTCTAAAATAAGGTAAAAATTGTTTAGCATGTATTATACAAAATGTGAAAAACAACAATCCCCTTCAAATTTGAAAAGATCACAAAAAATAAACAAGCTGTGTATCATTTTCATTAACTAGATTTTTCTACTATAGCGTCAGGGGAATATACCGCCCATTCCAGTAATACTGGAATTAAGAAAAACATAAGCTCAAAACAGGGTTGCCTTCCAGTCAAACAAGGGTTATTTGTAAGCACAAACACACATACACCAAATCAATTCAGAGTGGATTCTTGAAATAGTATGTAGCTTGAATAAAATAACAATTGATGAAGGAGAAAATGGAAACTGCATACATACAAGAGTGACGAGGTCTGAAACCAAACTGAACACGGAATTACAGAAAAACAAACTGAGAGTCCACATTGGCCTCTTGTCAGGCTTCTATCCTGTGCAGCACTTCCATGGACTGCACGGCCTACTCACACACATACCTATACTTGTACTCACTCAGGGTCAGTTTTGAATTGCTCATTAACCCAATCCACATACAAACATCTTGTAGTACTATCAAAAAAAACCCTAAGCATAAACACAAAAATCTGATTTGTATTTGACAATTTTAAACAACCTTTTGAAAATACCTTTTTTAGGGAATTTATGCAATTGCCTATACACTCACTGGGGTTCGCCAACAAAATGGAATGATTACGTTTGTTGAACAACGAGATTTTAAAATCAATCTATAAACTTCTGTGTTCTGTATCTATGTTATCTTCAGGTTTATATTATTTAACTTGGATTATGTGTCACCTTTAAACTTGATGGCTCACTATAGTTTCCCTTTCTTTATGTCTTGTATTCTATCCAAAGCTGGCTTCCTGAGATTTTTTACAGATTGTGACTAACATTACTTAAAAATGGAGTCCCTGTAGTTTGTATAATATTTAGGCATTATTTTATTACATTGAAAAAACAAATTCCATAAAAGTCACTAAGTAAAAACAACATTCGACTGGACTCCTAAAATAAAACCACTTCATTTTTTTTTTTTTATACACTCCTGCTCCCACGTTGTGATCTGAGCCAAAGACAGGACTCCATTTGGCCTGCGACAGGAGCACTTACAATTAAAATTCACAGAGCCAGGCACATATCAAAAGAATGCAAAATAATGTTGTGGCAATAATAAGCATTCCCCACATTGAATGAACAGTCTAATTTCCACAATATAACAGTTAACTCTAAAGCCAATTTAATATAATAAAAACAATTAAGTTTTAGACTGCTTAAAATTTCCCTACTTTTTAATTAATGAGATAATTCACTAACCTAACATTCATAATCATACTTTTAAACAATATCTATACACTGTCACTGTGTTGTGTAGCTTATCTTTAACTTCTAAAATTGTGTCCACATATTAAAGCCCACATTAGGCTCTAACATGTAGCAGTTGTCATATTTGTAATCCCATCTATTCAGAAGTGATTTTTTTCAAACTAATATTAAGTCCTTATGTCTCTTTAAACATTGTTCATCGGCCTTTTTGGGTCTTTCATTGCTTTTTCTGTTTTTAGGTGGCCTAGTTTTTGTAAATTTCTTTTTGACTCTCTGTACATCACACTTTGAAAATTAAGTTTGTTGTGCTATTGGTCACTATTTTGATAATAAAACTGTGATTTTATGCCTGTTAAAGTGTGTTAGCTTAGTCAAATGTCTCCTAAACTACAGGTACAGTCTAATTTGGAGTAAACACTTTTAACAAATGTTCACTCCAATTAAAATGATTTTATCCTCAATATTCCTTCTGCCATGACAGTAAGCGATATAAGCTGTCAGAGGTCAAGAACAACTGGTCATTGAAATACTGACCTCTTAATTCCTTTGACAAGTAAAGAAGCCCAAGGCTGGTGCATGCTGAGGCAACACCCACTGTCTGCCATTTCTTGCAGCTCTCTGTCTTGTATTCTTAAATGTTTACGTTCTGTTTTGATGTCCAATTTCCGATCCTTGGCCTCTTCATTTCTAGACTTCCTCATTAAATCAGAACTGCCAGGATCCATCCACTGTAAAACATAATCACAGAGCTATATATTTAGAAAGACTTTATTATACAAAAGAAATTCCCTACAGAAACCATAAAGGAAAAAAATTGACATTTTATGCTGAGAAATAAAGGTGGTTCGTAAAAGTGCAAGCAAAACTTCTTAATTTTTGGAAACACATTCTTTCATTTTCATCAGCTTCACAGTGATGACATTGAAGGTATAACTTTCCTAAGCAGTGCTTGTTTATTGGAATGAATTTCTCTCCAGTCCTCATTAATTCATTCTGTATCCCAGATTTTGCCTTCCTGCTGCTCAACTGCTCTATCTTAAGCACCTTCTGTGATGTGGCTGATTCTCAGAAGATGTTGTTACTCTTCTTCTTCCTTCTTTCCACTATAGAATTCTTCATTATGTTCAGTGATAACTTAATTATGAATTCAGAACACATTTGTTCAGTGTCCTGAGGGATTATTAACAGATGGGCTTTTATTACAATAAACTTTTGTGCTCACCATTAAAGTGGCCAACAGGTTGCCACAACCAAAATTTTTCTTAATTTCCAGCACGTATCAGGCTATATTCAAGATTATTTCTTGCTTCTCTGTGTGTCAGCATCTTGTCTGCTAATTCTTTCCTGGTCATCACCACTTAATCGCCTTCTGTGATGTTCTTCACATTCAGCAGATGGTGCTAGTCATCTTTTTCTCCTCATTAAGCTTCATTGATTTCATTAATACTCATAGATGCCTATGCTGTTCTTTTCTTTTCTGCCATGTCACAAAAAATATTCACACCTCTCTTTCCTGAGGCTGCAAATATCTCAGATTTTTCAAATTTCCAGAACTTATCAGATCATAACCTTTTGAATAGGACGAAGATAGACAGACAGAAGTGAAGGACTGTTGTACAGTTTGCATATCTATAACTTGAAATCCACAAGGGGTGAAAATGAATAATGTGCCTTAAAATAGTCTTTTATTCCTGAGCTTTCGACACCCATTGTTGTCATCCTCAGAGGAAAATGATTTGACATACAGGAATATCCCACTTCCACAATTGTTATATTGCCTTTTATAGATAAATATTGGATTTAGAGAAAGGCTGGACTAGATTGATAGGAAAAACAAATGTTTTACTTATTATTGGTCAGAAAAGGTTTCTGTAATAATTTTTATCATTGAAGACAGCAGGCACAGAATGATACTTTCGGTTGCCAACAGTTGAGACAGTTAAAAAATCAACTACTTGCTGCTAATTCTCAAAATCCACCTGGAATTTCAGATTCAATGCAAAAAGAATGAATAATGTGAAAAATACAACTGGCTTTGTGCGTTCATTTCCCACTATCCCACATACAGGCCCCTGATAAAATACATATTGAGTGTATTGCTTTATTTTTATGAGATGGCTACTTTACAGCTAACACTGTGTGTTCCACTTTTCTGTAACATGAGGTGGTGCTTTTTATATTAAAAAGCTCACTTGCAGAGTAACATATTGACAGTTGACCATGGGGATTTTGAATACTGTTCTTAGAAAAGCCTTTTTAATATGAATGTTACATTCGGCCAAAAATCCCACTCATGAATGCTTACTTTTATATGGCAAGCTTCTGAAGTATTGTTTAAGTTTAGGAGCAAAGTGACATCATTTTTATTCATGTTATGCCAATCCATTACAAAATTTGCTTATCTTTAATTATGGAAATAAAGTGCTATGTCATTTATCTGATGAACGTCTACCACTACCCAAAAGAATACACTTCACTGTTTTGTTTAGTTCTAGTATATGATGACCAAATGCATTTCTACAACAACAGTTAACCCTACAAATATATATGTTTTTTCAGTGTAACTAATGTGACAGATGGGGGTGGAGTACAGAAAGGGACTGAGAATTCCAGATGCTTCAAAGCACATTCTTCTCCATTTTCAGGTGGCAACTGGAAAAGCACCAGAAGTGGCACACCTCAAGAGGATTCTCTGGGGTATACCCAGGCTTGTAAGATCAATCCAGGAAAGGGTGAGACTGCCCATTCTGGTCATGTGATGCAGGTGCCATATAAAGGATGAAAAGAAAAGTGGAAGGGCACCTGTGACTTTGAAAAAGGAACTCTTCTACAGAAATGACTAAAGGTGATTATTGATTATGAGAAAAAGAGGGAACCCTACTCTACTATACCAGCCAGGGCTAAAACTGCATACTGCCACCAGAGGGAAGAACAAAGATTTAATTATAAATAAAAATGACATTTCCAGGTAACTGGGCATGAAGAGCCCACAGTGGCTTCATTTCCTTGTGATTTTGGGCACTTTGTCTATTGTTTCACAGTAACAGTGTTTATTAACCCATTCTAACTTTGAGGGGTTTGAAAATCTGATGAAGGCGATTGTTCTTTGGTTCTTGTACTGACCTGTATCAGTTACAGTACATTATTAAAAAACATGTAATATACTCTACTTTGTCATGTCTCTTTGTAGAAAATGAGCAGATAAAATATTTATATAGCTTCCATGAAATAAACTTTACTGCTCAAATCAGAGACACATAACAAATCTTCAAAAGTCTCTTTAATTCTGCTAGCTTTAACCTTATTGCCTAGCTGTAATCTGTATAAAACACATACATGAGATTTGCAACAGGATTTTTAACGACATTTAAAATAAATAAATAAATCAGACCTCTTACCTGGGGTGCAACTAAACTAATATTTGGATTTACAAGGTCTCGTAGAGGCTGCTGGCCTTTGTTAATAGTTGGAGATGGTGAGTTGAATACTTCCAAATTTTCATCATATCTAGTAAACACAACAAACTGAAGTTTTAATAAAGCAAAAAGCCGAAAACAGAAAAAATAAACACATTAAAAAAGAACTACCGTATATACTTGCGGATAAGTTCTCCCACGGATAAGTCGGGACTTGATTTTAATGTATAATTTCTGGTATTTTATAATGTCCAAGACATTATGATATGCTAACGCCCACCTGAGAGTACCCATGGAGCACACTGCCTTGTTTTTCTATGTGGGTGCGGCACTGCGTTGTATCAGCGTGTGCTCCTAACCTCTGTCGCTCTCTCTTTCTATTGTGCCTGAATACCCAAACTATTCCTAAACAACATTTGCACTGATTTGTGTTTTTTGTATCTCACACCCTCATACACCTTTACTGTAAGAGCATCTCTGATCTGCGATGGAGCGTTCGATCAGAAGAAAATATGAAGCTGGTTTTAAATTAAACGTCATTGAAGTAGCAAAAGAAATTGGTAACTACAACAAAATTCGATGCGTCTGAGAAACTGATGTGAGATTGGAGGAGGCAAGAAGATGTGGAAAAAACAAAAAAAAATAATGAAGTGTCGCATTTTTGAAAGGGCGTATAAGTCGGTGTCTGATTTTATAATCGATTTTTTGGGTTTCAAGACCCGACTTATATCTGAGCATATACGATAACTTGCTAAACAAACACAGGTATGTAGCCAGCATAAATAAAAGTTGATGACTATAATCTTTTTAAACAATTCAAAAAATCAGTATAAACTGTGGGAGGTTCTGGATTGTCTGTTATGTGTCATTAGGTTCCTTTGTCTACAGAGTAGAATTGAATGTGCCTTCTTAGAGATACATTGAGTCTATTTAATCAGAGCATGTGTTCACTAACATGAGTTTTTTACAGTATATTTCTTCCTGTAATTTTTTAATATCAACAGTTTTATGAGTATCCAGTATAGGGGCCTAAGATTTGCATCTTAGCTTTGTGCAGCTAATGATGCCCTTTTGAATACATTTAATTAAGTTATGGAGCACACTGGACTAAATAACAGCAGAGTGCAAAATGCTCATGACAAGAATCCATACCAATAAAAATGTATAGATAAGGGTCATTGTTTTCTCACAAAAGAAGTGGCTAATTCAGAGCAGATGAGGAGGCTGGAAAGAACTCTAACAAAGCTGTTACAACAAGGTAGCAGGCCTTAAGCTTTGTGTTCATCAATCAAAAGGTATTAGTTAAGCTTGTCTAGGACTGCTCATAAGAATGGCTAAGACATGTGGAGAATTCTATAGTAATGGAAAACATATGAAAAAACTGGTTTTAAGAAGTTTAAAAACTTAAAACATTTGTTTAAATAATATGTCATGGAGGCTTGTGCATTGCTGATCAACAAAGAAAACGTAATCTGCCCAAAAAAAGTGTAACTTATTTAATATGCAGTGCCTTTCAAAAGTAGTCAGACAAATTCAACTTTTACACATTTTTTATGGTGCAGTCTTACTCTAAAATCATTTACATTTATTTTTGCCCTCATCAAGCAACAATTAATACCCAAGAATGACCCCCCCAAAAAAATCAGGATTTTTAGAATTTTTTTGAAAATTTAATAAAAATAAACCGAAATTAGTTGAAAGAACAAGTATCTAGGTCAATTGACATGAGTGACTTACTAAAATGGTATTGGCCGTACTCATTCAACCTTTTTAATAAATTTAAATTTGAAAAGCACATGTCAGCACAATGACTGAATTTCAGTGGGTTGTTTCTTTACTACAACTAAGTTAAATGATGGGTTTATAGGTTTGTAAGACCATGTTGTATCTTGAGCATACTGTCTGCAATGAAATGCAGAATTCACTTTTAAACTATTAGCCCCACACAAAAAGGTATGATAAGCAATAAAAGATATCAAACTTGAAAAGGCAGTGAGTACAAAAATAAAGAAAAATAATAATCGAGTAACATCTTGTTACAGCAGAATTGTAATATTTATATTTTTTATTAAAATGTATATTGAACAGTAAATAGGGAATTCGTCTTTGAAGTGCTACCTTAAATATATTTTACCCAATTTCATTTTGCTTCATTTCACATGATTAGTATTCCAATGGTTTCAAACTATGGCATGCAACCATTTCTTTTTTTGTACTCTCCTCATCTAACCACATTATTTTAAGTGCCCACTACTCTTTCCTCAGACATCTTCAGATCAGTGCATGAATAAGCATCGGAGACCCTGCACACACCAGTATCAAAATTATTTTCCCTGTGCCGTCTAGTACGTAATGTGACAAGAAACAAATCTGAACAAGCAAACATGCAAACAAACGTTTACTCCAGGTTATTAAACTATTGATTCATATACCTGCCTGCAATCTTTACTACCAGTTAGTTAACAACACCAATTCAATGATACTGGATTTCTGCAGCTTAGCTAATTTTATTGCTTGACTTTTACTTGTTCTGTCTGATATATGGTGCATGTTTATTTTTGAGATTAATTTTGCTTTGTTTAGCAATTTCTATTATGTCTGCTATGGTAGTATACAATGATCCAGGCTGTTACTACTATATTTTATGTTTCTGTATTAGTGGAAATAGCAACAAATACAGGTTGTACTGCAAAGTACAGAGACAGTGAAATGGATTGAATTATACTACATAAAACAAACATTAACTTTGAGAAGAGCATACAAACATTAGCTTATAGTCAGTGCATCCTTCCTATTTTTAATTCAAAAAGGTGGAGGAAGAAATTATACACAATTATTTTTTAGCAATTTGCAGCGCATCTCTGAAAAATGTTCATGTCTATATCTTTAAAGAAATATTTTTTTTCACTATTAAAAAATTTGTATCAACATGGCTCATCTTGTTTTGTAGCCAGCCAAAAGAAGCATACCATAGGCATATCCCAGATCTTAAAATTGTAAACTTGGCTAAAAATCTAAATCTCAGATTAAGTAAAATATGTTTATGGTTTTAACAGCCTACTACTGCTTCTGCTTAATTAAACAGTATTAAAACTATATGGTTCCACACTTAAAAAGAGACACTTTTTAAAGACAAGAAGAATATTATAGATTATAGAACATTGTGTGCGCACTTCACTGTAACACGCCTCTAGCAAACATGCCCTTAAAAGAAATGTGAACTGTATAATGTGTCATGCAAATATCTAACCAACACCGATTTCTTGACTTCTACTTACTTGCTATAGTATTCCGTCATGTTGTTCTCATCCTCAATAATCTGACGGCCCGCAAAGTCAATTGTGATTTTCCGGCTGGTGCGGGAGGAGTGACGAAGATTCCGGAGCTCCTCCTCTTTTTTCCTCAAAGCTTCTCTCTCACTTTTTGATAGCCACTGATTTGAATCTGTTGCATAATAATCTGATTCATCATCAATCACTTTTGTACGACGCACACTGTGAATTACAGAAATGACATGTATTACAGACTAATTATATGCTTCTTCTCTACTAGCTAATTATCCCAAAAAGAATACCTTTCTTAACTAAGACATTACTTCACCCAAATATACAACATAAACCACTTGCAAACAGTGTTTTAAACTATTAAAAGAAAACGTGACAAGTAATTTACACAGGCAATGTGTGGGAAAGACAAGCCATGTGAGACGTGACAGTTTTCAATATTGTTAAAGACAGTAATTTACTTGTTGCTATTAATGAAACTAATTTTGCAATCAAGTGTAAGGACATCATATCTGTTCCTTAAATTTTTCATCTTTTAGTGCTATTGGGAACCATATGTACTGTATATTCATGGAGTTACTGTTGCTTATATTCATAGTATATAATTTCTACCTAGATGTGTGTTAATTAATTGCTAGCTGTATCCTAATGATTCATGCCTCCACACCTAAGAAGATGGGTTAACTAGACAATTTTAATACAACTGTTATATATTCTCTGAAATGAGAACTCAGATAAATAAACATAAATATACCTCTCTAAGATGAGAGGACTCTATCACTCGAAACTCACTGCATTGATCTCACTATAACAGAGAGTCAAATGTTGGGGCGAGTCTGACACACCAGCTTTAGCAGAGAAACTATTTGTTCAAAAACTGTGTAAACACTTCTGACACAAATATTTGTATCCAGTTTTGAATAATACAGAATAGTATGTTGGCACAGTGGTTTGTTGGGCCTTGAATAAACTTCAGAAACGGCTCAGCTGTGAATTAGATTAAGAGTGTTTGGAAATCAATGGCTAGGTCGAACAATTGGTCATAAAAAAAAATACCTGTTCTTGTCAAATTCCAAAAGCTTGTCTTTGTGTTGCACTGCCTTTTCTAGGCCTTCTTTCATTCTGAGATGCTGATGAGGAAGCAAATCCTGGTCTGAGAATTCAGGAACACATGGTTTTTCATAGCCTACAGAATACGAAACGTTTTTTCTATTAAGTTAAAGAGATCTAGAGGTTAAAGAAGTTTTAAAATTTAGCTTATTAAGGTAGTATAACATATCAGAATTCCTCTATTTGAAAAGAGACATGATAAAATGCTACCTCATCATAATAAATGTTAAGCTAAGTGATCTATAATTTCCAGAGTTAGCAGAAGTTCATTTTTATAAATATATAGAATGGTGCCGGCCTCCACTCTACTGAACATGTCCAAGGTTTATGTCATCATTGAAAAATAAATGTTAAGTGTACATTTCTATAGATACATAAACCAGAAAAAACTGGCTTCAGGAAGCACATACATAAACAACTTTACTCATCCATCCATCCTCTTCCGCTTATCCGAGATCGGGTCGCGGGGGCAGCAGCTTGAGCAGAGATGCCCGGACTTCCCTCTCCCCGGCCACTACTTTTAACTTTTCTGGGGGAATCACGAGGCGTTCACAGGCCAGCCGGGAGACATAGTCCCTCCAGCGTGTCCTGGGTCTTCCTCAGGGCCTCCTCCCGGTTAGATGTGCCCGGAACACCTCACCAGGGAGGCGTTCAGGAGGCATCCTGATCACATGCCCGAGCCACCTCATCTGACTCCTCTCGATGTGGAGGAGCAGCGGCTCTACTCTGAGCCCCTCCTGGATGACTGAGCTTCTCACCTTATCTTTATGGTAAAGCCCAGACAGCCTGCGGAGGACTCATTTGAGCCGCTTGTATTCGCGATCTCATTCTTTCAGTCACTACCAATAGTTCATGACCATAGGTGAGGGTAGGAACGTAGATCAACTGGTAAATTGTGAGCTTTGCCTTACAGCTCAGCTCCTTTTTCACCACGACAGACGGATGCAGAGGCCACATCACTGCAGACGCCGCACCGATCTGCCTGTCGATCTCACGCTCCATTCTTCCTTCACTCGCGAACAAGACCCCAAGATACTTGAACTCCTCCACTTGGGGCAGGATCTCGCTCCCAACCCTGAGAGGGCACTCCACCCTTTTCCGGCTGAGGACCATGGTCTCGGATTTGGAGGTGCTGATTCCCATCCCAGCCACTTCACACTCAGCTGCGAACCGATCCAGATAGAGCTGAAGATCATGGCCTGATAAAGCAAACAGGACAACATCATCTGCAAAAAGCTGTGACTCAATCCTGAGTCGACCAAACTGGACCCCCTCAACGCCCTGGCTGCTCCTAGAAATTCTGTCCATAAAAGTTATGAACAGAATCGGTGACACAGGACAGCCCTGGCGGAGTCCAACTCTCACTGGAAACGGGTTCAACTTACTGCCGGCAATGCGGACCAAACTCTGACACCAATCGTACAGGGACCGAACAGCCCTTATCAGGGGGTCTGGTACCCCATACTCCACAATACACATGTAGACTGGTTGGGCAAACTCCCATGCACCCTTCAGGACCCTGTTAAGGGTGTAGAGCTGGTCCACTGTTCAGCGATCAGGACCAAAACCACACTCGCACTGTTCCTCCTGAATCCAAGGTTTGACTCTGTAGTTGGAACACATCCTCAGGTCCCCCTTCTTAAAGAGGGGGACAGCCACTCCAGTCTGCCAATCCAGAGGCACTGTCCCCGATGTCCATGCGATGTTGCAGAGGCGTGTCAACCAGGACAGTCCTACAACATCCAGAGCCTTAAGAAACTCCGGGCATATCTCATCCACCCCCGGGGCCCTGCCACCAAAAAGTTTTTTGATCACCTCGGTGACCTCAGGTACGAAAAAAGCAAAAATGTTTAATATAAATATGTATTTCAGTACTTAACTCTACTAAATGTTGACAGCAGAATAACTGCTCCTACTTTGGCTCAAACTAATTTAAAGAAACGAGCAAAGTGAAGAGCCTTGAATTATGTACTCATGTTGTACTTCATGAGATATATCCCATCTAAATCCAAAAATAAAGTTCAAAATTAATAAATAGGTAAACTGAATTAATTTCAGGAAATTATACTCTGTAAAAAAAATTAAATAAATAAAATTATCAGTACCTGACAATAGCTTCTTCAAAAGCTTCTGGCTTTTGTTTGAATCCCGCTGAAGAACCTCTTGCTCTTCCTTAGAGCAAACCTCATGAAAAAAATGTTATTACAAGCACTAATTAATTACTCAATTACAGTACTGCCAGCCACCACACATCCAAAATTGCTAGGTTTCTATAATAAATAGAACATGCTGCCCTTACAGTGCATCCAGAAAGTATTCACAGTGCATCACTTTTTCCACATTTTGTTATGTTACAGCCTTAGTCCAAAATGGATTAAATTCATTTTTTTCCTCAGAATTCTACACACAACACCCCATAATGAAAACGTGAAAAAAGTTTACTTGAGGTTTTTGCAAATTTATTAAAAATAAAAAAACTGAGAAATCACATGTACATAAGTATTCACAGCCTTTGCCATGAAGCTCAAAATTGAGCTCAGGTGCATCCTGTTTCCCCTGATCATCCTTGAGATGTTTCTGCAGCTTAATTGGAGTCCACCTGTGGTAAATTCAGTTGATTGGACATGATTTGGAAAGGCACACACCTGTCTATATAAGGCCCCACAGTTGACAGTTCATGTCAGAGCACAAACCAAACATGAAGTCAAAGGAACTGTCTGTAGACCTCCGAGACAGGATTGTCTCGAGGCACAAATCTGGGGAAGGTTACAGAAAAATTTCTGCTGCTTTGAAGGTCCCAGTGAGCACAGTGGCCTCCATCATCTGTAAGAGGAAGAAGTTTGAAACCACCAGGACTCTTCCTAGAGCTGGCCGGCCATCTAAACTGAGCGATTGGGGAGAAGGGCCTTAGTCAGGGAGGTGACCAAGAACCCGATGGTCACTCCGTCAGAGCTCCAGAGGTCCTCTGTGGAGAGAGGAGAACCTTCCAGAAGGACCATCATCTCTGCAGCAATCCACCAATCAGGCCTGTATGGTAGTGGCCAGACGGAAGCCACTCCTTAGTAAAAGGCACATGGCAGCCCGCCTGGAGTTTGCCAAAAGGCACCTGAAGGACTCTCAGACCATGAGAAACAAAATTCTCTGGTCTGATGAGACAAAGATTGAACTCTTTGGTGTGAATGCCGGGCGTCACGTTTGGAGGAAACCAGGCACCGCTCATCCCTAGGCCAATACCATCCCTACAGTGAAACATGGTGGTGGCAGCATCATGCTGTGGGGATGTTTTTCAGTGGCAGAAACTGGGAGACTAGTCAGGATAAAGGGAAAGATGATTGCAGCAATGCAAAAAGACATCCTGGATAAAAACCTGCTCCAGAGCGTTCTTGACCTCAGACCGGGGCGACGGTTCATCTCTCAGCAGGACAACGACTCTAAGCACACAGCCAAGATATCAAAGGAGTGGCTTCAGGACAACTCTGTGAATGTCCTTGAGTGGCCCAGCCAGAGCCCAGACTTGAATCCGATTGAACATCTCTGGAGAGATCTTAAAATGGCTGTGCACCAACACTTCCCCATCCAACCTGATGGAGCTTGAGAGGTGCTGCAAAGAGGAATGGGTGAAACTAGCCAAGGATAGGTGTGCCAATCTTGTGGCATCATATTCAAAAAGACTTGAGGCTGTAATTGTTGCCAAAGGTGCATCGACAAAGTGTTGAGCAAAGGCTGTAAATACTTATGTACATGTGATTTCTCCGTTTTTTTATTTTTAATAAATTTGCAAAAACCTCAAGTAAACGTGTTTCACGTTGTCATTATGGGGTGTTGTGTGTAGAAATCTGAGGAAAAAAATAATTTAACCCATTTTGAAATAAGGCTGTAACATAACAAAATGTGGAAAAAGTGATGCGCTGTGAATACTTTCCTGATGCACTGTAAGTACAAAATGAACATAAAAAGGAAAACTTTTACACAATCAATGATACTTTGTTTTCAGTATTGTTAAGAAATCAAATGCACAAAAACAGAAACTTACACTAAATTAAGCTCATTCTACAGACAGAGAATGGTATTGCAGTTATATATCTGTGTGTAAATGTGCTGTGCTACAGGTCTATTATTTAAACCTTTGTCACACACGTGCGCATGGGAGGCAGCTTAAAGGGCTTGAGTAAGGACAGTTATGAGACATGCCTTTTTGTACCCTAGCTACTGTCGCACCACACTGAAGCTCAAGGCCGCCAAGTTCACCAGGTACATCACTGTGGATTGGTCGTACAGTCCCATAACATGCATCAGATTCAATTTCTATGTCAACATCTGACAACTCACATCGTCATCACTAACACTTGATTCTATTTCCATTTGTTCTAGAACTGCCCTTACAGCTTTTCGTTTGTTTTCGGGCTTTTAGTTGGAGGCTTTCCCCATTCGTGAATATTAATGAGTTATCTTAGAGTGGCAAAACATATAAAAATATTCATGATTTTTTGCATCATGATGTTATTTCATTCACAACATGGTAGCAGAACACTGTTCTAAGTGTTAGTCAGACTTAAAAATGTGAAGTGGATCATTACAAGTCACCCCGATTCTGACTCGTGGTTAACTGTATTTGCAAAGAATTCCAAATGAGAGTCATGCTTATGGTTAATGTAAAGGCAACATTAAAGAATTTTCACAAAGAAGCAGTGTTTCTTAGCTCATAGCGCTTTCTGTAAATGGCTCACAGTATATGAGTTATGAATTAGATGTGATCTGTGATAGTGTTAAACTCTCTTACAATGATTGCTTGCAAGGATTTCAGTTAAATGAGAAAAAAAATTACTTAGAGCTATTTCTTTTCATGCTATAGCCTACACTATACTAAAAATTACTAAACAGGTTTTCTGCCTTTTTTTTTTTAAGTATTAAAAAAAATTTTAAAATAATGTAGCGTGGCAGTGGGCATACTACTGCACACAAAATTCTTTACTTGCGATGACTATAAATGTTCAGTTTCAGATACGCAGCTTCCAAAGAAGGGGAAAGAATGAAACCTGATAGGGTCGACTAACATTTGTGTGATACCACCCTTCTAACACAGTTTTTGCATGATCACCTGTCAAAACAAGCTTAAAATTAAAAAGGTTATAAATAATGAAATTCTGATTTTACCATAATGTGAACAGTAAATGATAGTCTAACAAAAACTATTAAATAAAAATGGTTTGGGGAAGGACTCTCTGGTCAGAATACGATGCAGTATTGTACCTTATTAATCTTCAATGTAAGTACTATAATGAAAAACATAACTTAATAAAATCATTTAAAAAGGTAAAACAGTTTGATTATTATAAAAACAAAAAATGTGTAAATACTATGGTTTCATTCTGCATTACATCTGCAAAAAAAAAAAAAATACGATTCCTACAGAGGTGCACTGGACAAAAATTGATAAATGACTGGATCGATGAACATCTACTCGACCCTTTGACAGAAACTGTGTTCTGTAGGTTGCAGGACAAGCTCTCATTTCTAAAACATTTTTATCCTAATGGTGGTGCTATTTTACCAGCTGGTGATCAAGGAAGTTAAGAAAATTTCATGCTAACAGCCCTATCAACTATTTCAAGTTAAACTTGGTTTTATTTAGAAACATGACCAAGTTATTAGATAGCTTTTATTATTATACTGGATTCATTTAATGGTGTCTTATTAGTGTTTTGGAATTCCCAATAGTAAATACTGAAATATATTTGGTGAATTTCAGAATAGCTCTCCCTCAGAGGTTTCACATGATAAATACAATGCTGAAGACTATGTTCTCAGAAGAAAAAAAAAAGTGGCGTCCTAAGTTTTCTCCTCATACTCAAAAATGACAGAGTGTAGTATTTACCAAGAAATGTAAACAACATGAAATACAAACTCACCAGACTTCCACAGAATAGGCAGGGCCCTGAACCTTCCTGTTCACAAACAATTCGACCACAGGTTAAACAATTATTAATAAGCCTATGTTTTTGTGCCAGACACTCGCATGAGTAGCGACCAGGAAGTAAAACTGCGAGCCGATCCTGACCCTCTTTTGCATATAAATTGATAAACTTGCTCTTCTTCTTGGAAGAGGAGGAGCTATTTTCATGTGCCTAAAAATTAAAATCACAAAACAAAATTAATACATTTGTTAGATTCAAACATTATTTTGCAAACATTAGTAGTTCACTTTTTTTTTAGATTAACATGCAGTGAGGGGCTCAATCGTAAAAAAGGTTTTCATCCATTTATGACTTAACCCACTTATCACGACACAGTTTCATTGTCTAGCAATGCCTCTCAGTCACATTCAACACAAACTAAAAAATAACCCTGGATAGTAAACTAATCCACTGCACACCACACTAGACAGTGGAGAAATATGGGAGCAGGCTAGGAGCAACAGCACTAAAGAATGCAAATATTTATTACTCACACCTTTTCATTGAAAAGACCTCTTTATCAGAGTATATCTCCATAACAACCAATTGTATTTTACCTAGTAAGTCATAAATAGGAACAATAACACATTCTAGAAAGCAGACTTCAAAAGCCAGCAGCTTAAAAGGCAAAGGAAAAACAAACACTCCTTCAACTGTCAAACAGATAATAGTAATAAATCCTCCTGCTGACCTTCAAGATCCATATCAAAGGTGTTCCAAGTCTGTTTTGTATTATTTAATGCACTTACATAATAATAACCATAAACAATCATGATCATAAATAAATGTCATACCTTTGCCAAATCTATAGGTGTTTTCACTGCTTCCACAACTGGTTCTTGTTCTGCAAAAGTTAAAGCTTCTTGCTTATTTCTTCCCTTCCGCTTTGCTTTTTTCATCTGATCAAAACCTTTATTTGATTCTGCCATTTCTGGAACTATACAAAAATATGACCTATATTTTTAATCTTTATGATAGAAGTTCAGTATTTTATACTTTTAAGAAATTAGATTTAATCATAACCTAATTTGTATGGAACTCAAAACATTCACACATCCAAAGGACAACCCTACAACGACCTAAAGCAGAAGATGGCATGGCTATATCTAACTTTGAATTTTATTACTGGGTGGCAAATATACAAGCTATAAAAACCTGGGCATTGATAGAAATAGATGGAAATGCACTAGCTTACTCTGCAATAGAAATAAAAACCTTCAGTACCTCTTTATATTCCATCCATTTATCCTTCATACAAACCTCTATATCCTAACACAGGGTCACGGGGGTCTGCTGGAGCCAATCCCAGCCAACACAGGGCGCAAGGCAGGAACAAATCCCTGGATTGGGTGCCAGCCCACCGTAGGGCATGCATGCGCACACACACACCCACCAACAGCACACACTAGGGACAATTTAGGATCGCTAATTCACCAAACCTGCCTGTCTTTGGACTGTGGGAGGAAACCCAAGCAGACACGGGGAGAACATGCAAACTCCACACAGGGAGGACCTGGGAAGCGAACCCAGGTCTCCTTACTGCGAGGCAGCAGTGCTACATATATATATATATATATATATATATATAAATATATGTCATAATTTAGTAATCCTAAACAAGTGTAATGATGTACAGTAGGTGGAGGTGTGTGCTATGGCCTGATGTGCGTTCAGGGGTTGATGTCTTTTGTTTATACTGGCCAATAGGGTAGACAGTCAGTTTCCTAGCCAGTAGTTCTGTGGTTAAATGACGTGCATGTTGCCTTCCTTCAATCAACTTGGAAAATACATTAACATATTAAATACAGAGGAGTCAGAGGTGTCAGGGAGTTTGGAGTCAGAAGTACCAGAAACTAAGGAGTCGGAGTCAAAGAATTTATCTACTGACTCCCCAGTTTGGAGATAATACTCTAACAAAGACAGTATGTTCTAATTGCTAAACCATACTGAATGAACCTTAGCAAGTCATTTATCCTTCTGGTGCCCCAAATATATAACATGGTAACAACTGCATGTGCACTTCTGATGTGTGTACATTGCTAAAGTAATGATAAGTCCAAAACAGTCATGATGTCTACCCGAGTTTTTCATGCTGGAGAAGGTGCTCTCTGGGACCTTTTGATGTGAAAAACGCCATCTTTCAAGAAACTCCTCAATAAACTGTTTCTTCTTTCCTTCTGCTCCCTGAACCAAGTCTCTTACATACTCCTCAATTTCCTCTGCATTCTCTATGGAAATGATGTACCTGACCGAAAAAAAAAAAAGAAAAAAACAATTTTAATCTACAAGTTTCAAGTGAAATATTTTAGTCATTACTTCCTTGTCACAATCACATACTGTAATATATTCTGTGCTATGCTTTCTGAATTCTAGTCAGTTTTAGCATGTAATTCCTTGCTGAAGTGTTCAGATCTTCACCAACTCTCTAACTAACAAAATAACAAATGCTACACTCATTTTATTTTCACAGTGATATTTTTACTTCAAAGCAGTGAAATGTCATTTATTAATACTACATTGTTGGTTATATTGAAAAAAGGTTAGGAAAAAAGTAAATATGTAGGTAAAGGGTCTGATTGCTTTTGCAAGGAACGGTGTGTGTGTGTGTGTGCATACATTACTTATAGATACACACACACACAGACAGCTGTGGTAAATATTATTAACATCGTTAAATTTTAGGTGTATTATGTACAATATCTCCTGAAAAAAGTTGGCAATGAAACCACTTTAGACTCCATACTGATTTGTTGCTGTTTCAAACAGTAAGAGTTAAAAAAGGAAATGTGTGGAAATACCATAAAAACTGAAACATTAAAATGACATCATTATTGCCACTCTGTTGAATGATTCAAATCGATTTGATTGGAAGAACCAGATTCTCACTGCAGTGAAATTAGTCTCACATGCAATAAAATGACCACACTCTCATGACATGAATTAACCAAGAAATGACAGCTTTTATGCCTAAAAAATGTCAGTTTCGTTCCCTGTTCCTTACTGGCAATGCTTAAGACAGGAGCGCCATCTAGGACCATTAAAAACACTCTTATAACCAAATATGAAAATGCAAAAAGGTACGAGGCCACCTCCAGAGACTCTGGAATTCCTACCTCAAACAATTCATTATTTTATTTAGAAGAATGCTAATCGGGGAGCTTACAAAAACCTCCATGGACATGGTGGGAAGAACGAAATTGAAAAAGTCTATGTATTCAGCTGCAAACTGTTAAAAACAAAAACACACACAATGTGAAGCATTCAAGGAGCTTAAAACTGATCTGGAGTGAGGATTTCACCCCAAACCATACAATGCACACTAAATTGAGAAATACTCTTTTGTCAAAGGCTAAAAAGGACCCCCACTGTTGAAAGCCAAAGATAAAAGGTACAAGGGATGTTTTTCTACACCTCCGCAGAGAATCCAAAATCCTTCTAGTAGAATGTTCAATGGAATGATGTAACCAAATTAGTGATTTGTTTATAAGCTATGAAATTAAAACTATAAAAAGTACATACAACCTACAGTTAAATATGGCTGTGGGGCTGCTTTGCTGCCTCTGCTGCTGATGATCTTAAACATATTATGGAATTCCTGAAATCAGACAAGTACCAGGGAATTGTAGAAGAGCCGAATACGCTACCCAGTGTCCGAAAACATACATGGGGTGAAAATCATGGATCCTCCAGCAGGGCAATGCCCCAAAACACACATCCAAAGCACTACAGAATGTTTAAAAAGAAAGAATGGACTGTGTGAAACTGGCTGGCAAGTAATCCTTATAAATAATCTGACAGAAAACCTTTGTAAAGAGCTAAAATCTACTACTGGTAAAAGGAATCCTGCAAGCATTCAAGAGAACAACAAACTCAAATGAAAAGTGGGAGAAATGACTAGCAGACAGGAGCAAGTGGCTTATAGATGGCTACAGGAAATGCTTTTGAAGCGGTCATAATTTCCAAACGTGCTTCAAACAAATAGCTGCATAGTGGGTCTGTAATACTGTGTTGGTATTATTTATGCACACACAAGTGTTGGCCAAAGATTTTTGCAAAATGTTCTATACTTGAATCAGTTAAATAGAAAGATTACAATATGTTCAGCCTGAAGAAGGGGCCGGAGTTGCCATGAAAGCTTGCATGTTATAATCTTTCTAGTTAGCCAATAAAAGGTGTAATTTTGCTGGACTTCTCACCACATCCATAATGGCTAACACGGTTCAACACTGCATCCTTATCACTGATATAAAGCATCTCACTTGTCTGTTAATCACAAAACTGTGCTGAAAGACTGTCACTGGGAATAAAATGTTGACTCATCCCTTTGTAAAAAGTCCACGATAGCTTATGCAATGGCGTCACCAAATTCTAGTTGTAAGAAGGAGCTTAAGGTTACCAAGTCTGCAGGGACTGGCATGGCTGCTGTTGTATGGGATGCAAAAGTGATGATTTTAGTAGACACCGTACCATGTGCTCAAACTTAATTTAAATCTAAAAATTCAAACTCCAAAAACTTTGCAGAAGTCTGTAAAGAGAGTTCACCACCTCTAAAATGTTCCTGAAACCCTCCTACAACAGAACAATACATGACCACTACATTTAAATAATCACAAAAACTTTGCTGGATTACTTTTCTCATTCTAACCCACAGCCAAATCTTTCTTTATCCGATTTCCGCCTCTTTGGATCCCTCAGAGATTTGGGATGATGAGGTTATTGATGAAGTAGTCATGAATACAGGACTCAGGATGGTAAAAACACATGGAGTACATGAACTTGTTTTCCTCTGGCAAATGAACTGAAGTGAATGGAGATTATACTTGAAGATGAGCAGTGCAGGAAAATGCATCTAATGATCATATGAGTTTGTTCAAATAATTCTACAACAGAATACTAATTATAAAAAGGACTGACTTATATATAAAAAGTCACCCACACTGTATATACAGCAAGTGTCCACTTTATTAGGTACACTTACAAGGCACCAAGTAGTGCCCACCTTTCCATTCAGAAAAACCTGAATTCTCCTGGAAATCAATTCCACGAAGTGCTGGAAACATTCCTCAGGAATTCTTCTTCAAGCTGACTCAACATCTTCACACAGTTCTTCCAGTAGATGTTTCTGACATGCATTCATGCTGTGTACCTTCTGTTCTGAGATATGAGGACTGCACAATCAAAGGGAATACACTGAAGTCCTGGTCTTATTTGAGAAAGCAGCTGGAGATGATGTGCGCTATTTCCTTGGGGTAATATCCATGTAAAAAAGGGGATACTGTATAAAAGGGTGCATAATAGGTCTGCTGTGTCAAAATTACATCAAGCTGTTATCAAGACGCCTAATATGTGTTAACAAAACATGCCTCATACCATTACCTACACAAGTCAAAGCGAAAATTAAAAATCATCAGACATGCTTTTAATATACCGTACAATGATCCAGTTTTTCCATTTCTGAAGTATGGAAAGGCAGTTGGTCCAAGTGAGATATTTATAGAAATTAAAAAGCTGCAGGAAGCAATGCTGTTGATAGTCTGACTGTTGTTTGTAATGAAATAACATCCACAGGAAAGATCTTAGACAAAAGGTGCTTTAGTGAAATTGTGCCATAAAGGTCTAGAAAACCCCATAGATTTGTGGATCATACAAAGGGATAAATCTTCTTCAGGCGTGAAGACAGTAGAATGAGGGCTCGAAAGGAAATATAGTGAGACAGCGAAGATCCATGAAATTCAATTTGGTTTCACATCAGGTATTAGCACCATGGATGCCATCTGTATTGCCCAACAGGTGCAAGAAAAATACAGGGAGAAAGGAAAAGAACTTTGGTGGGCCTTCGTTATTATGGAGAAGACCTCTGATAGTGTACCAGGACAAGAGGTCAAATGGGCAACTGGAGAAGCTGGTGTTGAGGAGTGGCTGATGATGGAAGTGATGTCCATGCAGGTTAATGCAAGAACTAGGGTCCAAACTGATGTGGTCGTGAGCAGCTACTTCAGTGATGAGGTTGGCACACATTAAGGATCTGTTTTTTTAGTTCTCTTTTCATTCTGGTCCTGGAAGCTTTATTTAAAAGCATAAGGTAACATCTGCCTGGAAAATTTCTCTGTACTTCTGACCTTACACTGTTGGCACCGAGTGAGAATGAGCTAAAAATGAAGCTTAGCGGCCTGAAGGTGAATAGAGAAAAGATAAGAGCTAATGTGCGCCCAAACCAACAAAAATCAGTGCAGACAGGTTCAAAGTTATGGGCTTCCACACTCCACCTGCAAAAGAAGCGGTGGGAGAAACTCAATACAGTGTAATAGCCGTCGCTGCTGGGTGTATCCAAGGAGCACTGCAATCAAAATTGCCTTGGGAAAAGTAGCATATGGTTTTCTGTGCAAGTAATGACCTGAAACAAAGTCCAAGAATGAAATCGCTCGCTATTGTCAGACACAACTATGATGTCTGTGATACTACACTGGAACTGAATATCAAGATTCACCAGTAGGTTCCCTGGAATCTTTAAGATTTATAAAGACTGCTGAGGTCCTTGCTAGGGTCATCCTGAATAGGATCCATGATCACCTGCTCACCTACCAGCGACCGGAGCAGTCTGGTTTTACACCTAAGAAGTAAGTCTACCATCGACGCATCCTAGCACTGAGGGTTCTCATTAAGAACAAACGTGAATATCAGCAGTTGTTTTGCAACCTTTGTCGATTTTCACAAAGCGTTTGACTCAGTTGATCAAGCTGCCCTGTGGGACATCCTGAGGGTTTGCGGGATCCCCCCAAAGTTGCTGGATATCATAGCTGGACTATACACTGGTACTTTGTGCTGTGCACAGTGGAGGCAGAATCTCCGCATTTTTCGCAGTTGATTCTGGGGTTCGTCAGGGTGTGTTCTGCTCCTACTCTGTTCAATGCTTGCATGGACTGGGCATTGGGCAAGGTCATGGGGTCCACCGGCTGTGGGGCATCTGCTGGTGAAGAAAGATTTAATGATCTTGACTTTGTTGATGACGTTGTGATCTTTACAGAGTCAATGGAGGCTCTGATTGGGGCACTCGAGAGACTGAGCGAGGAGTCTGAGTGTCTGGGCTTGCGAGTGTCCTGGATAAAAATCAAGGTCCAGGCCTTTAATGACCTCTTGGGCACAGCCATCAGCATTGTGTCTGTTTGCGGAGAGAGTGTTGACCTTGTTGAGAGGTTTACTTACCTTGGCAGTGACATTCATGTCTCTGGTGACTCTTCCTGTGAAGTCAGTAGACGGATTAGGAGAGCATAGGGGGTCATGAGGTCGCTGGAAAGGGGTGTGTGGCGCCCCCGATATCTATGCAAAAGGACGAAGGTCCAAGTCTTTAGAGTCCTGGTGCTTCCTGTCTTGTTATATGGTTGCGAGACATGGACGCTATCCAGTGACCTGAGACGAAGACTGGACTCCTTCGGTACTGTGTCTCTTTGGAGAATCCTTGGGTACCTCTGGTTTGCCTTTGTGTTGCTCACGTAGTTCTGAATGAGACAAATTGCCTGTATTGTGAAGGAGCGTCAGTTACGGCACTATGACGATGATCTGGCTCACAGGATCCTCCTTACGGAGGACCCAAGTGGCTGGACCAGGCCAAAGGGGAACCCAGGTAACACCTGGCTGCGACAGACAGATGATGGTTTCCAGAGGGCGAGACTGCACCGTATGTCGGCATGGGGGATTGCCAACAGGGATCCTGAGCTGTTTCATTGTGTGGTAGGTGAGGCAACACTGTAGCAATGCCTGCTCCCGAACCTGAGCTGACCTGTACAACAATGTGCCAAAACCCCACCTGAACACTGCAAGAGACTAGTTTCTTCTTACAGGAAGCATCTTGGAGCCGTCATTGCAAACAAATTCTTCTCCTATAAATTATTTGGCTGTCTTTTACTGAGTCAATACCACTGTCTCTCCTAAATTTAAAATGCATATCTGCATTGGAAATACTGTATGTTTAATGATAAAAAATGGTAACGTGTTGAATACTTGTTTCCTCCACTGAGTATGTATTATTAGAGATCACAAAGTGAGTCAGTGGCACATATCGTACCTGCACCTGCTCTTACAAGATGAACTAGTTCAGCGTATGTGTGTTCTAACTTAACGTTTGCATCTGGAAAGTTAAAGCTGACAGTTCTCAGTTAATTCAGACAAATCGTTTCCGTCGCAAAGGTCCCAAGTCTCTCACCGCTCGAATGACGTCACTTTTATTACATTTCAACTGTAAACTATTAAACTGCTATTCACTAAACAATAATAACAAGGTTATTTTAACCGAATTTTTATTTGTCCCTTTATTATGGATTTTTTTCGCCACTCTATGGTTAGATTTTTTAACAATTTCAATGATGTTAAGCCATCCTGACCTGTTCCTTCAGTGATGTGACAAGGTAAACTGCTGTATTTCCTGATTTACTCTTTAAAGACGCTAGTACGTCGAAACCATAAACAGCATGTTAGAACACAAGTGTTAAAAATAAAGGAGTAGAAAAAATACAATAAATCGTTAAAATATCACTGGTCAGACTGCAATGATACACGTATGCGGTTTACAGACTGTAATAAGAACTTTTGAACAGATAAGCAGGCTCTTACTCAACGATGTCATCGCTTGCTTCCAATCCGAAGTCGCGATTTAACTTATCCTGACACCAGCGGAGAAGAGAATTCGACATTTTTGATAGCTTTCTTGAAAAATAAAACTCCGGGATTTCATACAACTATTTGTGAAATAGGCAGACCTCCTGAACAGTGTTCCCACCACAATAGTCCTCCCCCTAGAAACAAGACGAAGACGATGATTCGTTCTTACTACTGCCGTTGGGTGTGTTTTTAATTTAATAATTTTATTAAAACAATGAAGAATATAGAAATGAAAGACAATAAAAGGGTGCATACAATATAATACAAATATTATACGTTTATACAATCATAAAAACTGTTTACAGAGTGATAAGTCTAATAATAAATGGAAATCATTTAAATATCTGTAGGATTTTTTTTTTTTGCGTTGCAATTGTTATATTTTTTCTATCCTCCAAATATTTTACAAGGTCAATTAGAAAAACATAAAAAATGGGCGTACAATGTAACCACTTCGTAGATAGGAAATTTCTCTAAAGGCACTGTATTAACATGTCACTACCCGATTGGGGCGCACATGCGTATTGTAATGTAAGGCGGGCCTCTAACACTTTACGGCACAGACATAGAATTACTAGACGCCGCAGGACCAGCATGATCGTACGTTAACGTCGCTGCCATATTGCGAGTGGCACTGCTGTGGCGTGAAGTAATGAATAATGTGCTGCTTGAGATTTTACAACCCGCTGTACGGTCCAAACCAGATCCCGAGGGATTACATTTCATAGGTAAGTCTAAACAATTGTTTTAGTTATATTTGACCATTAGAAAATCCCGTTTTATAATATTAGCACTCAAGGTCACCTTACAATAAAATTAAACAACATTAGTAAAATTAAAACAAGAGAATGATAAATCAAAAAGCAATAATTAGCAAACAAAGATAACTGGCAGTAACAGTGCAAAATTCACAATTGGAATTCCAGTTTGAAAAGATAAGTTTTGAGGGCAGTTTTAAAATGTGGTATTGAATCGAGCTGACGTATATGAGAGGGAAGAGAATTCCCGAGTTGAGGAGCACAACGAGAGACGCTCGAGCTCCCATAGAACTGAGTTTGATGTGCGGTACAGAAAGTCGAGCGGCAGATGAGAATCTGAGTGAGCGAGAGGAGTGCAAGTCTGTAGGAGATCAGTGAGGTTGTGGAGAGCTTTAAATGTTCAGAGCGGTATTGTGTATGTATTCAGTAGTGAACAGGGAGCCAGTGGAGTTGAGAGAGAATAAGTGTAATATGTTCAGTGAATTTAGAACAGGCTAATTATCCTGGCAGCAGAATTTGGAAGAAGTTGTAAGCGATGGATAAGTTTTTGTGGAATGCCAGATAGAATAGCATTACAGTAATCTATACGTGAGGTGACTCAGGCATTAATCAATACTTCGGTATAGTGTTGCGTAAGAATAGGACGTCTAGAAATGTTTCGGAGATGGAAGAAGGCAGTCCGAGAAATGTTACTTATATGGGAGGAATTATTTAATAATAATTATTATTATTTAATAATTGCCATTATTAGTGTATAAATGGATATAAATAATTGCATGTAAACGATTCGCCAAAGTCTGTTGTATGTAAACGATAGTTTTAAACGTTATTGTTTTTTCATCAGAAAACCCGGTTTCCACGTCTACCTGTATTAGTTTAAATGGCACTTTTGCCACTCGCAATAGGGCGGACGCGCTGACGTATCATGTCGACGACAGCTGCATCTATCTATATATGTCTATGCTTCACGGCGCCACCAGATCTGTTTTACGCATGCGTGAAGGATTTACCGCCCGTTCCTGACGCCTGTTGACGACATCAGCAATAGTTACTGCAGGCGCGTGGAGCATCACAAGGGAGGTGCTGTTTGTGAAATTGTGGTGAAGGCGGGAACTTACGGCATGTACATTTAATTAGGGAGAAGAACTAGACAGAAGACAAGAGCAGGTTAAGATTGTTTTTGTGTTCAAGAATTAATATAATAAAGAAAAATATTTTAAAAAGTGACAATTTAAGAAAAATGTATTCTTTTAAAACGTCTCAGAAAATGGAAAAGTGAATCAGAATCACATACAAAGAACTGAGTAGGTGGCGAATAAGCAGCCTATGTCAGCCTCATCAAAGTACAGTTACATGCTAGACATACAATTGATAAGTGCACACCTGAGATTAATACAACACAAAGAATGTACAGTAAACATTTGTACAAAGTTCAAGGCAATGCAAGAAATACTTAATTACACATTAGCTATACTGTATTAAGGTGACCAGAATTTTTTGGGCCAATCCTGGGTCAATGGGTTGGTTTGTGGTCTAGAGGAATCTGCAGATCACGAGTAGGGAGTCTAAACACTACAGAGTACAAAGCGAAAGCTTATCATGTGATTTCTCGCCAAAGTTGCAGGATGTGGTAAAGCATAATCTCTGTCAAAACACCGTGCACGCGTGCCAAATTTCAAATTATCGTGGTGATGAGATAAATTCAAAAAAGTGAACCAGCTGAAACCGGTGATGAAATCACAAGACGGGGACATGTTTCTGAGTGGGGACAGTTGTCCGAAAACAGGGGCTGATGGTAACCTTAGCTACAGTATATGCAAGAATATTGCAACCGGGGGTTTGTGCTCCCAGACTGATCATGGGCTGAATAAATCATTTACGAGCTTGATATCCGGTGGGAAGAAACCTTCATTATATCCGCTTGTTCTGGTCTAGTTTAGTCTATCATGTATGGCAGATGAGGAAAGTCGAAAGAGGTGGTGACCTGGATGTGAGGAGTCTGCCATGATTTTCTTTGCCTGCTTCATGACTCATTGTTCAGGTCCTGTAAGGTGGGAAAGCTGTGCCAGTGATCTTTTTGGCAGACCTGACTATTCGCTGCAGCCTGTTCTTGTCATGTTTAGTTGCTGATCCGAAGCACACTTTGGTAGATGAGCCGAGAACCGATTTGATGATTGCTATGTAGAACTGAATTAGCAGCTTCTGTGGTAAATTGAACTCCGACAGCTATCACAGGAAGTACATCTGCTGTTGTGCCTTTTTATGCTGAAATCTCTGTTGGTCTTCCATGTGATTATCGATATTTCAATTTCCTAGTAGTTTAATTTGGATTTTTTTTTTTCAAAATAGGAAATTGTAGGGTCAATGCTGTGAATGTAAATAAAGTCAAAACCCTTGTTTACTTTCTATAACTTTTCAATTTTATTGTCATAAATAAAGTAATATAATGAACTTGACTGATATTTTACATGCTGTCAGCAGATGGTATTACAATACCAACACAGATAATGAGTACAACCCCGTTAACAATGAAGGCAACACCAGGATGATATACAAGAAACGCTAATGATATTGTCAGAATGAATGGCTGTCGAGTAGCCTTAAGACCTGTGGATAAAAAACGGAATCTTGTGGGGTGAGTGCTAATAGCCCATCACTGTTAAGGGATCACCCCAACTCTATAAAAGGAAGCTGGGAACTGACATTGTGTTATGATTGCTCTGGCAGGATAAAACAACAAAGGGGTGAAACCTCCAAAATAGCCCATAGAACAGTTCTAACCCTAAGGGAAGAGAGGCCTGTGGAAAGTGGGGGCCTTCAAGCTGAACTAGGCTTTAGAAGGGAGGTCAGGTTTAAAATTTAAAACAACAGCAAAAGTCCCAAAAAATCTTAAAATATGTCTCACCAGTGGGAGAACCGTGAAAACTCTACAAATAATCTTTATAAAAAGAGGATGTTTATTACCAAAAAGGAGCAAAAAACACAGAAGGTACTAGATAATAATGAAATAGAATGCAATTAACAATTATTACATAATTAGAGAAATAACAAATGAACAGAACAGTATTATAAAAAATAATTTAAACAGTGAACAATGATGAAAAGAAGACCAAGCAGACAAAAAGGAGCCATGGGGGGAAATACAACAAAATGAAAAATAACTAACATTAAATTCTTCGGAGATTTGATACATGTATCCACCATTGGACAGTGAGAGATGCAAGTTCCACAGTATTTGTTTGGCCATATTGCATGGTGTCACAAGTGTGACTGAATTGATCCAGTGACACCACTCAAGCATTGTATAAATATTGAAAAAAATTATGTTAAAACAAAACTTTTTCAATTCAAGCTGAAACAATAAACAAGTAATAAAAAAAGAATCCTCAACCAAAACAATCTCTCTATTATAAAAGAAAATCTTGAGATGAGACTATTGCCAAGAGATTTTTCAAGTGCCCGCCCTCCTCTCAACCATTTACGGTTAACGGCTCACGCCCACAGTCCTCTCAGCTCTCATTCGTGTGAATGCTTTTGTCAGACACAGTTGCTGTGCTCTCAGCTCTTATACATTTATACATTTTCTTCAATTTAAGTTCCCAATAAAAGAAGACTTATGTCCAAATCTTATTGATGAATTTCATCCTGAAGGGATATCAACAGAAGAGATGAATACACGGGCAATCCTAGCACCGAGAAACGATGAAGTCAGACAGATTAACGTGAAAATTGTCGATCAGTTACATGGCAATGACATGTAAAATTTTAACAGGCAACAAGAAAGGTAATGGAGTACATCTTCTGCAGATAACATTAGACACCAAAGGAGATCTTGATATGCCATTCGTATTAAAACATTTACAGTTTCCCGTTAGAATAGCTTTTGCTATGACAATTAACAAATCACAGGGACAAACATTCGAAAAAGTCGGTTTATTTATTAGAGAGAAAGAAATGATAGTCACTCATGGGCAGATGTAAGTCCAAACACAGAATCAAAATTCAATGCAATGTCGATGAAGAGTTAATTCAAAAAATTTTTTTTACTGAGGTTTTACAGTAAAAGTGTAAGTTTACAAAGTATTTGTGTGTTAATTTGAAACCCAAACAGAACAAAAACATATAATGCAACAAATACCTCTAACACAACATGAAACATAATTTTCTTTCAATTTATTACATTTTACTATTTTTTACTTTGGTTACTTACTCGCTGTAAGGTAAAATAGTTAGGTCTATTATGCAAATGTAACAAAACCTCTGCAGAGGAAGTAGGGGTTAGTACAGATTATGGAGCCACCAACAATGATAATGATAATCAAATTAAGCTATGAGAAAGCCATATTAAAATAATGAGTTTTTAGCATTTTTTTAAAAGTGCTCCACCGTATTAACCTGGCAAATTTCTATTGGCAAGCTATTGCAGATTTTGCAGACAAGCAAAGGCAGAATGAAGACACCTACATGGACATATGGAGGAGAGACCAAAGACCAGAGATACTACGGAGCAGCACCATTCAGAGAAACATAGGGAAAGAGCAGTTTTGAACTGGAGTTTTGCAGCAAATGGAAGTCAGGGGAGAGACAGAAGTAGAGGAGCAGTAGGAGTGAAAGAAGGAACAGAGAACAGCAGCCAAACAGCTGCACAAAAATAAATACTGAGAATGACGAACAATCTTGCCTGTTACTAAGAATACAATATGGTAAAAGACAAAAAAAGAGTAAAATACTAGTTTATTTGTGTTTATTTCCTCTGGGTTTCCCTTTCAGATCCATCAAATGTTTCATACAGGGTGTAGATAGCCTACACTGGCAAGTTCCCAGGCTTAATGTGCCGACATTTAATCCTAATGGCAGTAACTATAGCTGAGTAGGCAGAGATGTTGCCATGGTAACGGCCACTTGATCCAGATGAGCAGACCAGGCCTGCAATGACAACCCAACACAATTATGTCTTCTTAGAGGGATGTTCAAAGGAGTGTACGTCTTTTCAAATGTGCCAAATGTCAGTTCATTTGTAGCACTGTCAAAGCCTTTCAGCACATCAACAGCTCCTCAGCAACATGAAAGGAAGACACATTGTGAAACTGGACAATCAAGCTTCCAGTGATCTTCCCTATCCCATTCAAAGTCTTGAGAAGCCAAAGCCTTTCCCCTCAGGAAAGATTGGTAGTCCACCTGAGATACTTAAATATGTTTCTATGTATCTGTCTTTTTCTTTTTTGAATAAGGGGCAGTTTGTTAGCACTGCCACCTCACAGTAGAAATAGTATTAAAGTTAGCTATTTATTGCTGTTTACTTTTTGCTTTATTATTACGTTATTCTTGTGAGACAATTTTTTTTACTTCTTGCAGTGTAATATTTCCAAACTAAGATGTCATATACTGTAATCTGAGAGTTTGAAGGAATTAAGCTGAAATTTCTTTCATTCTACACAATCTATAGCTTTGCAGTTTGGGATAGCGTAATGGGGAGTTAGTGTCCTCAGCATTTTGTGGCGAAATTTGGAGTGATGTGCCAGTATAATTGCCACTTAGTATGCTTATGGTTTCCCCCTCAAAAATGTACAGTTAAAACAGCAATGGATGTTAGTTTTCTGTAAGTGCACAATTGCCGGAACTCACTTTTAACTTCACTTACCTGACATTCTGAGTGAATGACATGTTGCAGTGTATAATAATTCCTTCCTGTTCATTCTTCATTGCTCCCTGTAAACTCATTTTGGGGGGGTCTAGCTGTTGACAACTGGAATTGTACCCCTTTGTGGCATCTCATATTGCAGGCCAAATTTCACATACTGTATTTCGAATGTTACCCTGTAATGCAAAATATCTTCTTATATCATATGCTACCATGGCTGTCCATTTGCCTGTCCAGGATTTTAAATCACCTGTAGCTCAAAAACCGTTTGACCTATTGACCTGAAATTTGGTACACACTAGGGGGCTCCACCCCTACTCGCTTTGCTCGCCCACCCCCGGGTTTGGTTTACCGGATATACAATTTAAAGAGATTGTTATTTTCATGGGAATTACTACATATGCATTATTTTCACTTTTACTTTAAAACTTTTGTAAAAGTAATATTTGTCCTTTATTTACGGCCCCAGGCGTAATTAAATCTCTTTCTCACGGGACGTATAGCGCTGTTCGCGTTATGAAGGGGGGGCTGAACGCACGCTAAGGAAAAGCGGTCATATCAGCTGCTGTCTTGCTGCTGCTGCTGGCCAGCTGTGTGTTGTGCTTGTCACGCTGCATGTCAATCATTTAAAAGCCTGTACAGTAGCTGTCCTTTTGCCACTTCGCATCTCTGCCACTCGCGTTGTGAAAGGGGGTGGGGGGGTGCTGAACGCACACTAAGGAGATGCGGTCATATCATCTGCTGGCGAGCTACGTGTTCTGCTTGTCTCTTGTTGTTGTTTTAAGAGCTGGGAGCACATGAAGTTTGTCTGCCAAAAGCATTCCAACAACTGCCAGGTTAGATGTCCATGAACTTGTTTTAAATTGTAGGGCGTGACGTGCAAAAGTAGCAGTCTCACAGGTTTTGCTTCCTAAGGTTGTAATGTCTAGTCTCGCGTGTTGTAAAAGTGTCTCTCCACTCAAACCCCCTGGAGGAGCACTATGCTCCTGCCACTTCGCATCTCTCCTGCTCGCATTGTGGAGGGGGGGGAGCTGAACTCACGCTAAGGAGATCCGGATGGATCAGCTGCTGGCTTTGTGCTTCTGCTGCAGAGGTGCATGTTCTGTTTGTCGCTCTAAAAGTCAATAATTTAAAAGCCTGTACAGCAGCTGTAATTCTGTCTTACTGCTTTGTCCCGTGGGACGTCAAATTGTCTTCCGAGAAGATCAAGTCTCGTCTCCCTGCCAAGATTTTTTTTATGATAGAGAGATATACTACGTGTCGTCTACTATCCACTTTCGGGGTGATGATTGACCTCTAAGGTTATTCCTCTTTTTATTTTTATTTTATTTTATTGTAGAATCAACTCTTGGCAGTGGGCAGCAGGACGACCGTGCAGCGCATGCGTACGGGTGCTGTTCTCCTCCCTACCACCTTTGCCATCACTTCCCCTACTTCTTCATATCTTTAAGCATTCTTGAGGCAGATGGAAAACTTAAGTGCCAGCTTAAGTGAAAAATTAAAGAAAACGTACTAAGTAATTCCAACGCAAATACTACCTTAATTAGTTTTAATGTGAAAGATGCAGATGAAAGAAGAGAAGCAGTGGGCCGCTAGGGTGGAGAAAAGAAGAGCTGCTCAGGAAGCAGCAAGTGCATCAACCTCTGAGCAAATGAATGCTAAACGTACAGAGAAAGAGGATGGAAACTAGGAATGGTCAAGTCAAGTGTATTCACTGCACGTTATCATGCAATACGCAGTTACTGGTCTAAAAATAATGTGTGTTTTGAGTGTTGTCCCTGTACACTCTTCTTTACTTCCCTCAAGCCAAAGTGCCTTATGTGTGTTTGGGTTTACACCCATTAATTAAAGGAATTACCTGTAAATGACTTCCCTGCATTCTTAGAAGCAGCTGGTGTCCTCAAGTGTGGTATGTCTATGATTTTCATGCTAAGATAGCCAGAGTAGTTTACTTGATGGTCAGCAGCAAAGTCACAATTGTGGTTGCCATAAAGCAGTATGGTTGCAGTAGTGATGGTTTCTGCCCCAATTATACGACTTAAACAGAACTGATCTTGTGATTCTGCATAGGGAAATAAGAGAGGCCCTGCTACATCAACCTTTAGCTGGTAAGAAACGATTAAGACAGGAGGAATCATGGCCTGTTGGGTAGGGTGATGGGTTACAAGCCACAGAGTGTCTGGTTTATTCCCCATCACTTACTATGCCAATACTCACATGACAGAATTATGAGCAGAGTTATTTCATAATGTTACTGTAAGACACCTTGGGATGGTGTCCAGAATAAAAAGACCATTATGAAATTAATATTCTGAATCTGACCAACAGTTCAGAACCTCCTAAAGAATCTGTAATTGAGTCAGAGAAACAAACTAAAAATAATTTATATAAAAAAATTTGTAGTGTGTTGTGGCATGGATTGAGTAAAAAATGGACTAGGAAGAGGTACAGGACTAGGCACCATGGAGAAGGTTTATGAAGCACATTGACCCCACATAGAAGTGGGAAAAGTTGAAGAGGAAGAAGAAATGAGTTGTGGCATCCATCTACATTGATATATGCAGGTTTCTAAGTCATGTCAGTAGTACTGAAGGAGTTCTAACAAAGACCAATAGTACCGTAACGTGGGGAATATTCAGTATGAGCTGTGGTGTTGTCAAAGGTGGCATCCCAAAATCATTTACCTAGGCTTTATTTTATATATTTAACAATGAGAGTATTATTGTCAAACACTATACAGTATATATTCATGATGTACATGATAACACTTACTAAAAAGTAATATTGTTAGGTTAAAATAAATAATTGGCAATCTGCAGAATTTCACTTTTAGTATGGTATATTAAGGAAATCAGACATGTGGATGTTGTAAATTTGACTGTACAGTAGATAGTGTTTAACTGTGGAAATGCATCTATACTTTAATTTAGCTGCTTTATAGCACCTCACGTGTACAGTCTTATCTGCACCTGGACAGCAGCATCAAGCCTTACTGGCTCAGCACGGACATCCCAGACCGTTGTCTTTTGCTGTGAACTGCACTTGTGCCCCTCACCAAAACTCCTCTCACCACACTGACCTTTTCTATTGAATTCTCCTTTTCTTAGATGCTGACCCCTGTGGGAATACGGCAGTCACGCACACCAGGTGCTCTTAGCAGTATACCTTAAGTATATGTTTGTCATTTTGGTTCACCTGCACTATACTTACTGTTAACTGTGTTATTTGTATGAGTGTTGGGTACGTCTGCCTTATAGCACCCCATATGTACAGCCTTATCTGCAGCTTCAAGTGAAGAGGCTTACCAGTTCAGCACAAGTTGTTTTCACACCCGAACTACACCTATGCTACTCGCCAGAGCAGGAGTCTACTCACCATGCTGTTTTCGATCGAAGGCATCCCACCTCATATGCTAACACCTGCTGAAAGATGGCAGTCCTCAACACTAGATGCTCTATAAACAATAACCTTGACCAAGTCGAAACAATATAACTCAATACAACTATAAAGGAAAACTAATAAAATACAGTAAAACTGAGGGAAAGTAGGAAATATATTACTTAACAGCTTAGGAAATTATCAGAAATAGTTTTATTGAAAGGTACTTTCAGTCTGCAGGGTCTTTTATCTTTACAGTTTCTTTGGGAATGCAGGTGTCTTGACTTCTTTCTCATGTTCTTCTTTCTTATTTTGGGTCTCCTTTCAATGTGCAGCATATGTCCCACTTAAAAAGACCTTTCTTCATGTACCATAGATTTAACAAAAGAATGATCTAAAAGATACAAGGTTCAAGTCAGTAAAGACAGAGAGTTTAAATCAATATATAGTAGTCATTAAAAAGATGCACACATTTCTACAGAAGAATTTGTTTGAGATGGGATTTAAAATAATCAATAATCTTAAAACCACTGACACATTAACAGTACATCAGAGTTGTGTTTCCTATACTGATGCCCCTACTGACCTTAATTATCCCAGATTGATAAATTCCAAAAACATATCTAGTAATTTGTTTTTTAGGATTCTAAAAGAATGATTTAAAAGATACAAGGCTCATGTCAGTAAAAATACAGAGTTTCATTCAATACATGAGAGTCATTTAAAAGACGAGCATATTTCTACACAAGTGTTTGTTTGAAACGGGATTCGGAGTGAAGAGTTCGGTGATTTGTAATAAGTCATAGTTTATGGAGGTTTTCTTTAGACGTCCAGGATTCCTGATTGCTGGCTGTGTGATCAGTGTTAGTGTCATGATATTCTGTCTGAGCCACAGAGTCAGTATTGAATTGCAAAATTATTAGTTCAGTATTGGGAGTTTGATCATTTATTTAAGTAATCTTCAGATGGTGTATTTCTATCACAAGATATATAGATAGTGTCACACACGTGCGCATGTGAGGCAGCTAGAGGCCTTAAATAATAGTAATACCATGCCAGACCAGGGGGTGGCGAGCTGCGCTAACTCTCCCTGTCCTCTGCAGACTATCCTCAGGAAAATCCACTAGGTGCCAGCACTTCTGATGACGTCACTTCCTGATACCAGAGCCATCGATGAAGCCACTTCCAGACCCAAAGACGTGACTTCCAGTTCTGATCCAGATGACGTTATTTCCTGTCATGACCTTTAAAACCACCATTTTACTCAACCTAAGTCAGTTCTGTTTTGGACATTGTACCTTGCACAACTCATGAAAAAAATACCCATTTTGCAGCCAGAGATATTATACAGGTGGCTACCCCAAACCATTGATATTTACCTGTGTCTTATTGTAACGATAGATAGATAGATAGTGAGTGAAAGGCACTATATACAATTAACAAGATAGATAGATATTTTCATTTTTATTAAAAGATATTTTTATTTCTTATTTGAAAAGTTTCAAAACTGCCATTCTTTGTCAACTTATAGTATAACGGCATAGTCTTTACTTCATATCTAATTTATGCTTTTTTTAGTAAAACTGGCTATGGCCTTGTTTTCGTTTTCAAAGCCGTGAACAGAGCAGGCCATAGGACCCAGCGGAGGACACCTGAACTGAGACGTCTGCCTGCACCGCCCTCTCCCTCCCTCTCTCTCTCTCTCTCTCTCTCTCTCTCTCTCTCTCAGGTTAAAGTGTCTTTACTTAGAACACACTAAACAGTTGCAAGTTGCACAGCAAACAATAAACATCAGGCACAGACATGCATAGATCCTACCAGCCTATGGAACCAGTTACCAGCAAGTACCTGCAGAAGAGGATGGATGACAACAGATACCAGCAGCATCGACGTAAGGTAAACATCCCAATCCTTCAACTTCTGACCCATTTTACAAAAAAAGTAGTGAAAGCCTCAATGTAGCAATAAAAATATAATTTAAAATGCTGCAGTGCTCTTGTTTATTTAGATGTTACACCTCGAAACAAACATAATCAAAGGAATCTTTCCTTTTGTTTTTATTTATTATTTCATAATTATGCCAAAACTGATTGCAGCAGAATTTGAAAGTTGTCCCTTTTAGTTTACAAAATGTATGTTTTTTTTTAATGGAAAAAATCAATTTATTAACAAAGTCACATTCTGGTGCATAAGTACATGACTAGTAACTAAAATGTCACTTAGTGTTCTAGACAGATGTGATCTACCAAAACGTTCACATGGAATGAAGTTAGTTGCTGCCTTTGCATCTCTTTATTGATTGTCTGCTGATTAAGAAAAAAATATGGAAGGTTTTTGAGTTTTGAAAGACACATTACTTACAATTAAGGTAAAACATGGCTGTTCAATTACCAGCAGTAACTGAATAATAATCAAGAATATGACTGAAATGGAAAACTGTAGCTACTGTGGCTGTCTGGGATTAGAGTTTGACACTTGTGTCCTACACACTCTGTGACCTTTAGTCGCTCCTTACACTCACCCTGAACTGGCCTGGTCCAGCCACTCGGGTCCCCAACAATGAGGATCTTACGAACTGGATCACCCTCGGGGAAACGTGCCACATTGCCATAGTCCCGTAACTGACGCTCCCTCACAATGCAGGTAATGTGCCTCATTCGGGACTCCATGAGCAACCGCTCATCCGACACAAAGTCAAACCAACGGTACCCAAGGATTTTCCAGAGAGACACAGTACCAAAGGAGTCCAGTCTTTGTCTCAGGTCACTGGATAGCGTCCATGTCTCGCAACCATATAGCAAGACAGGAAGCACCAGGACTCTAAAGACTTGGACCTTCGTCCTTTTGCATAGATATCGGGAGCGCCACACACCCCTTTCCAGCGACCTCATGACCCCCTATGCTCTCCTAATCCGTCTACTGACTTCACAGGAAGAGTCACCAGAGACATGAATGTCACTGCCAAAGTAAGTAAACCTCTCAACAAGGTCGACACTCTCTCCGCAGACAGACACACTGCTGATGGCTGTGCCCAGAAGGTCATTAAAGGCCTGGATCTTGGTTTATATTCAGGACACTCATGAGCCCAGACACTCAGACTCCTCACTCAGTCTCTCGATCTCCCTGATCAGAGCCTCCATTGAATCCACGAAGATCACAGCATCGTCAAAAAGTCAAGATCCATGAATCTTTCTTCACCAATAGATTAATAAATATAAGATAAGCTAAAAACGAATTTACCTCCATGTAACACACTGTATGTACAATAAATGCTTGCTACGTTCCAATTAAATTTAGCAAATCCAGTTTGAAAATTTTGGTGTCAGGCCTTTCATCATTCAGTGTCATTATAAAGATGCAAATAGGGGAGCAAACTTCACCGAAAAAGGTGAATTAATAGCAAAGTGACAAAAAGAGAGTTAAGAATTTAACACTATGGCAAAAATAAGAATGTTTCTAAATTTCTTATGAATGTAATCCCACACTACTGTGCTTTCCAAAATACGGAATAAGAGAAGAATAAAAAGACCAACTATTTAAATAATGAGGTCATTTCAGGGTAACGTGACTCACTGATTGTGAAACTGGTTGGAACAAAAACCTGTAATCACAGAGTCTGTGTCCAGGCTGTTATGTTTTCATTTAAAACTATACTTTTTCATAAATGAAAATGATCTTCATTGTCACTAGTGTTTTTACACGGTTTACTAAAGTATCTCTGTCCACACTCGGTGAAAACGCATGTGACATAGACATCTGCCTATACTGGGCATGCACACTTGGCAACACTACTAGCCACAGGATGTACGGCCGTGCCTTTTACAGATGTGTGCAGCACTCAAACTGTACAACATGCAATTTAGATGCACACAGGTATGCAACACAACAGGCGTCATGGAAAGCAACTCTTCTATGTCCGCTATGTTTGGAAAGTGGTGTTCTTTTGTGAAGAGTGACCAATCAGGAAATGAGCAGTATCAAATCAGAGAAGGGACATGTAATAAGCACAAACCAAGACTAAAGTAAGAATATACAAAAGTCTGTATTTTCACCTGTCCACACTACAATGCTGAGCTGGCATTTTCAGAAGTTTATGACTCTGGAGAGGTGTCAAAAGTCTGAATTTTCAGGGATTAAAAATGCCAGGGTAGGTTGAAGGAATGGAAAAACTGGAGACTAATGTCCATAAGTCATAGCTTGGGACTGAAAACTGCTGCCTTAAAGCATCAGGCTAGTGATCTAAATTCTATAAATTACAATGGAGCTGAGCGTTTTCTTGCTGACCTCTGCCAACTAGTGAGACATGGTCTATTCACAAATTGACCCACAGTTGTACTGACTAATTAAGACAAGTCTGCTCCTCTTCGAAAAACATCTTGCCATGACAGCCATAAGGGTCCCTCCTCTAAGATTCTGATAATCTAAAGATTGTCTGTGATATGAACATCTGGCAGTTCTCTGTTGGAGCTTAGGGGGGTCATTACTGTCACATGCGTTACTCAAGCCAGTCGCTATGGATCTCAAATTTAATGAGCTGCTAAGCCAGGAGAGTTATCCACATCGTCCAAAATAAACCTACACTCAAGAGTATTCACGCAGCGATCGATAAAGTGATCATTTTCTGTGTCATTCTAAAATTATTTTCATGATCAATATTTTATTTTTTTCTTTACTTCAGAAAAAATAACTCCTGCATAATATGCAGTTCAGAGATGTGTTAGCGTAGCAAGCTGAACCCCAATGAATCTTAAGAGGGAGGGGGCAAAAGAAAGAATTCCTATATAATGTGTTATTATTCACTCTTAATGTCAAGGAAGTGAAGTTGACGGTGAATTCTGGCATTTAGTGCTGAAAGACAGACTCCAAACTACAAGCGTAGTTTTTGGTGATTGTATAACACAACAAATACTGCTTGTATTTATGTTCCTTTTATCCAAAGCGACTTACAGGAAGAGTTCCACATCATCGAGTATCCTCAGTCTGTGAGCCTGTATGGGAACAAGTGTTAAAGGACAAGGAGAACCAAACACCATATGACACCATCACAAGTGCAAAGCCAATGATTGTGTCGAATAATTGGAGAAAATTCAAATCATCCTACTTCCATATTAAGCCCTCTAGTTACATAACACTAGTGTTTAGAAAATGTTTTTTGAAACAGTAGATATTTTGTGAAAATGTACTATCAGTGAAATAGCTAATAATCTGTCGTGCAAAAACAATGCAATGTTTAAGCCAAAAATAACAACAAATACAGCAATGAAGACCAATAATTAGTCTGGCATGCTGTTTTGGATTAGAACAAAATAAACGTAACCTCCCATTCAAGGCAAGAAGGGGGCATGTGGGGAAATACTGGCTAGAAATGATGGTCTTATCTTCTGTCGTCCACTAGGAATTGCTTCAATCAGAATTAGCCTCTAATGCCTTTGCTCTTACCTGCTTTCCCTGTTCCTTATAGTTGTCACAGCTCCCTAGAAAAGGCACAAAACAAATATGGGCAACAAATACGAGGGAGACCGAAAATAAGAGTGATAGTGACAGGAAGGCAAGAATAGCAAAATGTCTTTTGACAAACTAAAATAGAAAAAGGAAACCATAAGAAAGGTTGAGATTATAGCAAGGAAACCCCATTTAACTGCCATGGTGTAAAGACAAAAGAAAGTAAGACAGTGGTTCTCAAACTGTGGGGCGCGAAGTAACAAAAAGGGGGGCTCAAAGATGTGAGAAAAAGAAAACAAGAATCAAAAATATGAAAAATACATCTATTGAAACCAAAACAAATTAACTTAAAGTACATTCTGATACTAGAAAAATAAATATAGAGTTCGATAAATGTCGATAAAAGTTAAGTAGGTATAATAAAATATGCATCTATGATATATCATTAATTAAAAAAAGAACAAATTGGTATTAGTGGGCTCCTTTCAAAAAAAACGTTGGGGGGCGCGATTAAAACTGTTATGAAAACTCGGGTCGCAAATACTTAAAGGTCGAAAAATGCTGAAGTAAGAAATTATCAAAGAAAGCAATTTTATGTTTAGTCATAGTGCTGCTGTTCAGATGACACCCACATATTGTACCGTCGTGCTTTGAGGCTATCTATCTAGAATGGCACAGTTGAACAGCAAGTGACGTCAGATGTCTTCCTCTAGTGATTTCTCTGCAGTTCTGAGGTGGGGTGCAGATAATGCATCAGTAGATACCCTCTGTCTCATTCTTTCCTCTTTTATGCCTTGAAATCGATCCCCAGCAGGCACTCACAATGCTTGCGTGGCTGTCAATAGAGAAGTCTGTTTAACAGTATTGTCCTCCAAGCCACCAAGAATCCAACGGCACTGACTGGATACGATAACATATTTACTGTGGTATCAGATGTCCAGCAACACATGAGCTATCGGAGGTAAATCTCCTGCGTGTCCCATGTGTCATATGTAGCTGGCCTTTACCAGGCACACAATACTCATTGTTTGTGGCACTTGGTGCCAGAATAACAACAACAATAATTATTTATATGGCACATTTTCATACAAATGATGAACGAATGATCAAAGTGCTTTACAGGATGAAGAAAGAGAAAAAAAAACTAAATATATAAAAAATAAGATTAGGGAACACTAATTAACATGCAATAAAAGTAAGGTCCAATGGTCAGGAGGACAGAAAAAACAAACAAAAAAAAAAACTCCAAACGGCTGGAGAAAAAAAATAAAATCTGCAGGGGTCCTAAGGCCACGAGACCACCCAAACCTCTCTAGGCATTCTACCTGACATAAATGACCTGAATCAGTCCTCATGGTATTCAGGGTTCACATGGAAGAACTTGATGATGACGGTCTTCTTGATGTGGACTTCTGGCCTTCAATCCACCAATGTAGGACATCACAGTGCTTTGATCAGGTGGTGGTGGTGCAGGTCGCCACCACAGAAAACTAGAAAAAGAACAGCAGAGGATGTAGGGGTTTGTATGGATTATGGAGCCACCATGAAGAGTTATGATAATTAAATGAATATAGAGAGCATCAGGATTAAACTACAATGAAGTTATGAGAAGGCCATGTTAAAGTAATGTGTTTTCAGCAATTTTTTAAAGTGCTCCACCGTATCAGCCTGGTGAATTTCTACTGGCAGATTTTAGGTGCATAACAGCAGAAGGCCGCCTTACCACTTCTTTTAAGTTTAGCTCTTGGAATAATAAGCAGACACTCATTTGAGGATCTAAGGTTACGATTTGGAGTGTAAGGTGAAACGCATTCTGAAATATAAGACGGAGCAGATTATTTAAGGCTTGTAGTTAGATGTTGTGTTTGATGAGAAATGATCTAATTGGTGTAACTGTCACCTGTGCCACATGTCTCTTACTTTACAAACTTCTTTTTAATTTGTTTTACAACTGGACCCTCAGTACTTTGCATTCCAATTATCATTTGTTTTGGTGTGGCTTATGAATATGGCTGCTGTGAAATAAGCAAGACTGATTCCATAGTATTTGAGTCTGAGCTTCTTTCTGGATTCTTTCTTTAAATTAAAATCAATAACAAAGGGATGAGTTCAATGCTGGTAGACGTGATTCATTAGCAATAACCTTGTAAACATATCTTGCTTTCTAGTGAAAAGGGAGCATCACAGACCGTCAGCATCTTTTAAATGAGGTTGGCATTAAGCAGGAGAGCAGGGTTAGGGTCAACACTCCATTGATCTGGTTTCATGACATAGTGGTTAAACCGAAATTCACATGGAAGCCTTGTGGCAATTTGCAAAAAGGCACCTGAATGACTCACAGACTGTGAGGAACAATATTCTCTGGTCTGAACAATACAAGATTAACGTCATGTCAGGGAGAAACCGGGCACCACTCATTACCTACACAATACCATCCCAACGGTGAAGCAGGCTAGTGGCACTGTCATGCCATGGGGTTGAGGGAGAGCTGAATGGAGCAAAGTGAGCAGATATCCTTAATGAAAACCTACCCCAGGGCACTCTGGAACGAAGGGTCACCTTCTAACAGGACAATGACCCTAAGCACAAAGCAAAGATGTCACAGGAGTGGCCTAGGGACAACTCTAGGAATATCCTTGAGCTGCCAAGCCAGACCCTGTGCTTGCACCTACTTGAACATCTCTGGAGTGACCTCAAAAGAAATGTCCAGCAACAGTCTCCATTCAACCTGACAGACCATGAGAGGATCTGCAGAGAAGAATGGCTGAAAATCCCCAAATCCAGGTGTGTGGGGGCTTGTCGCATCAGACCCCAAGAAGGCTCCTGAGCTGTAATGGCTGCCAAGGGTGCTCCAACAAAGTACAGAGTAAAGGGTCTGAATACTTGTGTCAGTGGCATTTTTGACTTTTTATTTTTGATACATTTGCTGTACTACTAGGTTGTTGTACCGTGTTAGCCATTATGAATGTAGAGAAAAGCCTAGCAAAATGACACCTTTTATTAGCTAACTAAAAAGATTACAATATGCAAGCTTTCGAGGCAACTCAGGCCCCTTCTTCAGGCAAGATGTAATCACTAAAATTCCTAAAATCCTGTTTTTGGTTTGTCATTCTTGGGTATTGAGTGTTGTTTGATGAGGGAAAAATTAATCTAAATTATTTTCGCACAAGGCTGCAGTATAACAAAATGGGAAAAACGTCAAGGGCTCCGAATAGTTTCTGAATCCACTGTATGTAGTTTAGCCACTAGGGGGCATATCAGAGCTCCAAACCCTTGATAAAACTGCTACAAATACAGTCCTGTGTAAAAATAAAGTCCTTTATTGAACAAATCTCGTATTACCAGGCTCCTTTAATGACAAGTTCTCCTTTCACAAATAACCAGAGAAGTCGATGTGAAGTTGCCACTTACAGACTGAAGCATCCCAAAGGGGAGCAGAGGTTCAGCCTGCTCAATTAAGTAGTAACAGCGTTAATAAATGTCTGATATATTCTATAGACATTTCAATTAAATAGACACCCTTTTCCCACTATTTTAATGGTGGACAGATTAGGATTCTTCATTTGGATCAACTGAATTGAGATAAAAGTATGCGATGTACAATTTTGATTCGATTTAGACCAAGTCTTGCATATATTGAGGAGGACAATAGCTGATTTTCATTCATTATCAGAAATTGTAAATGAAATATGCCACTCCTAACACTGTCTTAATATGATGTTCAATTTATATTCGATTTAGACGATTCTTGCACTAATTTAATCGATAGCTGATTTTCATTTGTTTTCTGGAATTGTAAATGAAATGTCTCATTCCCAGCACTGCCTCAGATTCCCGGGGAGTGCATCTTCTGAAGAAACGGGATCAGTGTGAAGATACTACACAAGTCCTCACCATTCAGGAATAGTCCGGTATGGGCACCAAGAAAAGATTGAAAGATGGTTAAGAAAATCGACCAGATAACATCCAGACTACTCGCATACAGTATGCTGATTTATTATCACTGTATCTTCTTATATAATACACTACTGTGGCTGTTCGTTTGTCTGTCCAGGATTTTAAATCACTTGTAGCTCGCAAACCATTTGAACTACTGACCTGACGTTTCATATACTACGTGACATCTACTACCCGCTTTCAGGGTGATGATTGACCTCCAAGGTTTTTCCTCTTTTTAGTTTTATTGTATTTTATTGTAGAATCCACTCTCGGCAGTGGCCAGCATGGCGGTTCTCATCCCTACCACCTTCGCCGTCACTTCCCCTACCTCTTCATATCTTAAATCATTCATGAGGCAGAGTGAAGACTTAAGTACCAGCTTAAGTGAAAAATTAAAGAAAACGTACTAAGTAATTGCAACACAAACATTGACTTAATCAGTTTTAACGTGAAAAGATGCCGACAAAAGAAGAGAAGAAGCGAGCCGCTAGGGTGGAAAAAAGAAGAGCTGCTCAGGAAGCAACAAGCGCATCAACCTCTGGGTAAATGAATGGTAAACGTACAGAGAAAGAGGATGAAGACTAGGAATGGTCACGTCAAATGTATTCATGCAGTGCGCCGTTACTGGTAAACAAATATTTATTGCTAGTGTTGATTACAATGCATGAGTCTGTACTATAAAATAGTTTTCAGTTTATGCATATAGAGGTTAAGAAGGGTTCAGTATTATGGAGGAAATTAGTTCAGTGTTTTCCACCTGCTATTTTAAAACAAGTTCCTCCACAAGAATATGGAAGCACAAATGGAAGGTTGACTTCATGATATATAGAGAGATGTCATGTCATTTTCTAACCTGCTGAATCCAGAGCAGAGTTGCCCGGGGGTGCTGGAGCCCACCCCAGCTAGCATAGTGCGTAAGGCAGGAACGAACTGAGGACAGGGCGCCAAACCATCACTCGGCTATATAGAGAGATATAACTTAAAAAGGGCGCTTCAGTAGAATACATCAGTCAAACAAACTACAATAGAGGAAAACAATGCAGCATTTCACAAAAGAGGCGGTTATCTCTTCACTAGCCTTCCCCAGCTATAATATAATAAGGTTGTCATTTTAATAATAATATGTACACAAAGTTAGCTGTTGGTAACAAGAGAAGCACAGAAAATAAAAGGTCAAGTGTTTCTTTGATCTCTCACAATGGGGAATGTGTTTGTACAAAAAAGTGTCGCTGTGTGCCCAGCATTACTTGCTGAAATGGCCTGTAACATTATTTACTTTTGAAAAGCATTTCAAATCAAATATTACTTTAAAAGGTCTTTTATTTAAATTGATTTTTTTTAATTATTGTTATCATATTTAACTTGGTATACACTATAGACATTTGCCAGGAACTGAATTAGAATTGCTGTGGTGGGCTGGTGCCCTGCCCGGGGTTTGTTTCCTGCCTTGCTCCCTGTGTTGGCTGGGATTGGCTCCAGCAGACCCCCGTGACCCTGTAGTTAGGATATAGCGGGTTGGATAATGGATGGATGGATTATGAATTGGAGGCCCTCAAAACAAGAGCACTCCTGGCTTATGTAAAAGTCCTCATTATGCAATGGTGTAAAAGGGACAGGAACCACCAGGGGGCAGTAGGGCTTAACATTGCAGTTTATTTCCTGGAATTGTGAGATCATGCAGCTTGGAGAAGAATCCTGCAAATGTCCACCCAAGATGCTGTTGGCCAAAGTGCCTACACTAACCATAGGAGGACCATAGGAGCAGTTTGGAGGTCAGCTGAGTCACTCTAGTCCTGTGAGAAGAAACAGGGAAATCGCATTAGAGACAAGTTACATTAGGAACAGGCTGCACCCCAGGCTCCTCCTTCTGACACCTGCTTAATCTTAACCACACCCCCAATGGTGTTGCTCAGCAACACTAATCACGATATGTTTATTGTCATTGAAGGGTAGGGAGCAAAAAAAAGATACGGTGAAGAAATGTAAAACTTTAAGTTGGTGTGTTTGCCTTTTCCTACCACAGGCAGGTTTTTTCAGGAGCTAATGGAGTTCCTGTACTTGTGGTTCTGCAAACCAGAAACTGTAACATTCATGTGAAATGTGTGACATGCAAAGGTCGTAGGTTAAACTATCAACGTCTTCTCAATACGTAGTAATACTATCAAAACAATGGAGAATGAGGTGTTGTTAGTTCTTGGGCTGTATTTTATTGCATTTAAGGAAATTCTCGACAGGGCTAAAAACAATAGAAATTTAGAGTGCAAAAGTGAAGATGACCTTTATGTCATATTTACAGGAATTTAAGATTAAAAAGCAGAAAGAAAACTCAAGCAAAAGGAAGTCAAATTTAAAAGTCTGGGCTTGTGGTCAACCAACCAATCCGCACAATTCATTGTCCAAGCCCCACCAACAATAGTTCCTGGGTGAACAAAAAGTACACACCTTGGATGGCCTGAGTTCCTGCAGTGGGATTGCTGCAAAAGGTCCCATGTTTTTAAAAAGTCCCTGGTTCCTGCAGTGGGAAAGCACCCGATGTTTTATCCTGTTATGGATTTTATATCTTTGTGCAAGTCACCAGCTCTTCCTCCAGCGAAAGAACCCCCAGACCATCACACATCCTCCTCCATGTTTGACAGTTGGTGTCACTCACTGAGGGACCGTCCTTTCACCAACTCAATGGCGTACAGCTTAGGGACAAGCTGACAGAGATGGGAGTAGACTCACACCTGGTGGCATGGATCGTGAACTATCTTACAGACAGACCTCAATATGTGCGTCTCGGGAACTGCAGGTCTGACATTGTGGTCAGCAACACATGAGCACCGCAGGGGACTATACTTTCTTCGGTCCTGTCCAGCTTATATACATCGGACTTCCAATTCAACTCGGAGTCCTGCCACGTGTAAACGTTCACTGATGACACTGCTATCGTGGGCTGCATCTGGAGTGGGCAGGAGGAGGAGTACAGGAACCTAATCAAGGACTTTGTTAAATGGTGAGATTCAAACCACTTACACCAGCAAGACCAAGGAACTGGTGGTGGATTTTAGGAGGCCCAGGTCCCTCATGGACCCCGTGATCATCAGAGGTGACTGTGTGCAGAGGGTTCAGACCTACTGGACTGGACTGCCAATACTGATGCTCTGTGAAAGAGAGGACAGAGCCGGAAGGCTGGCGTCCTTCAATATCTGCAATAAGATGCTGCACGTGTTCTATCAGACAGTTGTGGCGAGCACCCTCTTCTACGTGGTGGTGTGCTGGGGTGGCAGCATAAAGAAGAAGGATGTCTCACGCCGTGGACAAACTTGTTAGGAAGGCAGGCTCTATTGTAGGCACGGAGCTGGACAGTTTAACATCTGTGGCAGAGCGACGGGCATTAAGCAAACTCCTGTCAATCATGGAGAATCCACTGCATCCACTGAACAGGATCATCTCCAGACAGAGGAGCAGCTTCAGCGACAGACTGCTGTCACCGTCCTGCTCCACTGACAGACTGAGGAGATCGTTCCCCCCCCACACTATGCGACACTTCAATTCCACCCAGGGGGGTAAATGATAACATTATTCAAAGTTATTGCTTGTTTTTACTCTTTAATTAATTTATTTTTTTGTATCAGTATGCTGCTGCTGGATTATGTGAATTTCCCCTTGGGATTAATAAAGTATCTATCTATCTATCTATCTATCTATCTATCTATCTATCTATCTATCTATCTATCTATCTATCTATCTATCTATCTATCTATCTATCTATCTATCTATCTATCTATCTATCTATCTATCTACAAACATCCTGCTTGATGAAATAGAGATTTCAAATTTTGATTCATCGGTCTGTAAGGCTTTCTTCTAGTCTGCAGAAGTCCACAGCTGGTATTTCAAAACCCTATTCTGTCCTTTAAGAAATAGTTTTCTTACGGCCACTGTCCTGTCAGACCTGCGGCACGAAGTCTTCTCCTCACAGTACAAACTGAGATTTAGCTTTTATTGACCTGCACTGTTAAGCTGTACGTGAAGCTGTTGTGCTGTGAGGCGTCGGATCACACAAGCTGTTGACTCTCAGAAAGTTGACTTCTGATTGGTTGTGACTTCGGGTCCCCCAGATGTCTTCCAGTTTCCAATTGTCTTTGGATTGTGTAGGACTCCACTGTACTCACTGACACTTTGATTTTATTTTTGCAATTTTTCTACATGAAAGGCCTACACTTGTAAGGGTAATAACGCTCTGCCTTGTTTCATTTGTTAATTGCTGTTTTCTTGCTATTATCACTGGAATATTGTTCAAGTAGCACTCCATAGGGTGGAGAAGAAGGCCCATTCGTAACATTCAGAAATTTCCCTTTTAGGTGTTCTAACACTTTTGACCGGTAGTGTATACACAAGTGAGACCAGATCTGGAGTAGTGAGTGCAGTTCTAGTCACCACAGTACAAGAACGACATAGCAGCACTTGATGTTGTGCAGAGGAGAGCAACCAATTGCATCACAGGATTTGAGGACATGTCCTACTGTGACAGACTCAGATAATTAAAGTCAAGCAGAGGAGACTGCAGAGAGGCCTGATCCAGATCTTCATAATCCTCAAAGAAATTGATAAAGTAATTCCACCTGAATTCTCTTATCTTAATGGTGAATCACAAACTCGAGAACACCAACAGAAATTAAGGGCAAGTAAATTTAAGACTGAAGCCAGGAAGTATTTCTTTATGCAAGAAGTTGTGGGAGTGTGGAACAAACTACTTAGCCTTGGAGTTGAAGCAGAAACCTTGACAACTTTAAGAAGAATCTGGATAAGGGACAGCTTAGCTATTAGCTAAACAAAGCAGCCTGATGGACTGAATGTTCTGGTCTTGTTTGTCAAATTTCTTATGTGAGTGGACCCTTTCTGAGATGCCCCCCTGAGCAGTGGACACGTGCCACAAGCAGAGTGTAAAGTGCCTTATGGACAAGCCCCTTCTAAGGAGGGCCTCAAAGATGCAGAACACCCAGGCAGAGCTCGAGGTAACTGTGAACCTGCAGCTCTGGAAGTATATCAAGAACCCTTAAGCTCAAGAGGAATTCTGGTCCAGAAGTAACCCTGAGATGGTGTTTGTAGGTCACCCATACCAGTAAATAAATGAGCCAAGAGTGGGAGATGAGGAGGAGGAAGATTTAATGGTAGCAGGCAGCCAGGGTCTGAAGAAAGACAGGAACTGAGAGAGTGCAGAAGGTAAGGGCAAGGGTGTATATAGTTAGAGCCACTGGGCAGACACGTTTGCTGTACCGTTGTCCTCTATTTCCGTACTTTGTGTCCTTGCATTCCTTGTTCCTCCTTTATGGTTTACTAGAACCTTTAGGTTTATTGATTGGGTATTCCCTTTGAATTGTGTTACATGTACAATGAAGGCTGGGGGGGCGCACTGCTGAGCTTTATGATAAGCAGAACCATGGCTTATACTATATATACTGTAAATATCAGGACAAACGCGTCCTTCTTTTGCACCTGTTCTTCAGTTTGAGTTCACAAGAAACCTGAGACAAAAGGTGGGACGTTTACACGCACACCCAGCTAATTTAAAGTCTCTGATTTACTTGACGGCTGGCTTTTAGATTGTGGAAACAAAATCACACAAATGTGGGGAAAAACAGTGAACTTTACCCAGAATGCACCTCAGATGAAAATCAAGCTGGCCTCAAAAACCAAAGGAAAGCTACTTACTTCGGGAAGTAAGAGGATGAGTAGATAAGTGTGATATAGCGGGTCCACGACTCTAAATAACTAATCACTGCACTCGCGGCTGAAGGAGGGGCCGTGGTAGTGTGGTGGGCGTTTCCACACTGAAGTGCGCAGGTGTGAGATCGCCCGTGTCCGTAATTGATCCTGGGAGCTGCCAATTGCCACACCTGTGCCACGTCCATTTAGGTGGTATGGGGTGAAATAAAGGGGGGAGGGGGGGTCAGAAGTTAGTGGAGAGAAGAGGATGGCGGGAGAAGAAAAGAGTTGGAATGGGTGTGAGTGAGCAGGAAGAGCAGGCTCACTGGTGAATGGGAGGCAGCTGGGAGGAGAGCCCTGAAAGAGTGTTTGGCCGACACTCGTGGGCAGTAAGAAGCGGTCATGCCAGCTGAACAATTTAGAGGAGCTGGAGTTCCCAGAAGTGCAGACGACTCACCGCGGGAGTCGAGGAGGCTTGGCAGGGAGAGTCCCAGTGTGAGCGCCCTGATCTCTGGGGACCCAAGTCTCGGTCTGGTGGATGAGCTGTACGGAGCCAGGGGATGGAAGACAACCAGACAGAAGTAAGGTCAGCTGCACCTGCCGATAGGGCGACTCCCCTGTCCTGTTGCAGGGCCCATACGGGAGAAGCAAGGGAGCTGCCAGCTAAACGTAAAAGGCACCAGGTATTTGCAAAGGACAGCTTCCGGCCTGTTGATTTTAATCTCGTTTTACAGGATTATTTATTGATTTTAACCTCCACCTTTATTTTATTGTTTTTATAGATTTATTTATGGAGTTTTGAAGCACAGCACTTTGGACGCTGTTTTGGCTTTGTTTTCTAATAAAAGCACTCGCACACTTTTACACCATCCCCTTGCTCCCAGTGTGATTTGTCCTCATTGCACAGCTCATCCGGCTACATTACCAACAATGCTGGGTTCAAGAGGTTCCCAAACCAAGAATAACGATTTTGGAGCAGGACCAGCACCGTCACAATAAGTAATTTAAATATTATGACAGTTGTCACACACGTGCGATTAGGGGGCAGCCAGAAGGACCAATGGAGTGTGAAAACTCACTAGACGGGGATATAAGACAGTGTAGTAATGCTTTTCTCCTTTCTTCATCAGAAAGACCGAAGAACAGATGAATCCCGATACATGAAGTATCTGCTAAAAAACGAGGAAGACCTTCCGCATCCCAGTCATCCCCATGTAACAACTTCAACCCGGTCACCCTCTGATGACATCATCTCCGTCACATCCCGTCCATGTCAACTCATCTCTACACAAATTTCCAGTCCATCCACCATAAAACCAGCCACCTTTCCAGTGTCATTGCTGAATGTGTATTCTAATTCTTACAATCTGTACACAAAAAGTGAATATTCTGGTTCACCTACAATATATGGGGACAGTTCTCCAACCCTTAGTGTGTCTCTCTGGTCTCTTTTTCACACAGTTAATGTAAAGGTTTTAATGCGCAGTACATTGACAAAGAGTGCTACAATGTTCATGTTGTCGAAGTTAATTAAAGAAAGCATTGATGCAGCTGGCACCTTTGATTTTTTGCTAACTGTTTAAGTAAGCCTGAACGAATCTGATCTCATGACATAATGCGGGTGTGTTTTAAATGGAAACTGATTGTGACACGTAATTGTCTTTTCAGGTTAATGAGGCAAAGCCAGTTGTTGACACAAAGGGACACAAAACCCCAGGACACCTCCAGTTAAACCTTAAGAAACTGCAGGTATGTCAAGATTTCTGTATTTTAAAACAAGATACATCTGCACATTTTACAATTTTAAAGATTTGAAAAGGCCTACAAGTGAGGACTGGTCAGCCTAGTATGTTGAAAATCTGATTAAATGCTAATGTCATACACAAACTAATTAGCAGAGAGAACACCAGCAGAGTGGGACACTCTTTCCATGTATTCACTCTTAAGGGAGTTTTGCTTTATCACTAAAAGCGTTGATTTAGTATTTACGATTGTGCCGTGTTGGAGAGCATTGTCTTCATCAGACTTCACACCGGTAGATGTTCACGCATGTCACATTTCACATCACTGCTGCTATTTGAAAACTCTTTGTCTCCTAGCTACAGTTCTACTGCAGTGCATGCTGTCACCCATTGTCAAACCTGCTTAAATGATTTCAGAGTAAGACAGGACAAGCCGCCGGTCCAACACAGGACACACATGTCCACGCTCACTCACTGGGGGTCTGTTTTGAGTCACCCATTAACCTTCCAAACATCTTCGTGATGTTGCAGGAAAACCAGAATGTGAAGAAATCGTCTATCTAGAGCACTTCAGTTTAAAATTTCAGTTGGATGCTTGAATTTTTCAATTCAATCTTTAAATTAAAGGTGCTAATGAAGTTCTCTGCTACTCCTGAGTCTATCTGCCAGAATATTTTTGTCCAAAAGGTCAGCCGGTACCTTTAGTGAGGTTTTAAACACGTCTTCACTATGTACACCAATCAGACACAGCGTTAAAGCCACCTGTCTAATAATGCATAAGGCCACCCCCCACTTCATGCCACCGAAACAGCTCTGACCCGTCAGGGCAAGGACTCCACAAGACCTCCTGTGAACTCTGCCACCAAACGTTTGCAGCAAATCCTTTGAGTCCTGTAAGTTGCAAGCTGGAGCCTCCATGGATTGGACTTGTTTTTCCAGAACATCCCACAGGTGTTCAATTGGATTGAGATCTGGGGAATTTGGAATCCAAGTCAACAGCTTGAACTCTTTGTCATGTTCCTCAAACCATTCCTGAACAATGTTGCAGGGCACATTATCCTGCTGAAAGAGGCTACGGCCATCAGGGAATACCGTTGCTATGAAGGGGTGTATGTGGTCTACAACAATATTTAGGTAGGCGGTACGTGTGAAAGTAACATCAGCATGAATGCCAGGACCCAAAGTTTCCCAACAGAACATTGCCCAGAGCATCACACTGCCTCTGCTGGCTCGCCTTCTTCCCATAGTGCCCCTTGCTACCATCTCTTCTTGCCAGGTAAATAATGCACACACACTCAGCCGTGACTTGTCAGACCAGGCCACCTTCTTCCAATGCTCCATGGTCCAGTTCTGAAGCATATGTCCCTATTGTAGACACTTCTGCCGGTGGTCAGGGGTCAGCATGAGTACTTGGACCAGTCTGCGGCTACATACAGTACATGGTAAGCTGCACTGCACTATGTTTTCTGACATCTTTCTGTCATGGACAGTGTTATGGTTTTCATTAATTTATGCTACAGTTGCTCTACTGTGGGATCGTGCCAGGCGGGCTAGCCTTTGCTCACCAGTTCACCAACTGTACTTCCTTGGATGACTTTTGGTAGGTACTAACCACTGCACACCAGGAATACCCAGCAAAACCAGCCGTTGTGGAGATGCTCTGGCCCAGTGTTCTAGCCATCACAATTTGGCTCTTGTTAAAGTCCTTTATCTCCTCAAGTTTGCCCATTTTTCCTGCTTCCAACACATCACCTTCAAGAACTGACTGCTCACTTTCTGCCTAAATATGTCCCCACCCTTGACAGGTGCCATTGTCATGAGATAGTCAACATTATTCAGATCACCTATCGGTGGTTTTAATGTGGCTGATCAGAGTCTTCAGCCTAGAGCACAAGGCAGAAACAAACCTTGGGCAGGGTGCCATCACAGAGCGAACACAAATGCACACACCAAACACACACCAGGGCCAATTTAGTGCTGCCAATTCACCTAACCTGCATATCTTTGGACAGTGGGAGGAAACCCACACAGACACGAGGAGAACATGCAAACTCCATACAAGGAGGACCCAGATTACGAACTCCGGCCTCCTTACTGTGCCACCCCTAACTTGTGTACGTCTTCCAAACACTAATAAGATGGTGGATGTAGCCCCCTGCCTGGAGCTTCTGTGCTTTTAGTCAGTGGATGGATGGGCTGCTCGCTGTGAGAACATGGGCCTACTTACTTACAGTAGTTTTAATTAACTTGATTTAAGACTTTACTATTCAAAGCTTCATTTTTCTTTGTAAGTTTACATGTATACGTACTAGGGGGCTCTGCCACCTGCTCACCAACCCCTGGGTTTGGTTGACCGGAAATACAATTTAAAGAGATTTTCATGGGAACTGTTACATTTGCATTATTTTCACTTTTACTTTAAAACTTCAGTAAAAACAATTTTTGGAACTAACTTTTTGTCAATATCGCATTGAATTTTGATTCCGTGTTTGGACTTAAATTGTGACAACGCAATGTGAATGAGTGACTATCGTTTCTTTCTCTCGACTTTTTCGAATGTTTGTCCCTGTGATTTGTTAATTGTCATAGCAAAAGCTAATCTAACGGGAAACTGTAAACGTTTTAATACGAATGGCATATCAAGATCTCCTTTGGTGTCTAATGTTATTCGCAGAAGATGTACTACATTATCTTAATAACATTACGATACATCCTTCCTTCAACAGTAATTCGTCCGGTGGAAGACCGGGTAATGTTAACTGTTGTAGATATCCTACATAATATTGTAAGCTGATGTTTTCGTCTTCCACATGATCATCACCAACTGCTTCATCATAGTCTGTTGATACGCATTTAACCAATTTGTGTAACCGATCGACAGTTTTCACATTAATTAGTTTGACTTCATCATTTCTCGCTGTTAGGATTGCCCGTGTACTCATTTCGCATTCACACGACTAAAAGCTGAGAACGCAGGAAGTCTGTCTGACCAAAGCGTTCACACGACTGAGAGGTGAGATGGCTGTATTCTTGTTTGAAAATGGTTGTAAGTAGGGCGTGACTTGAAAGAATCTCATGGTAAAAATCTCTGTCTTGCGGGACAGGCTTCCAAAATGTATCTTCAAAAAGTCTTGTCTTGTCCCAGGATTATTTTATAGTGGCCACAAGGGGGCGTACCAGCTCCCTTGTTAACAGAAAAACATAAAAAAGCTAGACTGAAATTTGCCAATATCCATATTGACAAGCCACAATGCTTCTGGTAGAATGTCCTTTGGACAAATGAGACAAAAATGGAGCTTTTTGTCAAGTCACATCAGCTCTTTGTCCACAGACGAAAAAAATGAAGCCTTCAAAGAAAAGAACACATACTGTAAATATTGTGAAACATGGAGGCAGCTCAGTTATGTTTTGGGGCTGCTTTGCTGAGTCTGTGTAGAGAACAATGAATTCTCAAGACTATCAAGACATGCTGGAGTGAAACACACTGCCAAGTGTCAGAAAGTTCTGTCTCAGTCACAGGTCATGGGTCCTCCAACAGGTGAATGAGCCAAAACACATAGCTAAAGGTACCCAAGAATGGTGATGAACAAAACATTGGACTGTCCTGAAGTGGCCTTCTATGAGCTCTGATTTGAATCCCCTTGAGCATCTATGGAAAGAACTGGAACATGCCATGTGGAGAAGGCCCCCTTCAAACCTGACACTGCTGGAGCAGTTTGCTCAGGACGAGTGGGCCAAACAACCTGTGGACAGTTGCGCAAGTCTCATGGAGAACTCCAGGAATCGCTTGTATGCAGTGATTGCAAACTAAAGGTTGAACAAAAAAATATTTGGTTATGGGTCCCATCATTTTTGAAACATACTGTTGAATCAAAACTCTAAAGCAAAGTACAGAATAAACCACGATGGGTGCCATCTTCAAGTTATTTCAGAGACAATTGCAGGTTCTTCTTTTTCATGGTGGGGTACCAGCAAATTTGTCAGCATACGTAGCTTAAGAATGTTGTGATTTAGCGGCCTTGCCTGTGTTTGTGATTAAAGGAGTCACAACGCTAAAAGTAAGTAAGTAACATTTCTTTAAAACAAACCCATTTTGATTTTGCATAAATATTGCAGATGGAAGAAGATCGCCTGAGCACGATCTCGAAGGACAATAAGAAGCTGGCATTAAAACTAGCAGACATTCTGAGATCAAAAGGTCAGGTTGATAACTGGAATGATCCTCCTGCGAGAAGGTAAGTGCAGCTCATGAACGGTCTGTACGTTGTGTTCATTGTGTGCTACGTTTTCCAACTCTACGAGGTCTGGCAGTGAAGTTCATGAACTCTTCCTAGAAATAGCGCTACGTACCTCACTGCTGGAGATCTCTACAGTCACCTTCAAAGTATCCCCCTTGGGAGGCCAGGCACCGACGCCAGCGCCTAGTCCACCCTCCAAAGTAATTTTGGAACTCTTTTTCTGCAGTGGCCATCACAGCTGTCGTCTTATTACACTTGATGTCCTGAATGTCATCAAAATGCCTTCCTTTCAATATTTCCTTTATCTTCGGATAAAAAAAAAAGTCATTGGGGGCCAGATGAGTAGGTGAGTAGGGAGGGTCTTCCAATACAGTTATTTGTTTACTGGCTAAAAACTCCCTCCCAGCCAGTGTCGTGTGAGCTGGTGTTCGTTTGTTGCTCTAACGAAAGATCCAACATTGTCACGACAGCACACAAGAACAAACAACAATAACGAAACCCCTCAGCAAGACCCTGCCACACGTCGACGCAAACACAGCTGTGAGTCACCGATATACCAAGGTTATGAAGCCTTACCGAGCTGTTTGTACGGTGCTGCCAATGGAAGTGCCTGGTGGCAAGTTCACAAACTTAATTGTCAGACCTCGTATTTACAGGACAGTATGTGTGTTTTGGGGGCACTGGTTTTTATGGTCACGATTGTCACATGTATGGGGCACAGCATGTGCGAGTCAACATAAACACCTCGTCGTGATTAGTAAGTAGAATTACTGTTTTCCTCTAAGGGGTGCAAGCTCCCTGGTTGGAATAAGTTCTTTTTTAATGGCGGTGTAATCCGAAATTATATAGATATAATATTAAAAGGCGATACCCCTCCCAAAATGATATGACGCTGTGCTGGATCAGATGACGTTATCTCCCGTCAAAGGTGTGCCGGGCAGTGTTCCAAGGCTTTCTACTCTTTCTCCATGTGCAGGCCCTTACTTAAGTAAATCAATGCCAAGCGAGGCATGCTGACTCTAACATACAGAAATCGTGCCCGTTGCCCCTTCGTACTAAATCTGGCTCAGCTGTGCATGTAGAAAGAAAAGAAAAGCAGATTTAAAAATATTTGTGCAGAGCACAGTGACATATTAAACATATAAACTTATTACAAACCACCCTTTGGCACTGTGTCTGTGACAAAAACAAAACAAAAGGTACTTGATCCCCCCTTACAGTGTGAACAAGTCCTTAAAAACTTTGTGGAAATGTGGGGTGTAGTGCCCATTCATTTAATATACCAGCGTAAATAAATATTAACAATGATAAGTTACAGTCCAATTGGACGAACGGTTACATTTAACATGGCGTTACTAAATAGTGATCACTGTAGGTGGAGATCTCCTGTTGTGTCTTTCATTTCTTACACAGTCAGTGTTGTAACTGAATATCACCGAGCCCATGCAGTGGGTTCCATAGCCTCAGATTACATTAGAAATCTACAGAGCACCTTGGTGGACTTTACTATTCTTCGGCACTCATAACATTTCTAGCTACAGTATGTTGATATATGTGCCCCACATGGTGTCTGAGCCCTTTAAATGAATTACAGTAGTTGTAACAAAAATCAGACAACAATAACAACATTTATTTATATAGCACATTTTCATACAAATAATGTAGTTCACAGTGCTTTACATGATGAAGAAAAGAGAAATAAAAGACAAAGTAAGAATTAGAATAAGACGACACTGATTAACATAGAATAAGAGTAAGGTCCGATGGCCAGGGAGGACAGAAAAAAAAAATCTGCAGTGGTTCCAGACCACGAGACCACCCTGCTCCCTCTGGACATTCTACCTAACACAAATGAAACTGTCCTCTTTGTATTTAGGGTTCTCTTGAAAGGGCTTGATGATGATGGTCATGTAGACTTCTGGCTTTTAATCCATCAATGTAGGGCATCACGGTGCTTTGATTAGGTGGTGATGGTGCAGATCACCACCACAGAAAACCGGGAAAAGAAACAGAAGAGAGAGTAGGGGTCAGTACGGATTTTAGAGCCACCATGAATAGTTATTATAATGAATTGAATACACAGAGTATCAGGATTAGATGAAGGTGAAGCTATGAGAAGGCCATGTTAAAGTAATGTGTTTTCAGCAGTGTTTTAAACTGCTCCACCGTATCAGCCTGGTGAATTCCTATTGGCAGGCTTTTCCAGATTTTAGGTGCATAGAAGCAGAAGGCCGCCTCACCACTTCTTTTAAGTTTTGTTCTTGGAATTCTAAGGAGGCACTCATTTGAGGATCTGAGGTTACGATTTGGTATATATGGTGTCAGACATTCCGATATATACGATGGAGCGAGATTATTTAAGGCTTTATAAACCATAAGCAGAATTTTAAAGTCAATTCTGAATGACACAGGTAGCCAGTGTAGTGACATCAAAACTGGAGAGATGTGTTCAGATTTTCTTTTCCTTGTTAGGATTCTAGCAGCTGCATTCTGCACTCGTTGCAAGTGATTTATGTCTTTTTTGGGTAGTCCAGAGAGGAGTGCGTTACAGTAATCTAGTCGACTGAAAACAAAATCGTGAATTAATTTCTCAGCATCTTTCAATGATATAAGAGGTCTAACTTTAGCTATGTTTCTTAAGTGAAAAAATGCTGTCCTAGTGGTCTGATGAATATGCGATTTAAAATTCAGATTACAGTCAACAATCACCCCTAAGCTTTTTACCTCCGTCTTGACTTTTAATCCTAGTGCATCAAGTTTATTTCTGATAACCTCATTGTCTCCATTATTGCATATCACTAAGATTTCAGTTTTCTCTTTATTTAGTTTGAGAAAGTTACTATTCATCCATTCTGAGATACAAGTCAGACATTCTGTTAGTGAATCGAGAGAGTCGGGGTCATCAGGTGCTATTGATAAGTACAGTTGTGTGTCATCAGCATAGCTGTGGTAGCTCACGTTGTGCCCTGAGATAATCTGACCTAACGGAAGCATGTAGATTGAGAAGAGCAGCGGACCCAGGATAGAGCCTTGTGGAACACCATATTGGATATCATGTGTCTTTGAGATTTGATTACCACAACTAACAAAGAATTTTCTCCCTGCCAGGTAGGATTCAAACCAATTTAAGACACTGCCAGAGAGGCCCACCCATTGACTAAGGCGATTTTTAAAAATATTATGATAAATGGTGTCAAATGCGGCACTCAGATCTAAGAGGATGAGAACAGATAAATGGCCTCTGTCTGCATTCACCTACAAATCATTTACTACTTTAACAAGTGCAGTTTCTGTGCTGTGATTTGTCCTGAAACTAATCAAGAATAGCAGGTTTATTGAGGTGGTCATTTAACTGCATAATGGCTGCCTTCTCTAGAATTTTACTTAAGAAAGGCAGGTTAGAGATGGGTCTAAAATATTCAAAAGCACAGGAGTCAAGATTACTTTTCTTGAGTAGGGGTTTAACTACAGCAGTCTTAAGACAGTCTGGAAAGACCCCGGTATCTAATGACGAATTTACTATGTCAAGAACATTATCAATTAGCACGCCTGATACTTGTTGGTATTGGGTCAAGGACACAAGTGGAGGGTCTCAGTTGAGAAATTATTTTATGTAAATCAGGTAAATCTATCCTGGTGAAAGAGTTTAATTTGTTTATAACGGAGTACTGGGGCTTTAGAGGATCTGCAGTGTTGGGGAGATTATACTATGTTATTTCAAATATCATTAATTTTTTGATTGGAAAATACAGCAATAGCCTCACAGGTTTCACTGGAAGTATTTTGGAGGCATTCCTTTGTGTTACCTGGGTTTAACAGACGATCAATTGTAGATAGATAGATACTTTATTAATCCCAAGGGGAAATTCACACAATCCAGCAGCAGCATACTGAGACAAAAAACAATATTAAATTAAAGAGTAATAAAAATGCTGGTAAAAACAGACAATAACTTTGAATAATGTTAGCGTTTAACCCTCTGGGTGGAATTGAAGAGTCACATAGTGTGGGGAGGAACAATCTCCTCAGTCTGTCAGTGGAGCAGGACAGTGATGGCAGTCTGTCGCTGAAGCTGCTCCTCTGTCTGGAGATGATCCTGTTCAGTTGATGCAGTGGATTCTCCATGATTGACAGGAGCCTGCTCAGCGCCCGTCGCTCTGCCACGGATGTCCTCTGTGCCTACAATAGAGCCTGCCTTCCTAACAAGTTTGTCCAGGCGTGAAGCGTCCCTCTTCTTTATGCTGCCTCCCCAGCACATCACTGTGTAGAAGTGGGCACTTGCCACAACTGTCTGGTAGAACATCTGCAGTATCTTACTGCAGATGTTGAAGGATGCCAACCTTCTCAGAAAGTATAGTCAGTTCTGACCTTTCTTACACAGAGCATCAGTATTGGCAGTCCAGTCCAATTTATCATCCAGCTGCACTCCCAGGTATTTATAGGTCTTTACCCTCTGCACGCAGTCACCTCTGATGATCACGGGGTCCATGAGGGGCCTGGGCCTCCTAAAATCCACCACCAGCTCCTTGGTCTTGCTGGTGTTCAAGTGTAAGTAGTCTGAGTCACACCATTTAACAAAGTCCTTGATTAGGTTCCTATACTCCTCCTCTCCACTCCTGATGCAGCCCACAATAGCAGTGTCGTCAGCAAACTTTTGCACGTGGCAGGACTCAGAGTCATATTGGAAGTCTGATGTATATAGATTGAACAGGACCAGAGAAAGTACAGAATTATTAGAGAATAAGACTCTGGGATTACGAGCATTGTTATTTATAATCTTAGAGAAATAGCAGCGCCTCTCAAGACGGACTGATCTATTGCTGTGATTATTAATAATTGTTCTTAACCAGTATTATTGCATAATTGTACATAATCTTTTATCCTCTCCAACTTTACTATCGGATGTTCTACTCCCTTTCAGTTTACATTTTTAACATCATTGGTGGTAAATTATGCATATCCTCATACCCTTGAGCCCCACTTATAACACTTTCATGTATATTCCTAAACTTACTATATACAGTTAACTTGCCTCGAAACTTCTTGGCCTGAAAACTCCAAGGACACGTTTGTCGTAATCCAGCAGCACCATCAGGGAACGCAGAAAGACAAGTACCTGCAACACTGAAAAGAGATCTTGCATTGTTAATTATTTGTACTAAGAGAAAGGTCATAGGTACCTTTTGTTAAATATATAGCAAAGATTATGTGGTCAGATCTCTTTTTAAAAGTTTTAGGGAACTGCAAAGTGTATGGAGCATGGCGGTGGTTATTCCTGCACGGGTCAATTCTCCATTCTGTTACTGTTGGTGTTGTGAGGGACGACGCGTGAGGACCTGGCAGGGATGCCAATAACATGGAAGGATTGGGAGAGCAATTCAGGTTATATTCTCCCCCCATATGCCCGATGGCAACATCTCTGGGCCACAATACCCACAGAGCTTTTAGTTCTTTGGATCAACCCTGTTGGGTCAGGACAGCCCTGCTCTGCGGCACTTCAGACGGACACAGACGTATTCCCAAGCTCCACTGGAAGTACTTCAAGGTCCACAAAAAAAGGAATTGCAATGTCTTGTCCAGGGAATCGGAGCTGAGAGCGGAGATGGGCAACACTCGCCTTGAACGACTAGAAGTGAATTGGAGAGAGAAAAGACGAACCGGCGGCTTGTATTGCCGTTCTGTACGAGGTGTTTTGTAATAAACCCCCCTTTAATTTGAACCCGGGACTGTGTTGTGTGGGCTCAGTGGTGCCCCCCTGCTTTCACAGCATGATGAAGGTTTTTCTGGTGTCCATGTGGATTTACTCCTGGTATTCTAGTTCTTTCTGGGGTATTTCTTTCTTCTGTTGCCCCTAAACTAAAATGTATTTCATTAAAGATGCCCCAGAAAAATTCTTGGCGTTAGTTAAAAACAACACAAGATGATCAATGAAATCCTGAGGTGCAGATGCTACAGAACACGAGCTCATGGCACAGGAGTCGCCTTTCTGCACATCACCTACGCATAGACAGCCGGTGACTGGCATGCAGTGGGTAACATGCAGCAGATTTAGAAAAAGGGGAAGGCCTGGAAACGCACAGCGTATGACATTTAAGGAAGTCAACAGGAAGGAGATGCCCAGTGGCCTCATGTATAAACGGTGCGTACGCACAGAAATGTTGCATAAGAACTTTTCCTCGTTCAAATCGCGATGTATAAAACCTACACTTGGCGTAAAGCCACGCACTTTTCCACGGTACCTCATACCTTGTCGTACGCAAGTTCTCCGCTCGGTTTTGCAGACTGGCGGCACCCAGCGTCAAAGCAATGCTACTGTTCCTGTGTGATTACTCATTATTTTCATGACGCGGCTTTATAAATACACTGAAACTAACCACATATTGTTTATTAGTGTAATGCATCTGATTGTAATTAACTTGTAACAATATAATGGTAGAGGGAACAGCCATAGTATTCCAAATACCATAACTGCTTTAGCGTTGTTACTCTCACTTCTGACACAGCGGATCATCTTTTTCCATATTACTCTCACTGCACCACTCGGAGTATTTATATCACTGTATCTGAGTGTGAATCACAACAGCAGCTGATCAGAAAGAGAATTATCGGTATACAGCTTCAAGGACATGCTGTCTAAGTCACGGCAAAACGTTTTAAAGCCTTTCCTGTACGGACCTCGCGGTTCAGAAACAGTTTCATCCCAAGAACTTTAAATGCACTCAATCAATTGCTCCTTGTAGAACGGTTTGTACTTATAAGTGCAATCACCCCACTGTAAACTTGCACTACAGTTATAATATCGCACAACCTGAGCCACTTTATAAAGTGCGTATTTACATATGATGACGATATCATTTTTAAGGTGAAATGCAGCAAAATATGTTTATTAAATTATACAGATAAAACTTTAACTTCATTTAAATAATCAATATTCTTAACTGGGAGTGTCGTGAAGGATAGAATTATTAAACATGTACTATGAAGATATTTCAATGTTCTTTAAACGTTTTGAAGAATTGGCGCTAAGCTTACAGATGGCTTAACGTCTATTACAGAGCTGATTGTATGGCGATCGGTTACTTGGGGAAAGAAAAGCAAGGACTCTTGGGGCGGCCACGCCAATATATATTGAATATAAAACAGAAAGAGAAAATAATAATACAGCTAAAAACACAGCAACAAATTTCGGCAAAAGTTAAATGCTTGTGTCATGAGCACAAGGCGGCTATGCAGTGTCTGCAACGGACGTGGCCATCCACCGTGCATAAGCTACCTTACTGACATTAGCGGGTGAAGGAGCCACCGATTCTTCCTCTGCCCAGTGCCACCACAAGCCTAGAGCCGCCCCTGAGTACTGCTGCAATAAATTATTTCATCGAAGTGAAACACATGTTTAATAACGTGCTTTAACTCCTATTATCATGAAAATTATATCACGTATACATCTCAGTATTTTAGTTATTCAGAGAGCTGTAATATCACGAATGTAATAGACTCTGTGTCCAGTTGGAGGAAGAGAGCCGGTTTAAGAAGCAAGTAGTGATTCACACACATAGAGCACATAAAAGATCAAATACAACAAACAAAGCATTTAACGTGCTACTTTAATTATGATGTGATTTGAGAAACTGGTTAATTAAACAATTTTAAGATGAAGTTTATAATGTTCTACTTTAATGACAAAATAAACTAAGTGATTAAAGTGGAAATGTCGAGATTGAAGTTGACATTTCGTGCTTTTTCCCCACTGTGTGCCTTTTTTCTCTGTACCCTAATAAACTTTCATATGACACTCAGACAGTGGGCTTACAACTCGGCTTTTCACGGCGACTTTGATATGTGACTTCTTTTTTATTTCCAGCACTGTGCGATTTTGTGAATGTGAGCTTTCAAGTTTCTCCAACACGCTATGTCACTCGATCAACTTCATTTTGTTGATTATACCACGGCTTATTTGAACAAATAGTATGTTTTTCCTTTGCCTCCACTTGGTATTCGCTGAAATTCTTATATTTTCCCCGTGCTTTTCCCATTGTCTTTTCACAGAAGGCTGAGCTTAAGGGCGATTATACATGAGGCCCCCGATCTTTAGGATGTCAAACTGGGAGGCTTCATGTATGGTAGTAGTGAACAGACCTTCTGAAAAGAGCACCACACGGACCAGGGGCCTCATGTACAACGCCGTTCGTAGAACTCGCACTATAACATGGCGTAAGCACAAAAGCCGAAATGTGCTTACGCACAGAAAAATCCAGATGCAGGAATCTGTGCGTACTCCAACTTCCATGTTCTTCCGCTACATAAATCCCGATCAGCGTGAAAACTAACGCTCGTGCATTATGTAACGCCCCAAATCCTCCCTGAATTACGCCTCTTTGAATATGCAAATCAATATAAATCGCCCTTAAGCGCAGCCTTCTGTGAAAAGACAATGGGAAAAGCACGGGGAAAATATAAGAATTTCAGCGAATACCAAGTGTGTACCCACCGTTTATACATGAGGCCCCAGGTCACCATACCTCAGCCCTAAAGAGACGTTTGGCTGCAATGCCAGGCGGGCTCAGATTTCCATGTCTTGTGCTGTAAGCCTTCAGTGATTTTATTAATTGTTCCACTTTTCTTCTCTCTTTAACCAGTATGAATGCACAGAAACGTCGCATGGAGCTGCTTAATGTGTGCCATGAGAACCAAGCAATCCTGGAGCGCATCAACAGGAGAGAGTCTGAATATCGGCGTGAGCTGTGGGAGGAGGACTGGCAGAACACAGAGCGGATTCTCCAAGACATCGCCAGATACCCACATGGAGTTCCTCTCCAGCAGGTGACCAGTACTCATCTTCAAACTGGAAATCTGAATACGCTTCTCACCCGGAGGTTTTAGACATTTAAGTTTGCAGTAGGAGCAGACATTACACCCAACCAGCTCCAGCACACGGTGTCACTAATCTGTTCTGTTCACCGTTGATTCACACAACAGTCCCCACGGGATTTATCTGTTTTAACGTGAGGAATGCCATGGACACCTCTAGCCAAGTCTAGTCCTTCCCACAAAGGCACAAACAAATGAAGGTTAAAGAGAAGCAGTGGCATTTTGGGCAACAAATCTTTGGTAGTGCCATACCATAATGTTCCTTTAGGTGCACAGACTTCTCTAATGTGAACATTCACTTACCCGTCCCGCTTTTGAGTCACAAAAACATAAAAAAAAACAAACACGCGCAGACACAAAAGCAAGCAAATAAAAGCAGCGAAGGGAGCCGTTTAAGACTGAAATACCCAGTTAAGTGTGGGGAAGTTTAACAAGTGAGAGCAATAAAATGAAGAAAAATGTCACTTGAGCAATAGGTGCTTCATCAGCATTAAATGACTCCGTGTTAAGAGACTGGCTTGGAACAAAAACCTGCAGGCCCTCCTGGAGTGATGTTGCTCACCAAGGTGTCATTTTTTCTTTAACATTTTTCAATAGATAATAAACAATGTCTGGTAACACAGCCCAAGTCCTACTTGTTTCTCTGAAATGGCGCCCCTCAAGAGCACACAAACCGATGTCGCCATACGTAATCGACCGTCCCTCCGCCACTTCCTCAGGTGACCTCTAGTGTGCTCAGCAGTGGGTCGCTGTAGCACTCTTTGTAAACTTGATGTGTCGTCGGTCCAATCACCCACCCTGCGTCTAACTGGGCGCTGCACCACCAGTCTAGAAGTCTTGGGAACCTCCCTGGCATTTCTCTCGGATTGATGTAGCGCAAGAATAAAAGGAGAAGCAAGCACTGGCACAGAGTGGTAGTGGTAATAAGCAGAAATTATACACACCGTATATGAGGAAAATAAATATTCCATAAGAAGGCAAATGCGAATTCTGCACGTGCTGTGGGACACCCACCAAAAACACAGCTCTGTGTTTGCTGATGAAGTTGTTTGATTGTCGTGGGGTCGTTTTTTCCTCCCGACATGTTGCCAATAAGAGTTTGCATTTGAAAGTTTGTTTTTAAATATCCAACTGCAATGCACTATTACAGCAAGAAAAACGCAATAAAACAAATTTAATTGACGGGCTGTCATTAACTGGGGCTTCAACTCGGCCTATTCTGTAGAATTTGACCTTCGAGTGTGACGTTTACACTTTCGAAAACCTTCAAGTCTCCATCTTAAAATACCCAGCAGGATATTGAAAAGCAAATGTGTTATTTCTCTCAAGCTGAACAACAATCCCATTTTATCACCAGGTTTTTTAAATTATCTAGAAATTCTCCATTCTCCTCCACCTTTGGCTGTATTGATGATGATGAAGAGGAGTCGGAGTATAGGAAGCCAATGGCGGATTTTGTCGTGTGGTGCAGGAGAAACACCTGCAGCTCCACATCAGCAAGACGGATGAAATCAGTGTTGGACGTGCAGCATCTGAAGGAGCCCCCAACACCAGTCAGGTGGAGGAAATGCAGAGCTACAAGTACCTAGGGGTGCATATGAACAGCATACTGGACTGGCACTGGAGAAGGGCCACACAAGACTCTACCACCTGTGGTGTATGCAACAAGCAGCTGAAAACGTCGTACCAGCTCATTGCACCACAGCGTGTTGTTCTCTATGCCATGCCATGAACAAGCCTACCAGTAAAGTCCACTCCATCACAGGACTGACTCTGAACACTGTGGAGGCTCTTGCGAACATCATGGTGGCAAAACTAGATGCCATCACAAACAGTTCTGCCCATCACCTCTGAGGATGGTTTAAGAAACACCTCGGGGGATTTTTTCCTGCCTGCCACCATTGGGCATTTTAATGCTTCCAACCCAACAGCCTTTCCTTCACTCCATCCAGAAGTCATAGAAACATTCAGTGCACTTTATTAGTACACAAATTATGAAATACATTAAAATAGAAGATGCACCGCAAACAATAAAGCCGAGCTTTACAGGGATTACTTTGATTTCATCCCACTTTAAACAGGGAACACAGCTGGACATCTTGTATTTTGAACACAGAGATAAAGAGTCAAATGTTTTTGCTGCAATACGAGTTTCAGCTTCCCCGGCGGATTAATCAAATAGATCTGCTCTACTCTAACTGGCTTCTTTGATAAAAGCACAACAGCAAGGACAAATCATCCGCAAGATCATTACTGGCTTCCAGTTAAGGATCGAGTCCATTAATTCCTTCTCACATATAAAGTTGCAAATGGCTTTAATGCTCAAATGTATAGAAATCTTGTGTGTGGCGTTGAGTTTGTGGCGTTTCCAAAGGCAGAAGCAGGCAAACTGGGGCGGGGGGGTTAGAATAAGCAAGGATTTCCCCGGAAACAGAAGAGTGGCCTAAATGTGAGGAATTCATTGCTCCGCAGACACAAACAGGTCCCCAGTCAATGGCAGGGAACAGCAGAATCCAAACATTACAAGGGAAACGTGAATCTCCCACATCTCACCTGAATAAGGATGCCAGTGTGTCCTCCAATGGTTCTTTGTAAGCACATTTCAAGATTACACAAATAATCTGCACTTTTTTTTTTTATTAAATAGACCTACCACTAAGCACTATTCATTAGAGGATGCAAACTTTTTTTGCATTAAGATTTTTTTTTCTATTTTGTTTTTCAGAGAAAAGGACCAACAAAGATCCTCAATGAAAAACTAGAAAAGGTCGAAGAAGCTGAAGAAGTTGAAAGTCAGCACGAGTCATGAATAAATTCCATCATGCAGAGTATCCAACAGCCCAGCATTCATCCATACTTACAACTTCTCAGACACATTCTGGTAGCTACTCAAAATATTTTCCTTTTGGCCATGCTAGTCGGTGGTTTAACACGACTTGACAGACCCTAATAAATCAGTATGCACACCACACCCTCAGCTGCCTTGTTTGAATACGGTTAATTTCTGAGTGTCTGGTCAGTAACACCGCAGCCAATTATACATTTCACAATAAGATCTAAAATCTTCACACCAATCTCAAGAAACACTAGTGGTAAGTTGCTACTCACACATGTGCCAGCTCAATTAGAATAAAAAAATCAAAATAGGAATTCTTTCAACTAATGATTCCAACATACATTTTGCATTTATTATTCAATAATGGAATGGCCAGCAAACCTTTTATTTACAAGTCAAAGAGAGAAAAGAACAGGACTAGGACTCTTCCAAAAAAAGCAGTAAACATATACATTTTATGGATTTTTTATTGAGAACAGTATATTACAAATGAAGACTCCTAGACTCCTCTTGGAGTTTTGAAGTTCATTCCAACAGTTGGCTGAGTGACCTGCAAGTTGGACAGACTGCCAAAGTCCTGTAATAAACAAAATTAAAAATAATTTTTAAATGAATCCGATGATCATTCAGTTTCATTACTACACATTTAGAGGAGTAACCACCATAAAAAAATAAGTTCCAAAAGCATGTTATACAAACTATTATACACAGAGTCCGTTAACATGCACCACTACACCAGAACTAAACGTGCATTGCTTTTGAAAATGAACACTTTAAAACACTACAGTACTAAAGACAAAACTGGTTAAAACTTGACAGTTCAAAATGTCTGAAAGCCACGAGGTTTGAAAGGGATAACACTGACCCATACAAACACGGGAAATGCTTTCAGGTTACTTTTCCTGCAGTATCGATGACCAGGCAACGAGGATGCCAAGATCACTATCGATGCAGGTTTCTCACTTTAAACTTAAAGCACCCCCCACATACTAAACACATTCAAGGGTCCAAAGGAATGCCCACCCAAAGGCAACACTACAATATAACAATGAGGAAAAATGTCTGGGTATTGGGGATATTAATCTAAATCAAAAGGGGGCAAGCTTCGAAGTCAAGAGATGGACATTACCACCAAACATCAGCTCCACCTGCACACAACCTTTTACACGTGCATTACAGTTAGCCTGTTATAAGCCACCTATCAAGCAGCTTCTAAATAACCAAAGTTCAGAATGTTGAATCGCCCTACCGAATCTGTTGTTTCAACATCCCTTAAGACTGCATTACAATCCTCAATATAAAAAACCACACCACAGCACACCTAATCTACTCACCAGCAGTTTCAACATCTCCTTGGTATCAGGATCAACTTCAATGATTTCTTGGTCCAGCGCAGAAACCTGAAAACAAGCACAATGAAATGTAACATCAAGTCTGTGATCCTCTTCAGGACAAGTGACTGGACAAACATTTACATAACATGGGAAATAAAATGAACAGACACAGAAGGAATGGCTCAAATGAGACTTATTGTACAGAATTAAATTCACTGAGAAAATGTCTGAAAGCTACGAGGTTCGACAGGGTTATATCAGACCCACTCAAACACGGGAAATGCTTTCAGGTTACTTTTCCTGCAGTTCTGATGACCAGGCAACGAGGATACCAAGATCACTATCAATGCAGGTTACATTAAAGAGACACTCCTAAAAAACACTCAAGTAGGGACTGGAGGTTGTTAGCAGAATGCAATGTGCACCACCAACTTCTGTGCAGCTCTAAGCAATGTATTTATTTTTTTATTCAAACAAATTTGTCAATGACTACTGTGCTGTTATCAGTCTAAAACACTGTACAATGTGCCACCTGGATTGTAGGTATGAACAACAACATTTATATAGCACATTTTCATAAAAAAAAAGTAGCTTAAAGTGCTTTACATAAGAAAAGAAAAATAAAAGACAAATGAACCCATAAGCCTTCTTCCCAGTGCAGCTTTACAGTATACTCATTTAGCATCACCTTTAAAAGTGCAACTTTCACAAAAGTTTCCATTATTCAGACATTTCTAGGTAAATCAAAACTAAATGTATGAAAGACATTATATTTAGTGCTCAATTGCTTCAGGTGTTAAAAAGCATAGACGACAAAGCTCAAACTCTTCAAAGGATTTAAAACATGCCAATTGTGACATGGTTTCAAAAATAAATCCTTTAATGAACTGCAGTGTATTTTTAAAACACTTAAAACAAGATGAAATTGAGCAAAGCTTTTCAAATAAAATATACGCACTGCATTTCTGGTGGAAGCTATCAGTTCAGTAAAAGTCCCGTCAGGGAGGCTGACATGTGGATACGGTTCTGAAACAAATCTTTCTAGTTATTTTACTGAAACACCACTGCTGTGACCAGGAGATACCATGCTGAGCAAACACCGATGCCAATAATAAGTGAAAATGCACACCACCATTTCTTTGCTAAGACTGTATCATGATTCACTTATTCCATGTCCACTTTTTCCTAGTTGTGTAAATTACAATGTAACACAAAGATGATCTAAAGTTGTGCCAGTAATCCACAATGAGGGGCACTACCAGCAAGGACTGGCTCTTGGAAAGAAACCCAGTGTTTTTTATCCTGTTACCTAACATGGCCAAGCGCACATACGACACAAAGTCAGATCAGTGACATTCCTTTTGTGATACTTTACATTTAGACAGCATTTAACCTTCCACATCTTCCTTACTGAGCTGACACTTAAGTAAACTAGCTGTGTGGCCCAGGAAATAGGATACTGGCCTCAGATACAGTGGCTTTGGTTAATCAGATGTATCTGAAGTACTATGCAATTAACTACCACTACTTTTTTTTTTTTTTTTAAAAGAAGAGGCTAATAGTTTTTTTGGAGCCCCTCACTTTTGAAAATGCTACATACAAGGGTACACCCTAGTTCTCTGCAATACTGCATGCAACTCACTGTCCCTCGCCGGTGCTGAACAATCTGAGAACAACCCAACATCGGCTCCACTCACACACAACTACCCCAAAACCTTCTACTTTGTATACAATTTTTTAATGCATTGCAATCAGCCAGATTAAGCTTATTTTGTTTTTTTTCTATAACATCACCAAATTTCTAATCTGCCAAAGCATTTTTTGAGATTACAGAGTATGTAGTTCTTCTACAGGGGTGGTGGTGTGCAAGCTTACCCCGAATACGGACATATCGAAATGTCCTTAGCTGATATCTACTGCTCCCGATGTACAATCCTGCCAATATTTCAACTTTAACAGTCAACTTTGCATTACATATACATGCATATATACACACACACACATATATAGTATATTATATACAGAGGCTCATTTTTATCACTATTTCAAAAGATGTACTCATGAATTTCTGATTCTCATTGAACATTACCCAATATATATATATATATATATATATAATATATATATATATATATATATGCCATTTTAACGTTACATTTGGTAGTGACATACCTCAGGAACATAGTTGTCCCTCCTTTCTCTTTCCTCTTCTTGCAATTTGATAGAGATGCCCCTCACTGGTCCTCTCTGAATACGTTTCATCAAATGGGTAACATATCTAACAACAAGAAAACTGCATTAATGTGGATTCTCAGCAAAAATGAAGCAAAAGGAGAACAGTATGTGCAGCTGGTTTGCCTTCTTTATAAAGCAGTCAAAAACACTGTGCTCATGTCCCCCAAACCCCCCCACCTTTAAAGGTACACTTTCAGTATTACACTATCAGGTCTGCAGAATTATCTACCAAAGGACAAATTAAAATGACAAAAGTATTCCACCAGAAAATAAGCACTGACAAGCAGTGGATCTCAACTGCTGGTGTTCTGAATGTACAGCAAAACCTACCAAAACCAAATATTGAGGCTTTGTGATCAAAAATAATCACTATTTTAACAAAAGCCACGACTCCCCCAGTTTTGCATAGCACCCCTTAAACAGGGCTCAAAAGTATGTAACTATCACACTGCATTTCTGGAAAGTTTTATTCTTATATATATCTTTTGCTAAGACTTTAAGAAGTGTTTTTTGAATGTTGATTGATAAAAAGCGCCCATGTTTTTATTTTACAAGTGATGTATGAGAGACTTAGACTTTTTAGTCTTGTTTGTTTTAGTACAATTTTGTAATCAATATTTTAACACTTCCTTTAATATTTCAAGCAGTACTAGCGCCATCTACTGGTGAAATCTTGGAACTATTCTTCATATGAAAATTTCTTCATTAACATGGATTAATTGATCAATTAGTGAAACTGATTAAGTGAGCAAGTCTGCAAAATTTCAAGTCATTTGAACAATAGGAAGCGGGTTAAATTTCGCTTACAAGATTTGTACCAGACAACAAACAGTTGAAGTTAAAAGCAGCTTGGTAAAAAGAGGCAACAGGCTGATAGCAGTCCCTTGTGTTTTTACCAAAAGCACATTTTTCTCATTCTAAAATGAAGTCTGCCTAGTTGGGCAAACCAAGGATCTTTCTATTTGACATGCTTGGTTTAAATACACTTTTCAAAACAGAGAACAGAAAAGCATTGCATGGAAATGAGAAAAAAGGCCAATGTAAGAAGAGCTAAAGGAAAATTATATGCAGCCTGACAACATAACATATTGCTGTGTATTACTGGGCATTAACACTTCAGTTTCAACCCAAAAATCAATTGTCAAAAATAACCGTACATAGGAGGATTCCAAACTACAGAAACTGGGGGAAAAAAAAAAGTCAATTCTTTTGTGTGTAGGTTTTTTACTTTGTTTTTTTAAGCCTCAAATCAGAATCTCATACCTGAACAGATTTCACTGCAAACATCATGTGCAGCTCTGTAAGTAGTGGTGCAGTATAGCAACACCTGCATTTCAGGAAGACTTACAGTAAGTCATAACATGTTGTGCTGGTCTAGGGAAAGGAAAAATTATTACGCCATTATACTGTCAGTGTGAATTTGCTTTAAGGTCACTTGTGTACAACTCTGATCTCATTCTTGCGAAACAGTCCTCCAAAATATCTGATACAAGGCAATATACCTCGTGAAAAATCCCTTTAGAGATGCACTGATTTTTCTGCAATATTTTTATATTCAACTTTAAATTTAACTGCCCAACAAAAACTTGGTACTGCATAAAGAGTAAGTGCACTGATCCCAATTTTCATAGAGAGAGAATGATGAATCCATCAACACTTCTCTTAAGGACTCGACAACTGGTTATGTCATACTTCTAGAAAGAATGTGGTAAATTTTCTATATCTGAACAGTATCTGTGTGGTTCAGTTCATACTCAGACATAGAAATTGCCTTCACACATCGCCTTCAGACTAACAAGATAGTCAAAATTTCCAGACAGCAATTTCATTTGATCAAGACACGAGTCTTGGTAATGGGCAGGGTTGGAAAAATAATGCTCCAAAGTTAAACATTTTTCTCATAACAAAAGAGAATGTATTGTACGTCAGTAATATGCATGTCTGTCAATATTACACAATTCCAGTTACCTCCCCCCATCTCCCACCTCCACCTTCTCATGCTGTTCACACAAACACTCATTCATAAAATGAACTGCTTCATTGTACAATTGGCTACTGCAAATGCAAAGACCACCACCACAACATCCCATAAATTATTAACCTGCACAAATTACCACCAAATAAAAACTGACAGCTAGATTAACTTGAAACAAATGCGTAATGATAAAACAGCCCAAACGTACTGCAAAACTTGCAGTGATTTCCCCTCCCAGTAGTGGCAGTGCTATAGATTTTAAAAAGGGCATCAAAATAGTAATTAAAAAAAAAACCAAAACACTGACACTAATGAACCAAGCATCATTTATTCTGCACACAGTGAGTGAGGGTTAATCTATTCAAGCAAAGTTTGTGAATGGGTTAATTTGGATAATTAAGGGGCTAGCTAATTTTATCTAAAATATATTTGAAAACCGGATTGAAAATTTAGGTCTGCAGTTCTCAAAATGTGATTTGCAAACCTCTTGATACACGAGATGGTCATTACGTCAGAGCAAAGTGGCTTTTAAAAACTCTCCTATATCAGACCACTGCATACTTACCGAGACGAGAGTCCACAACAGCCAAGCTATTGGCCAACGTCTTTTATATTTACTCACTTGGCCGACATTTACCAAGGAGACTTGACTTTTGAGATTTAATTGGTTACATTTGTTTTTTGTATCCAATTATAGCACAAACAGGTGGAGTTACTTGCTTATGGCCATAGTGCCAGTCGCAGCAACTGTAGTGCTCAATTTGGCATACGAAGAAGTGGCATATTCATAATGAGCCAGCAGTATTAATGAACCAGAACACAGAATGCAGGTTTGTTCCCTGCTTTTTAGACAAAGGTGTCTGCAGTCATTATGTTATTTTTTTCATCCACACGTCCATTTTCAACACTGCTTTTTGCGAAGCATGGTTATGGAGAATCTGGAGGTTATCCCAGCAAGCATTGGGCACAAGGCAGGGACAATCCCTAGACAGGGCACCAGTCCATTGCAGGGTAAACACATGCACATACAAGGGCCAAATTAACACTGCCAATCCACATAACCTGCTTGTCTATGAACTTGCGGGGAACTGGAGGAAACTCACGTGGACATGGGAAGAACATGCAAACTCCACTTAGGGGCAGCGTCACAGACGCAACTTATGGCGAGTCATCAATAGCACAGATATTCAAGTGACTGCTAACATGAATACTACTGCTTAAACTTACAAAACAGAGAGGAAACGTTCAATTTGAGGTTCATTACATTTTTATATTTTTAATTCTTAAGAAACCTGAAAACGAGTCTAGCAAGAATTGGGTGAGAATTTCAGAGAACCAATGACCATACACTAATGTGCCACTCACTAAACCATTCGGTTTCTCATTAACACGGCACCCTTAAGCCAATCACTGCTAAACAAGCCAAGTCACGTGGAAAAAGTAAGCACAGCCCTTGGAAACTGGTGGCTTTTTCAACGTATCTGAACAGGCATTCATGTCTTTGGGAAATGTCTGCAGGAAGATAAGGGGGATGTACTTGAGCAAATGATACATGGTGTATTCATTTTCAATCTAAATTAAAATGCAGTTTTCTCACATGGAAAAAGGAAGTACAACCCTATATTTACCACCAACTTGAATCCATAAAATTAGACTTGGATATTCCAGATTAGGTGCCGATCTGGAATTGGAACCTCCACAATCTTATTTAAACTGCATATCAAAGGCCAGGTGTTTTATTTGCTATTGATGTATGCTGTGCCATTATGCCAACATTAAAAAAAGCTCTACAAGATCCTCAGAAAAAAGGCCATGGATGCCCACAAGTCTGGCATGCGATTTAAAAATCAACAAATTATTTGAAATGAATCATTCCACTGTAAGGAAAATCTACAAATGGTGAGGATATCAAACGACAGCTAATTTGTTACCAGGAATTACCGGCCCCGTACACTCAGCCCAAGACCTGACCAAGTGATACTAAAAGCAGCCCCAATGAACCCCCAAGTTTCATTAAAATATATGCAATTAAGTAACACTTGCAAAAATTGGTGTCAAAGTGTATGTATACATCCACAATCAGAAGGAGATTACACAAATTTCACCTCCATGTAAGATGTGCCAGGTAAAATCTGCTGTTCGAAAAGAACATTAGGGCAAAACTGCAGTTTGCCATTGAACATAAAAAGACCAGGCCTTCTAAAACAATGTGCTCAGGAGAGACAAATCAAAGATAAAAGAGCTGTTTTGTCAGTTCCGGTAGTCATGTCTGGGGAAAAACCTCATACAGCTGTGGAGTATGGGGACTGGAAAGCAACCCCAGATCGTAACATTTCCACCTCAGGGCCTGGGAAACATGCGGTCATTAACTCAACTATGAATTCAGCTTCATATCAAAGTATGTTTGAGGAAAATGTGAGGCCATCTGTCCGAAAGCACAAGTTGAATCTGAAACGGACCTTTCAACATAATGATCCAAAACACACTTACAAATCCACCAAGGAGTGACTCAAAAATAAGAAATGGAGGGTAAGGGACTGGCCTGGTCAAAAGCCAATTTGCAATCCACTGAAATATTGGGCAGTACATGTGAGAAAACCCACAAACCTCTTGCAACTGATGGTTTTGTTATAGTGGAGCAGTCAAACATTTCATGGAGTCAAAGAGATCGTTATACAAAGAGCAAACAAAGAGCTTCCCAGGTCCACGGTATACTTTTTCCTCAGAGTAGACAATTGCAATGCTGAAATTTTTTCGTGAATAAATCATTTAAAAGGTTTAACATTTCCTTGTGTTTTATTCAATTGTATCTGAAGGCACTGTCTGCATGAAGATCTAATACTTGCATATTCAAAAATATTGAGATTCAATTTACATGGAAAGTACTTTTTCACAACTCTAAAAAAGATTAAACACTATAAACCCAAATAAAGTCAACTCAGAGACAGCCCAAGAGCAAAATACATATAAAATGGAAAGAGCACATATAACTATTAATTCCCATAATAAGGTCACCTTACCCTGCAATTTTGTTTCGGAGTTTCTTGCTGGGGATAATGGCAATCTCCTCACACACCCTCTTGTTGGTGTGGAAGTCATTGCCCAGGCGAGTGTAATATTTCTCAATGATGACCCGAGCGGCCTTTTTCACGGTCTTTGTCCTGACTCGACCCTGGAAATTAAGAAAAAAAAATTAAAATGGCAGCAACTTTCACTAATAGCATAGTGACACCCACTGTATCCGAAACGTTAATGTAATGCAAGGCACGTCTAACCCTTGTGTAAAAATGAGCAATTCACTTCACCTGCCTATGCTCCAACTGGAAAAACAAAAGAAATGGAACCAAATGGATCTTTCAAATGTTGCAAGCCGCCTTGGACAAAAGACATCAGCCACATTTGTAAATCGCTATCATATCACGTATTCTAAACAATTCAGTTGTGTTTACTACGGCGCAGGACTACTCGCGGTACACCATAGTGCACAAAAATTGTTCATTTTGCAAGATGTAGCTATTAGATTTGTAAATTTCCATTCCAACACTTCATAGTTAAAGTTAACCATAAGAAAGTCTGAAAGGCAATGCTGTAATTATCGGAGTATACGGCACATCCACGGTCACACGCTTGTAAGCACATTTAACAGGCAAGTGGAGGTTGGATCCCCTTGGTGCCTACAGACCTGAAGACGACCCAGCATAAATGGGAAGCGTGAACACACCTTCAACGTGTAATCGAATTTCAACAACGAATTTAATCTACACGGTACTTTAACGCATCGACAGAAAGCAACAAACCGTATGTGAGATATATACAACCATTAATGTGGCCTGGAATAAACGGAGCTCAGACTTCTTCACGTGCACCAAACTGGGTATTCATGTCAGTACACTCCCTCTCCAGACTCAACACTGCCGATTCCGCCTCGTATCACACAAGACGACATTCGAGACACCGAGGAAAGAGCACCGTGGATTACCGAAGACTCGCAAGTGAGGCTGGACGGTCCAGAAGCCGATTACAACCCACCAGGACCCAAAACATTCACTGCTGTAAAATATCTATTGCAAGGTTTATTTATGGCTTCCAAACGAAAGTACATTGCAAGGAGCCTTGCTATCGAGCTAGATAGGAAGGAGTCGAACGGAAGACATCCACAACATGGAGGCCGAGAGCGCGGCTATCGCCACAGTTCCCCGCGTTTAAACAAGTGCCATCCAACTTTATAATATCCAACAAAGATAACGAAATGTGTCACTTATGCTAAACTAGCAAATATACCTCGTTACATTAACAGTAAATAGACACAGGCAAAAGGATTAGAATGGATTTCACATCGCTCTCTTAAACAAAAACACCCACCATTGCGGATCAGGATAGCAGAAAAGGCCGGAGGATGCCGGGAGCGGAAGTTTAAAGGGACTCGGAAGTGAAAGGCGCAGGACTCGTCTTGCAGCGACACCTGCTGTCGGGGCGATGTCAGCAAATAAGAGCTTTTTTTTATTCGTTAGGAAAATTATTGCAGTGAAAGTAATGTATTTATTAATTCATTTTATAGACCCGTTATATCTTGAGCGGGGTCGCTGGAGCTTATCCCAGCAAGAATTGGACGCCAGCCCGTCACAGGACGAACACACAGACTCACGCAATGACCAGATAACAAAACCAACATGCCTTTGGACAGTGTGAAGAAACCGGAGCACCCAGAGGTGTTTTAGAAATGATGCATGTTCTTTCTTCGTGTGAATATTGGGGTTAATTATGGAACTAAGTAAGCTAATCGTTCAAGAACCGCAGATAGGGAATGTCGTTATGTTAGGCCGCATAGAGTTAAGGAAACAACATAGTACAGTTACTTATTTTAAACAAGTTATGAATCTAAAAATGTCAAATGGACATGAAAAAGTTTCGTGATATTTCGAGATGTAACTGCAATACCACGTATACACACGTTTCTGTGAATTATGATGCATTTCGTTTATACACGTTTCTTAACTATTTTATTAATTTGTAATTTATGTTGTTTATTCTTTGAATCTCACTAACTTGAAGACAAAGAAAACGCTAGATGCGTGAACATTTGGTGCGTTGAGAGTGAACGTCTCACAGAGAGTTCAGTCCCCAGCAGGTTCACAGCTACACCGTGTCATCTTCTATTAACATGAATGGTTTCCCTTTTGTAAACACATATTTACATGGCTAGTATATTTTACGTCGCCCGATTTGACCCAGTGCGAGCGTGTGCTGTGATGCTGGAGAAAAGTCACGATGGTAAAAATGATTTGCCAAGTCCACACACACACTGCGCTCATCTCTCTCTGTTGCTACAGCCTACAAATGGGATGCTGTCAGTTGCGGTTTGTTTTTCAGTTCTTATGCGATTCGCTTGACTGTTCAAATAAATTTTGCTTAAAAATTGCTGACTGTGCTCAATCTGAATCTACACAATTAATAAAACCAGATAGATGTGATCTAATAAAAACGAATATCGGGTACATACTGACTTCATAATTGTTTGCGGTACAGGACATCTAGGAACTGGTCAGCACATGATGACAGGGGCTCAAAGATTCTTTGAGTGGATGGAATTATCACAGTTCTGTCTGCAAGACTCTCTCAGAATAAAAAAGAGGTGCGACACTGCAGAAACCACGTAACAATTAACCTGTACTGACCGGCCTTTTTTTAATTTTACATTTCTCTAAAAAGACAAAAGGTGTGTGACATGAATGATGATTTTTGAAAAGCAGCATAAACTAATACAATTGCAGTTAGTCCAATACTTAACCAATCAGCCAACCAGGTAGCGTACACTGATGCTGACATAATAATTTTAATTTTACCAGGCTGCCTACATTTAGGCACTTGAATGAAACTGACTAGCCTAATATAAGCACAAAGTTCGATGAAATCAATGTATAATGATTATCTGTATATATTAACCTGGGATTTCTGAGGACCATGTCCTCGCTTAATAGGTGCACAAAATGGAATATCACCATCCAGTGGCAGACCTGCTTTTGTGGGGCCCCTTGACAAATAGCAATGAAGTCTGGGTAACTGCTGTTATCTCCTTTAATGGGGTTGTTCAACAAAAGATCACCGTAAATATTTAAAAAAATGTGACCTCTTGATCTCAGATTTTGATTTTAATTGCTGTACTGGATTATCTCACATGTCAAAATCACTAGCGTACATGAAAATTTCCTATGCCTTATAGTTTGAATTATGTAAATAAAAAGTAACTGAAATATTGTCCTTTATAATGGCTGCAAGCATCTAAATATGCTTTAGTTTTTTCAATTACAGCTTATTTCAATATTCATTTTAATTTCTGTCATAAAAAAACAGAAAACTTCTCCCAACCGTCCAAGAACAGTTTGGTGATGAACAATGCCTTTTCCAGCATGACAGAGCACGGTGCCATCAGGCAAAAGTGATAACTAAGAGGCTCAGGGGAGCATAACATTGAAATTTTGGATCCATGGCCTTGAAACTCCCCAGAACTTAATCCCATTGAGAACTTGTGGTCAGTCCTGAAACGGCAGATGGACAAACAAAAACCCACAAATTCTGACAAACTCCAAGCATTGATTATGCAAGGATGGGCTGCCATCAGTCAGGATTTGGCCCAGTAGTTCATTGACAGCATGCCAGGCTGAATTGCAGAGGTCTTGAAAAAGAAAGAAGGGCCAACTCTGCAAATATTGACTCTTTGCATAAACTTAATGAAATTGTCAATAAAAGCCTTTGAAATGCTTGTAATTATACTTCAGTATACCATAGAAACATCTGACAAAAAGATCAAAACACACTGAAGCAGCAAACTTTGTGAAAACCAACACTTGTGTCATTCTCAAAACGTTTGGCCACGACGGTAGGAGGCATCTGCAGCAGATGCCCACACCGCTTCAATTGCCTCCTCTCGATGTGGATGATCATTTTAATTACTTAGAATGAAACACCCTTAATTTGAACATTTTTCCACTTACAGCAAGCCTACATGTTAATATAATAATCTTTTAATTCTTACTATTTTGCATTGAATTACACTATACTATACTCTCTCATACAGTAGACACTCAAAAAGTCTAAGCAATGTGGACTCAACATTAACCTGTGCCACCACCACCTACTCAAAGCATCATGATGCTCCAACATTGATGGACTGAGAGCCAGAAGTCTACGTGACCATCATCATCAGGTCCTTCCATGAAAACCCTAAATACAAAGAGGACTGTTTGACTTATGTTAGGTAGATTGCCCAGAGGGGACTGGGCGGTCTCTTGGTCTGGAACCCCACAGATTTTATTTTTTTTCTCCAGCCTTTGGAGTTTTGTTTTTTTTTTCTGTCCACTCTGGCCATCGGACCTTACTTATTCTATGTTAATTAATGTTGACTTATGTTTATTTTTTATTGTGTCTTCTATTTTTCTATTCATTTTGTAAAGCACTTTGAGCTACATTTATTTGTATGAATATGTGCTATATAAATAAATGTTGATTGATTGATTGATTGATTGACTAAAGTCGCTTCTAGGGCCTCTGAACCTTAAGCTTCATTAACTTCATAGTAAAGCCTCCTCTGTCACCATCCAATAAATTCACAATGTCGGTTTTTCCAGCAAGTGACATTATGGAAGAGCTTCTTAAGTGTGCCAGGAAGGAACGTGAAGGGTATAATCATCAAGTTATTGATTGTGATGCACGATGGAGGAAACAATTTGTGGAGTTTGAATGCAAGCTGTAATGTAAAACAAGAGACTTGTACTTTGAATGAACTGTTCTTTAGCAAAGCATTCATGAAAAAAAACAAAAAACCCTGCCTTATAGGAAGCACAATTTAATGGCACCTATCCTGATAAAAAGTACTAATCCCTTTGGAAGTTTTACATTTTATTGTTAAGCCACATTAAATCACAATGGATTTTTTTGACACTGATTTACAGAAAAAGACTTTAATGTCAAAGTGAAAAAAATATCTACAAAATGGTCTAAACTAATTATAGATATAAAACACCAAATAATTGACTGTATAAGTATTCAGCATTGTAGTAGATGGCAGGCAGGAATGACATCCTTGACTTTGGGTTCACAGGTCTCTCTGTCAATCAGCTTTGCACATCTGGAAGCTGCTGCCCCCCTCCCCTTTTATAACAATGGCTACCTCTTTGCTGTTCTTCCATAAAGCTGCAACATGTGAAGCTCCCAGACAACAGTTGCAGTCTGCACTAATCTCTTTCAAGTCTAAGCCACTGCAGCTTGTATATGCCTCTGGGTTTCCACAGGCCTTCTTGGTGGCCTCCCTCACTTATCTTTTTCTTGCACGATCCCGATGTTTTTGTGGGCAGCCTGCTCCAGCAGATTTAGAGCTGTGTCATACTCTTTACATTTTTAATGGTTGATTTAACTGGACTCCAAGGGATATTCAGTGACTTGAAATCAACTGACTTATGCTTTTCAATCAACATTTCGTGGAGTTACTTCTTGGGAGTGCTCTTTTATCTTCATTGTGTAGGTTAGGCCACCATACTGACTCAGCACAAGCTGGACCTGCCAGATTATGTGACGGACTATCTACAGACAGGTGATCTTCACTGAACTAATTCTGCGACTTTTAAAGCCAACTGGCTGAACCAGTGATGGGTTAGCTGTGCCATATTAAAGGGGTAAATACTATTTATTTAATGTAAATCACTTTGCAATGATTTTCTGTTGTTCAGTTTCCAAAAAGCCAACTTGAATCCGCTGTGTTTCAATGTTGTTCGGGATAGTGATGAAATGTGACAATCACCAATGGAGGTGTTGGATTTTTATAGGCACGGCAAAAAGGGGTTTGTTGAAAATTAAACAATCAAAATGAAAAATAAATCAAGTAATTGGTAATAATCAGTACTTAAATTGTATATCTTACAACTGGGTCCACATCACACTGATGGCTTCCAGACATACCCCCTCCAAACTGAAAGGCTGTTTGATGCAAGAAACCCTAAATGCAAACAGACAGTGGACCAAATTAGGAATTCACACTGGATGGTTTGATGATCCATTCTGAGATGTCCTCACAACGGGCCATTTTAATACTGGTAATCAAGTCGATAGCTTGTAGAATCCCCAAGGGAACCCCTAAATTTCCAAAAGCTCAGCTCCACTGTACAGATAAAATTCTGAATAGGAGACCAGATGAACCCATGGTTGAATGAACAGAATCATCAAAACTGACTCAACCTAACAGCATATTCCACAACTGCAGGGACCAAATTGAGCATGGTTCCTGGTTTTATAGATATTGTACTGGACTATGGTGCTAAAGTGGGAGAAAAGTCAATGGATGAGTGTGTCCATTTACCAGTTTGTCAGAATTGCCATCCTCACACGTAGTCACGGAGTCAGAGCAGCAGAGGTATATTTTATTATGTCACTGTATACTGTATACCCAGCCACAGGGGATGCACAAACCAGTGTGTTTCTTCGTGCTGGTCCAAAGCCCAAATAAATGGGGAGGGTTGTGTTAGGAAGGGCGTCCAGTGTAAGATTTTGCCAAATCAATATGCGGACAATACAAATTTTCATACAAGATCGGTCGAGCCCTGGGTTAACGACGACCACTACCAGTAGTTAGCTAACAGGGTGCTGGCGGAAAACGGGCTTCTGTTGGCCGAAGAAGGGGGAGTTGGGGAGACGTGTCCGGAGGCAGGAGGAAAGTAAAGAGAGTAGAACTGAATATTTTTAGTATTAATATATTTGTCTTCCACTATTCTTATTTTCTGTATTTATTTATAAATCACCATACGTGTCGCCCAAGAATTTCTGCCTGAATTTCTTCTGACGCTATCTCTTGTTCAAGAGTGGCTTGACACAAGAAATGCGACAGCTGAAACCCATGTCTTGCATACGTCTGTGCGTGGTGGTTCTTGAAGCACTGACTCCAGCTGCAGTCCACTCTTTGTGAATCTCCCCCACAGTTTTGAATGGGTTTTGTTTCACAATCCTCTCCAGGGTGTGGTTATCCATATTGCTTGTACACTTTTTTCTACCACATCTTGTCCTTCGCCTCTCTATTAATGTGCTTGGACACAGAGCTCTGTGAACAGCCAGCCTCTTTAGCAATGACCTTTTGTGTCTTGCCCTCTTTGCGCAAGGTGTCAATGGTTGTCTTTTGGATAACTGTCAAGTCAGCAGTCTTCCCCATGATTGTGTAGCCTACAGAACTCGACTGAGAGACCATTTAAAGTCTTTTGCAGGTGTTTTGAGTTAATTAGCTGATTAGAGTGTGGCACCAAGTGTCTTCAATATTGAACCTTTTCACAATATTCTAATTTTCCGAGATACTGAATTTGGGACTTAGTTGTCCGTTATAATCACCAAAATTAAAAGAAATAAAAATTTGAAATACATCAGTCTGTGTGTAATGAATGAATCTAATACACAAGTTTCACTTTTTGAATGGAATTACTGAAATAAATCAACTTTGTAATGATATTCTAATTTTATGACCGGCACCTGTATTCTCTTTCTAATTTCTAAAACAAATTCTGTTTTAATGTCTATTGAAGACACCTCACTTGTGCTCCAACTTCAGCTGGACGACACATACACATGTCGTTCCTGTCCATACACAGGACAATTTGTCAAATCCCATTTTCTCCATTTACTGCTAAACTTCTTTTAATATTAAAGCTTATATTCTTGTCTTCATCCTTTTCTAAAGTCTGGCTGTCAGTACTTTTTTTACAGGAACTTCCTACAGCAAAGTGACCGTAAGAGTACCGTAATCTATACTAATAAAAGGCAAAGCCCTCACTGACTAACTGACTGACTCACTCACTCATCATTAATTCTCCAAGTTCCCGTGTAGGTAGAAGGCTGAAATTTGGCAGGCTCATTCCTTACAGCTTACTTACAAAAGTTGGGCAGGTTTCATTTTGAAATTCTACGCGTAATGGTCATAACTGGAAGCTATTTTTCTCCATTTACTGTAACGGAGTTGAGCTCGAAAGCCGTGGGGGGCGGAGTTTTGTGTGACATCATCACGCCTCCCACATAATCACGTGAACTGACTGTCAACGCAGTGTGTAGAAAACAAGGAGGAGCTCCAAAAGGCGCTGAAAACATGCATTATATAATTGAGAAGGCAGCGAAACAATAAGAAGCGAGCGAGTGACATATAATACCATATTCATGACTGCTGCTACTTCAGAAACAAACCACGGTGTAAACCTAAAGTTTAAATTAAGTTCATAGACAGGCTGCCGCTGGCGTTTGTCATGCCCACAGGTAATGCGGGATACAAGTTTAATGAGAGGACGCAGGATATACACGAGAGTTTTGATCACTTTGTAACTAAGTTAAAATTGCACGTGAAGGGCTGGGCTTATGCAAATTCCGAGAGACTGTGTTTGTGGGGGATTGACAGTTAAGGCCGGTGGGGGAGTCACGTCATCATCTCCCCTCCCATTCACCTCATTTCACTCTGAGCTGAGCTCCGCAGCTAACGCAGTGTTACGGAAGCAACTTTGTGACGCTGCCACCAAATACTCACAGAAAAATCCACAAGTTAATACACACGCTGTCTCTACAGTTTCTCCACACTGAATCCTCCAGGCACTACTTACAAAAGGTTACATTGACAATCGTGTTACGTTATTTTTAAAATGTTTCCTTTTCTATGCACAAGCACAGCTGAGAAGCTTCGATGCATGTGCTCCATAACGCATTACAAAATAATGCATTTAATCACACTTTGCATTACAAGCAAAGGGGAACTTCTGTCAATGCATGATTTCCTGGTACACCGATTACATTGATCAGTGCTTCCCGATTCATTTTACCCTCGCACCACCTTAGTTTGAGAAGAAGTATGAAAAAATATGAGGTTAACACAGAAAAACAGATCACCAATTCAAGCTTTATGAATAATCGATTCGCCATCAATAATTGTTTTGGTAAAGCCATACTCAGTCTAATCCTCCTTCCATTTTATAATTTTTCCGCCACTAGCCATGATTAAATGAACAGTAAAAAAGTAAGAGCGAAGCGAGGGTGACTTATTTAGGCAGGCGACAGCTCAATAGCTCGAATTTGGATATAAGTTGGTTCTATTTAGTCGCCAGAAATATCTTTGGTAGGAATGGAAGTTGAATTTAGTCTTTAAATTTCTATGGTAAAGAAAAAGTTATGCAATGATGACTACATTTAACTTTATAAAGTCAAAACTTGAATATATAAAGTCAAAACCTGAGTATATAAAGACGGCATTGGAATATTTCTGAATATATAAAGTAAGTGCTGGAATATATAAAGTCAAAACTTAAATACAGTGGTGTGAAAAACTATTTCCCTCCTTCCTGATTTCTTATACTTTTGCATGTTTGTCACACAAAATGTTTCTGATCATCAAACACATTTAACCATTAGTCAAATATAACACAAGTAAACACAAAATGCAGTTTTTAAATGATGGTTTTTATTATTTAGGATGAAAAAAAAATCCAAACCTACGTGGCCCTGTGTGAAAGTAATTGCCCCCTGAAACTAATAACTGGTTGGGCCACCCTTAGCAGTAATAACTGCAATCAAGCGTTTGCGATAACTTGCAATGAGTCTTTTACAGCTCTGGAGGAATTTTGGTCCACTCATCTTTGCAGAATTGTTGTAATTCAGCTTTATTTGAGGGTTTTCTAGCATGAACCGCCTTTTTAAGGTCATGCAATAGCATCTCAATTGGATTCAGGTCAGGACTTTGACTAGGCCACTCCAAAGTCTTCATTTTGTTTTTCTTCAGCCATTCAGAGGTGGATTTGCTGGTGTGTTTTGGGTCATTGTCCTGTTGCAGCACCCAAGATCGCTTTAGCTTGAGTTGATGAACAGATGGCCGGACATTCTCCTTCAGGATTTTTTGGTAGACAGTAGAATTTATGGTTCCATCTATCACAGCAAGCCTTCCAGGTCCTGAAGCAGCTAAACAACCCCAGACCATCACACTACCACCACCATATTTTACTGTTGGTATGATGTTCTTTTTCTGAGATGCCGTGTTCCTTTTACGCCAGATGTAACGGGACATTTGCCTTCCAAAAAGTTCAACTTTTGTCTCATCAGTCCACAAGGTATTTTCCCCAAAAGTCTTGGCAATCATCAAGATGTTTCTTAGCAAAATTGAGACGAGCCCTAATGTTCTTTTTGCTTAACAGTGGTTTGCGTCTTGGAAATCTGCTATGCAGGCCGTTTTTGCCCAGTCTCTTTCTTATGGTGGAGTCGTGAACACTGACCTTAATTGAGGCAAGTGAGGCCTGCAGTTCTTTAGACGTTGTCCTGGGGTCTTGTTTCTGACCTCTCGGATGAGTCGTCTCTGCACTCTTGGGGTAATTTTGGTCGGCCGGCCACTCCTGGGAAGGTTCACCACTGTTCCATGTTTTTGCCATTTGTGGATAATGGCTCTCACTGTGGTTCGCTGGAGTCCCAAAGCTTTAGAAATGGCTTTATAACCTTTACCTGACTGATAGATCTCAATTACTTCTGTTCTCATTTGTTCCTGAATTTCTTTGGATCTTGGCATGATGTCTAGCTTTTGAGGTGCTTTTGGTCTACTTCTCTGTGTCAGGCAGCTCCTATTTAAGTGATTTCTTGATTGAAACAGGTGTGGCAGTAATCAGGCCTGGGGGTGGCTACGGAAATTGAACTCAGGTGTGATACACCACAGTTAGGTGATTTTATAACAAGGGGGCAATTACTTTTTCACACAGGGCCATGTAGGTTTGGAAAAAAAGAAACGTCCCTTTTTCAGGACTGTGTATTTCAACAAGAATGTTTTAAAAATCCAAATAACTTTACAGATCTTCATTGTAAAGGGTTTAAACAATGTTTTCCATGCATGTTCAATTAACCATAATCAATTAATTAACATGCACCTGTGGAATGGTCGTTAAGACCTTAACAGCTTACAGAAAGTAGGCATTTAAGGTCATAGTTCTAAAAACGCAGGACACTAAAGAGACTTGTCTACCGACTGTGAAAAACATCCAAAGAAAGATGCCCAGGGTCCCTGCTTATCTGCGTGAACGTGCATTAGGCATGCTGCAGGGAGGCATGAGGACTGCTGATGTGGCTAGGGCAATAAATTGCCATGTCCGCACTGTGAGACGCCTAAGACAGCGCTACAGGGAGACAGGAAGGACAGCTGATCATCCTCGCAGTGGAAGAGCCCGGATCTCAATCCCATTGAGCACTTCTGGGACCTGTTGGATCGCAGGGTGAGGGCTAGGGCCATTCCCCACAGAAATGTCCAGGAACTTGCAGGTGCCTTGGTGGAAGAGTGGGGTAACATCTCACAGCAAGAACTGACAAATCTGGTCCAGTCCATGAGGAGGAGATGCACTGCAGTACTTCAAGCAGCTGGTGGCCACTCCAGATACTGACTGGGACTTTTGAATTTGAGCCTCCCTTCATTCAGGGACACATTGTGAAACATTTTTAGTTTATGTCTTATGGTGTTGACTCTTTTAGTGTTCATACAAATATTTACACATTAAGTTTACTGAAAGTAAAAACAGTTGAAAGTCAGAGGACGTTTCTTTTTTTGCTGAGTATATATTCAGAAAAAAGTTTTGACTTTATGTATACCGACGCTGACTTTATATATTCACAAAATCAATGCATTTGCCTGTTTGGCACCCCATAGTATTTGTGTGTGTGTATATATATATATATATATATATATATATATATATATATATAAACTGCTCAAAAAATTAAAGGAACACTTTGAAAACACATCAGATCTCAATGGGAAAAGAAATCCTCCTGGATATCTATACTGATATAGACTGGGTAATGTGTTAGGAACGAAAGGATGCCACATCGCTTGATGGAAATGAAAATGATCAACCTACAGAGCCCTGAATTCAAAGACGCCCCAAAAATCAGAGTGAAAAAATTATGTGGCAGGCTAGTCCATTTTGCCAAAATTTAATTGCAGCAACTCAAAATTGTGCGCAGCACTTTGTATGGCCCCTGTGTTCTTGTATACATGCCTGACAACATCGGTGCATGCTTCTAATGAGATGACAGATGGTGTTGTGGGGATCTCCTCCCAGATCTGGACCAGGGCATCACTGAGCTCCTGGACAGTCTGAGGTGCAACCTGGTGGCATTGGATGGACCAAAACATAATGTCCCAGAGGTGTTCTATTGGATTTAGGTCAGGAAAGTGTGGTGGCCAGTCAATGGTATCAATTCCTTCATCCTCCAGGAACTGCCTGCATACTCTCACCACATGAGGCCAGGAATTGTCGTGCACCAGGAGCCACTGTACCAGCATAGGGTCTGACAATGGGTCCAAGGATTTCATCCTGATACCTAATGGCAGCCAAGGTGCCTTTGTCAAGCCTGTAGCGGTCTGTGTGACCCTCCATGGATATGCCTCCCCAGACAATCATTAACCCACCACCAAACTGCTCATGCTGAATGATGTTACAGGCAGCATAATGTTCTCCATGGCTTCTCCAGACCCTTTCACTTCTGTCACGTGCTCAGAGTGAACCTGCTCTCATCTGTAAAAAGCACAGGGCACCAGTGGTGCATCTGCCAATTCTGGTATTCTATGGCGAATGCCAATCGAGCTGCATGCTGCTGGGCAGTGAGCTCAGGGCCCATTAGAGGACATGGGGCCCTTGGGTCACCCTCATGAAGTCTTTCTGGTTGTTTGGTCAGAGACATTCACACCAGTGGCCTGCTGGAGGTCATTTTGTAGGGCTCTGGCAGTGCTCATCCTGTTCCTCCTTGCCCAAAGGAGCAGATACTGGTCCTGCTGATGGGTTATGGACCTTCTATGGCCCTCTCCAGCTCTCCTAGAGTAACTGCTTGTCTCCTAGAATCTCCTCCATGCCCTTGAGACTGTGCAGGGAGACACAGCAAACCTTCTGGCAATGACACGTATTGATGTGCCATCCTGGAGAAGTTGGACTACCTGTGCAACCTCTGTAGGGTCCAGGTATCGCCTCATGCTACCAGTAGTGACACTGACTGTAGCCAAATGCAAAACTAGTGAAGAAACAGTCAGAAAAGATGAGGAGGGAAAATGTCAGTGGCCTCCACCTGTTAAACCATTCCTGTTTTGGGGGTCATCTCATTGTTGCCCCTCTAGTGCATCTGTTGTTAATTTCATTAACACCACAGCAGCTGAAACTGATTAACAACCCCCTCTGCTACTTAACTGACCAGATTAATATCCCATAAGTTTCATTGACTTTATACTCTCATTAAAAAGTGTTCCTTTCATTCTTTTGAGCAGTATATATAGTGATCCCTTGCTATATCACGCTTCGATTTTCGCGGCTTCACTCTATCACGATTTTTTTCTCATACACGCTTACGTCACTACGCATGCGCTTTCTGAGAACTTTTATCTAAGCCCTACGATGGCTCCTAAACGTGCTGCTTTTATAAGCCTTCTGACAATAAAACTAAGCTACCGGAGGAAGATGCTTACTATCCAGGAGAAGGTGAAACTCTTGGATATGATTAAAGATGGCAATACCCTACAAAAGCCTCCTCACGCATATGAAAAGACAGTGCCAGCAACTGCCTATCAAGATGTTCTTCAGCCGCACCCAGACACCCACTGCCTACTCCTAGTACTTCTTCACTGAAGACAACAACGCACCTGCTGAAGATACTGCACCACCTCTGAAGACTCTCCTACTGAGGTCGTGCCTTCATAGGTTAGTGGTTGTGTGCAATTAAATGTACAGTACAATAATCTATTATATAAAAGCGTTCGGGATTGTCCTACCGTCCCGTGAGTGCAAAGCGTAGCGGTATTCCGGTTATTACAGACTTACTACTTGCGGCTTGAGGTATGAAGCAACGCGATGTGAGCAGAGTTCTGGTGCTGTCATCGTTCCCTTGCTTTTGTGCGCGATGCACTGGAAAAATAGACAAAATTATGTCTCTGGAAATAATGTTGATGGAGTACAAATGCCTCGCCATGTAGTAAATATCAGGGGAGATGGTGCTTGCTTATTCTCATCTATAGCTTATTTAGTGCATGAAACTCCGTCTTTAGCGGTACAGATTCGGGCTGACATTGTACGACTTTGGACAGGCACTTGAGGGGATAAAAAAACTTAGGTTTTCGGGAGATGTTATGAATGGGCACTTTGATGTTCGCATTCTCTACACTTACATGCCTGATGTACACATGGAGCGCACAAAAATTGAGGATAAAAGTTGGTCGCCTTAAAAGGCGAGTGCGCCTAGTAATATGATATTTGTAACGTCTAATATGTCTTACTTTCTCTTATTTTGTCTAATATATTGGGTAATACGAGTGTAATGGTGACTAAAGGGTGTTATTTCATGTCTAGAGGGCTCTAATAATGTTAAAAAACGTATTTAGAAGGTCGTAAACAGGTTTTCTATACTCTAACTGCGAAAATATTCAATTTATAAATAAAGAATCCTACTTCGCGAAAATTCATTTATCACGGTAGAGTCTGGAACGGATTAACCGTGATAAACGAGGGTTCACTATATATATATATATATATATATATATATATATATAAATATGCCAGCAACACTCATGACAAAATAATTACATTGTCAATCATGTTACGTTATTATTAAAATGTTTCCTTTTCTTTTTATTTCACCGCTGCTAAGCGTGGGTATTTTGCTAGAGAGACAGAGATAGATAGATAGATAGATAATATATATATATATAAAAAAATCGAATAAAAAAAAATCAGTCTTTGAGATCCACTCATTTAATCACCAGTTTAGTCATGTGTATGTGTAGCTTGAACACAAGTAATGATAAACTGACTGAATATCACTTCCTGCAAGGTTAATCCATCGTCCTCAGTTACCAGCCTTGGTGTTGTTGTCACCAGGATTCTGAACTTTGAACTTCACGTCCTGGTTGCAGTGAAAATACTCTGTCATCTATGAAGCCTTGCCAGAGTCTGCTCCTCCTTCATAGAAATGCTCTCCTCCAGTTGATTGGCTTACTATTGTTCTCTTTATCTTCTCGCTGCTCAAAATATTAAGACTATGACTAATTCAGAATTCTGATCCCAGTGTCCCGTTTTGGACTAATCCCAGTGATGCTAACATTACTCAAAGTTGTTGTCTGCTTTTTCATTTTTATTACTATTTAATTTAATATTGTTTCTTTGTATCAGTATACTGCTGCTGGATTATGTGAATTTCCCCTTGGGATTAATATAGTATCTATCATTTCCCACCTCTGTGGGCTCTGATACTCTAGTGCCTAATGCCAGATTACTAAACTATATTCTGAATTCTCCTATTGACATACAAAGCTGTAAACTCAAAACACTTGATCTTGTATTTCATCAGTGCTTATCTGGTACTGTATTCCATTTAGACCCTAGAGATCTTCTAACACTTGCTTGCAAAGAAAACTCAAAGCTCATTTTGCTATGGCAGGTGACTTGTCATTTACTTTAAATCCTGTAAAAGCTGCATTCAACCTATCACAGAACCTAGAATGACTCCCAAGTGCATACAAAAAGGTATTTTACTGAATAAATTATGAAGAAAATGGGAAAGAAGAATAGACAACTTCAAGTACCAACAAAAATGGTAAATTAGTAAGCCTTTTGACTAATCAAGCAACCCTGGACTTATCAGATACGCTTGAACCCCCCCTAAACAAGTTCTAATAAATTCTTATCAAGCCTCCAACTCCTTCTGCCCAATGAACCCATAACCAGCTCTCCTCCTAATTCCAACTCATTTACCCTTTGTCCAGAAGTATTTTAGGCTGTAGCAGCCCATAACCTCTTTAGGATATGCTAAAAATATCTCTGGTTCGGGACTGACCTTCATTGTCGCCACGAACAGGCTAGTGCTCATCCTACTAGTTCCTGGTGTCCCTGCAATCCTTGGCCTAATATATGCCTTAAAGGTCCATAAAACAATGGCGAGTCTTCCATTAGAGCAGCACTTGGGTCCACCTTAGTGCTTGACTCCTGAAAACTCAAACACAGCTCTAACCAAGACTTCTTCCACAATTCTACCCAGACTTTACACCAGAGGAAAATGAAATTCTGAAAACAGGTACTTCCATAAGAGGTCTCAGAGCCACCAGGATAAAACACCCTTTAGAAATATCTTGATATTACACTACTGCCTTTCATTCTTATTAGCCATGAGGGCAGCCACTAGAAAAACAAGTGAATGTTGTAAATGCCTCATAGTTCCTTTATCAAGATGTCACAAAGACATTTTTTTTTCCCACAATAGCCCTCCATAAAGCAAGCAAAAAAATTGCCATACACAAAACAAATCAACAAAAGTAGTTAAATACTCTGGACAACAATGAATCCAATTTTTTTAAAAATATAATCCAGTGGTCACATTTAGGCATCCCTGAACTTCACACCCTAATTGAGGCTTTTCTCAACTTCTTTTTATAGATGAGTTGTGAAATAGATTGATCACTCTGGGCCTACAGGACATATGGGTAACATATGGGGTTTAAGCACTGAACCCTTTCAAATAATAATAAAATTAATTTTGAGATGTTAGTGATTATAATTTTACTGGTCTACTGAGCCTATGATATATTTAGCTAGCTGGCAAAGCAGTTTATATAAAATGAATACAGATACAATATGTACTACTAGGTTAGTTGTCAACTTTAAATTGGCTCAGTGTGAGCATTCTGCAGTTGAGTGGCATCCTATCCAGGTTATTTCCTCTTAGAATGGGTCCAGTGACTGTCTGTTGTGGGGGATTGTGGGTTCACTGGACAACAGAAAATGCAGGGATCCTGTCTTGAGAAGCAAAACAGATAAACATGAATGCTTCTCCAAAGCAGTCATAGGTCAACATTTTCTGAAACCACATTTTCCATTTGTGGGTTTTTGTGGTTGCAACATGCTGGTAATGTTGCACAGTGGTTAAAGGTCTGGATTCCAAATCCTAAGCTTGTGGGTTCAAATCCTACTACTGAGACTGTGTGACCATGAGCAAGTAACTTTAACCTGGCTGTGTTCCAATTTTAAAAACAAAAGAAATGTAACAAATAGTAGCTCTCAAATATTGTAAGTCACCTTGGATAAAGGCATCAGCCAAGTAAGTAAATTCAACACTGAACAAAAGACTAACTTGTAAAGGGGATACTTGTAAACAAGGAGCCAATTCAGAATTCACATAACATTTAGTTAATGGTAGTAAACAAATTTAATTTTCTTCTTTTATTACTTTGACATATTGAATTATATTCTGTGCTACTGTTTTGAAAAAGGATCTAACACACATTTTCAATTATCATTAATTAGTTACTGTTTCTGATATTTGGAATAAGAGGCATGACAGGACACTCAAAGATTAAGAGATTTTATTTTACAAAAGGTGAAAACTCAAGTTTCCTTTAGATGCACAGGGATTAAAAACAGATATTTTAAAGTTGAAATATGGCGAGTGTTTTAACATAAAGTCCTGCAGAAGCAAGGTGTGCAGGAATACAGATAACAGCATAAGGACCATTTTAACAAAATAACTGTCCCTTCACAGATGAAGCCCTTAACCAAGTTAAAACCATTCAAATATTTTAGCAAAACATTCATATTTAACAGTTACATATATACAACTTATTTTATTCTTCAATTACATTTTGATAGCAGTGCCAGAACATCAGTGTATAGTGTGATACAAGGTTCATTTCTACCCATATGAACAAGGCATTTTTGAGTTAAAACATTGTATCATCATTAAGTTACACACCTGTATGATGCATTGTGTACATCTGACAGCAAAAAAATTAAACATATTACCAAACAGTAAATGGAAAATCCCAGAGAAGCATAACTAGAAATATACAGAAAAGTGATAAAATAAATTATACTTGGAGGATTATGATTATACTGTAATTCTATGTAAAACTCTGAACTTTCCTGATTTAGGCTGAAACCCATTGCTTGTTTATACTAAACTTAACATACTATACAGATGTGAAATTTCCAAACAAACCTAGTCCTGTAAGTTTTTTTTTTATAATACAAAACAGGACAATCACAGTCTCCCTCTGGTTAAAAAGAAAACATAAATGCAACACATGCACCCAATGAGGAAAACAAAAAGGTCACCTTTAATTTAAACATTACATACTGCAGAGAGAATTCAGGATTTTTTTTAAAGCCTTTAAAGAAGAATGATACTTAATGTATTGAACAAATTACTTACAATTTGTCATATACTGACTTTGTTCGCTACATGATAATCAGGTACCAACCCGGCAAATTTAAAATAATTTTTCACAAGATTAAATCTTGCTGTTTGTATGCCAAGTACAATGCTTCAAATTTAAACATCTACAGCAAGAATCATGCTGCAAACTACACTGGAACGTTATAAGCATTATGTGGTCAATTCCAGTATAACACTTTAAATGACCCTGAGCATAAAAACACAAGTTAACATGCTTTTAGATTAGAACAAAGTTAGAAAACAGAGAGCACAGGCGGTGCTGAAAAACCAGGGTGAGTAAAAACAACTACGCAGGTTGGAGTCACACTTTCTTGTAGTTGGATAAATATTTTAGATGTACTATTTCATAACTGGTCCTTATAGTTATTGATCTGTTGCTGCAGTTGAAAGTAGTAACAAGTTAATGGCAGTGGTAACAATTTACCAAATGACCAGGAAAGTTACAAAATGGTACAAAATGTAGATGCATGTTAACTGGTGGATATTAAATATGTATATATAAAGACTATCACTTACAGATATACCGTGAGAGTTGCACTAAACATTAAATCAAAATGACAGATGCCAGCTCAACTGATGCATGCAATGGTAATTTGTATATAACGTCTAATTTCTAGGAGATTACACACACATACTGTATATACATATACATATATATACATATATATATATACATACACACACACACACACACACACACACACACATAATATATATATATATATATATATACACACACACATATACACATATACATATATATGTATGTATGTATGTATGTATATGTACGTATATGTACACACACACATACATACACCCCACTTCCACATTTGCTAAACCTGAGATTTTTTTGGAAGCTCTTTCCATTGCTTTTATATTGTCGAATTAAAAAATAAAAATCTTGTTTTAGTGCTGTCAGTCACTTTTTCTCCAAAAAAACCATTACGATAACCAGCTTGTGTTCCAGCATAGTACTGGGCATCATTAGACAGTCTTACATGGGGAAAGAGCACTCTTGTGGTTAGGCAGCTAAACATAAAGCCTGGTTTTAATCCAAAAACCTCAATAGCTTTGAGGTACAATGTAAGAAACTATTCCAGCCGAGCCCAAAGCCATGATTGCTATGCAAGTGCAAAAACAGCACAAGAAAAAACATTACAACTTAAGTGCATGATTTTAAGCAGTTGGATTTTCACTATGTATTGTGTTCCCCAGTAAGGCAAAGAAAAGCTCTGGACTGAATATGCATGAAATAACAACCTTATTCCCCTTATTAAAAATAGTATTTATATATTTTTGTAACAAAAGCTAAAAATACAGAAAAGGAAAGGAAAAGTCTATGTAAACTTGTGCACAAATACAGAATAATCTGTCAGAAAGGCTGCACTTTTATTATGCTGCCTAAAATAAACCTTTTCCTTTTTCATTTAAAACAAACAAAATGCTGCTAAAGTACACTTATTTCAGCACCCCACCTGGAGGTGAACTTTACACACATTGGTTTCTAATTTGATCTATAAATAAAATGTAAACTTAATCATAATAATAATAATAATAATAACAACAGGAAAACAATTATTTTGGTTATTTTCAAGAAAAATAAACCTTGCAACACGGGCTTCACTGACTTAAAAAATAAAAATGTCTAAATAAGACGCAGTCTCAAAATTAAACTACAGTAAAGGACTAGTACTTGTTTAAGGTAAACAAATATGTAGTGCAGTTAAAATTCACCAAGTATTCCGTTACACCTGGCTGCTTGATTTCCAGAAAAGAACAAGCTCTCAATGATCAGTGTATATTTCGTTCACATTTAAAATACATGTTTTAATAAACATAATTTATGACATAAAATATTGCAGTGTTGGTAACAGTAGCATCTGCCTCAGATACAAACATTAGGAAAACAGGCTCACTTGATGTGGAATCACTCTATTTCACAGGTAAATTAAAATGTAGTTAAATGACAATCACGTGTATTCATAGCTATTGTTAACCTTAGTTTGGATACTACCATTAATAGCCTTTTCTGTCTTTGTGGTAAATTTACTTCAGATAAAGTAGGAAACGTGATTTAACAATGTCACGTGTAAATGCTCTTCCTATTCAATGATCAAAAATAAAAACTAAATTAAGAGTCCAAAATTATATCTACATTTGTTATCACCATTTTTGCAACCCAGTTAAGACAGAATGAAAATACAGTAATAAGGAATAATCAAAAACACAGAAAAGGAATCTTATAGGAATCAGATGCACACTAACTTTAAAATACATCACATTTTGGTACGTTCATTTTATATTACAGTATTAGCTAGCTCATTCTGTTTAAAGGGTACAGAACCACAGACAACCACATCATAGCTAATTCATCAAAGGGTTGAACTGAGGGGGAAAAAAAGTTGAATGATGTTGTATTTCACTGATTTGTACATTGCAGTTAAAAAAAAATGCACACATGCCATACACTCAGGCAGGTCAAGACTGCACTCTTCAGTTTGGTCTTGAGGCACTAAGCTCACTGGACTTTGGACATCAGTGCACTTGTAGTTATTCCCTGGATTTTTCAAAGTGACTAAACAAAGCCAGTCTTCAGATTTTAATGAGATTAATGCAAAAGGACCTTTATAGGGGGCAATGTGTTGATCCGGGGGGTTTGGAATGACTGAAATCTATTAGAACATAAAACTGCATACAAACAATTCCCTGCTTCTTATGTGTCTTCAAAAAGAAAGGATTGATCTGATTTGTCATAAATTGTTACAGGCCATTCTACTAAAATTACATCATATCATTGACTGAAGAAGATTCTTTCGGTTATGACAAAACAGCAGTCCACAGGCTTTCCCTATTAAAGTTTAATTATTTCAACTAGTTGTCTGTATGTAACAGGAGGTATTGAGAGAAGAGCCATTTAAAGAAAGTCCAGCACAATGTTTTTACATGATTTTGTTCATTTCTGAATGCATATATAAACTGCTTAATTAAAAAAGTATGATTGTTGCTTCAGCTAAATTATACCTGCAGTAAGTACATGTCTTTGAAAAATCAAGATTACACTTATGGCTAAGTAACCAAATCACATTACTTTAGAAGAATAAATGGTATTTGCAGGTAAACCTGCAAGAAGATATAGCTTCAGTATGCAGATATTGCACTATATAATATAAAACAAGAGTGATTTTTTGAAAAATGTATGATGTGAGAGAAAAGGCAAAATAAAACCACAGAAACTCTGTACACTACAAAAACCCCTAACACTTCAACATTAAGCAAATGCCTAAGAAATTCAACAGTACCCAGGCTATGCAGCATCACTTCTAATGATCTTTAACACAATGAAGACATAGAACTCCTCTATTAAATTCAAAGCTCTGTCTAAAGAAGAACAGATCCGTACTAAACTATTTAGTGTTTTAAGACTTCTAAGACACTTTCATCTTTGCTAGAAGGTCTCAAACTATGGTGTATCTTTTTGATTTAAATGTGAAATTTTAAGTATAAACAATCTGCATTTAAAAAAAAATATACCAACTAATTCTGAAAGGTGCAACTCTGATATTTAATTAATGCAAACAAATTCTGCAGGAAAAAGATTTTAAGTAGTTCAGTCTGGTTGAAAATGACTAGCAGTTACCATTAAACTAAATTCATTCTAGCCCTTAAAACACAAGTCTATTGCACTAGATACAGGGAAGTTAGTGCTGTTTGGTCCATAAAACTTTGATTTTGATACTGTACATGGCAGGAATGTGCCTTCTATTTGCCGTTCTCAAATCCAAATGAAACACCTGCTTAGCTACCAATGTAATAAAAGTTAAAAGTATATTTTTTGCCATAAGGAAGCAAATGATATTCATTCATTAACGTAATGTTCACCTGTTTATTATCAAAAAAAATAAAAGCATGGCATTGAAAAAGATCCATTATATTAAGCATTATAAGGGCAGCTTTGGAGTAAATGGTTGCAGTCAATAGTACAAGAGGTATATTGCTCAATGAATGTAATCTGCAGCTATCAAGAGGTTTAAGCAGCAAGTCCTTCTGCCCTTAACCATTACAGGGAGATAAAAAATGGGAATATGCACATAAACAGCTGGAAATAGTAAATGAGCAGTTGGAGAGGGCAAATGATCAGGTGACTATGTACTTGCCATGGAACTAGAATGGAAGAGAGCTGTTTATATGCAGTACATAAAAAACATTATTTTTTCTGTTTGTTCATCGATGCACGCATCCATACAATTTCTTAATTACTAATTCCAATTAAGTGTTAAACATAAATCCCCAAAAAAGACATGGGGTGGCTTATACTTTAAGGAATATCATCTGTGCAACTACAACCTTGAGTCTGAGTCAGCACTGTACTGTAGTACTAATGGCTGGAATGTTAAGAGGGGACACTATACAACGTCATTCATTATCAAATGCAATAGGCCTGTTGATATGTAATAGTTACCATCTGAGGGGGGAAAAAAAATATTTTAAACACTGGTTATATTTATAACTTTACGTTTTAGAATAAAAACACCATTGCCAATGAGCAGTGCCTTTCTTATAGAACAGGATGATGAGCATATTAGCTTTAGGAATCTTTCACTTTCTAGGAAAACATTTAAATGAGATGGGATTGGTTAGAACAATTCTGAAAACATTATGGAGAGAAACAACTGTAGGCTCCTGTCCTGTTATTACTTTCAGAAATGATTATAAAGTTTTCCAAAAAGTACTTTTTCCTTCTTTGCTTACCACCCTACAGCAGGAAAAACTTACAAAATTTTAAATTGCCTGAGCATAATCGACAATCTACTGGCAAACAAGGCAATGTATACATTAAAGTCAACATTTGATAAAGCTGCCATTTAAACTGTAAGCACATTCTGTTTAATTTATTTTCGTTCTATTGGTAAAAAGATGTAACCTGTGAAATATACAATTATAGGCTTAATATAACCATGCCAAATAAAGAAAAATCTAGAATCTAAACCAAAGAGCATGGGAAAGCATTTAAGTGATAAAAATGTGTCATTTAGGCACATATGGATAATAATTAACAAGGCATTTTATATCTGTTATGATAGAATACTAGGACAGAATGGCTGCAAGTACTGTACATATACTGCACCAGAAACAAGTCACTATGTGGGATCCCTGGGATCTTAGCAATTAAAAAATACTGCAGCAGTTCTTGGTTTTTCAGAGATAAAAAAAGACATAAATCATATCACTTAGGATTTCTAAAATACTATTTTACAACCTAAAATACCTGGCAACTACTATACAAGTTTGCTATACAAAGTCTGTAAGGCATGCTACCAAACTTCTTACTGGAGAATGCCTCAGAGTAGCATAGTTAGAGGCTTTTTTGGATAAACTATACCAATACAATCTGACATATACCCAATTTGTACTTATTACCGCAGACAATCTTAAGCAATTTTAGAAATAAAATGACAGACTGCAACTCTATATGAATTCCACAGGCAAACCATGCATTTCCTGCAAAACATTAACTGGTGTAGAATTTTTAAGACATCATTGAAAATTTTCTAGCTTTTTTTTTCATTTTGTCAAATAGTTACATCTTGAAAGACAATAATAATGAACTTAATTATTCCCCGATTCCTCTTTTTTATCCTGTTAACATAATGCTCTCCTCTATGACATGACCGTTCTTAAAACGTGAGTTTGCCAGGTCAGCTAAGACAAGTAAAGCTGATCAAAAACAGTAAGGCCATTCAGTCACTGGTGAAAACAAAAGGTTCTAGCAGTAGAACTGAGGTATTGTTTAAGAGTAATGGTCTATACCAATGAATAGAATATTCTATACCAAAAAGGCATTTGTTGCCTCTGAATCTTATCTTCTCAAAAAGTAACTTTTTGCTCAAAATTTAAAGAGTCAGATTTTATCCCAGATGGTGCTGCTGATATGTTTGGCCTTCGATATCTGAATCAAAAATACACTTTTGTTATTATGCTAAATCCCCACTTTAGCAATGTGACCATTGATAAGATGTAAAGTTGTTTGCTCAAAATGACTACAATGAAAACAACAGATTATGTAAATAACATCATATATAGAGTTCCACTGATCTCGCCAGCAAGGATATAAAATAAAAGCAGTCACTAACATAGAAAAATAATATTCTTTAAAAATAACTAAATGGGATAAATTAACTAGGGTCATGAACACAAGTAACTGATGATTAACATTTCACAAATCATTTTAAAGATTTATAATAAAAAAATTGTTTCTTGGCATCTTTTGATATTATACTGGTTTAAATTTTACTTTGTAAAACTCATGCCCATACATAAGTTAAAGAAACGGTTGAAAAATAGTAACTAATCTGCAAAGACAAGGAGATTGGAAGGACTTAAAGTATTACCATGTACATGATTCCCATTTTCACACCCTTCTCTCATTGTTATAACAGACATACCAGGCAAGATGAATTGTTGAATGTTCTACAGTTCATTTTTACCACCCAAAGAAAAGAAAAATGGTAATAGATTAATAAATTCCGTCCTGCCTGAGTTGCCTGAAATTTCTTTAAATAAGAAAGTGTTCCAGCTCAAAGTAAATAAAGATCCTCTTCACTTGGCTTTGTTTATTTTATCCAATAAAAACAAACAAAAAAAACCCCCAAAAAAAACAAAAAAAACAAAAAACTTGTGAACATTTAAGACAAGAAGGATCCAATGTGCAATTCAGTCACATTCAAGTCTCTGGTGGTTAAGAAACATATTTTTAACCAATTGTATTGTATAAAAGTAGCATTATTTGTTTCGCGCTGTATTCTTCTTCCTTTTTCGTTTAAAGAAGCAACAGCACCTGTGGAATATAAAACAAGTATAAGAATTTGGCTTTTTCTGGAACTCACACATTTAAAAAAACTAAGTACAGTGATAAATATACTTTAAAACTTAGATGAATGTAACTTGCAATAACTAAAAACATCTGATAATACTAAAGCTCTCCAAAATAAATGGATCAACAATAAAATTCACAAACATAAAAAACTGCATGGCTCAAAATAAGAGCTTTTTAGTGGATGCTTCAGTGAGTTTTCTAAATGAAAAAAAAAAAAAAAAATCACACTCAATTGTATGAATTCATAATTTCTTCATTACTTTATACCTCATGATATACAAGCAAAACCCAACATGCTATGTAAACGGTAAACACCACCTGTCCATGAAAAGACCTTAAAACATTTTTGTGTGAATACTTGCAAGGATCATTATGCAACTACCTTTGCTACAGTTTTCCTTCTTACATAACACTTAAAATTAGCATAAACTCCTACATTTGATTAGTTTTGTGCAGCTACTTTTTCAAAGTAGTGAGCTAATCCCACTCTGCCTGCACCTCATTTTTTAAAATTAAGTTTAAATTAACCCATCTGTCACGAATATCTACATTTTGGACATACCATCTGAAGTCTTTAAATATCTCAGCATGTTTACCACAGAAAATAGAAATGATCTTTTATGAAAATGCAATCTCCTTAGTGTATGACTGAACATACATTACGCGAATGACAAATGTTAAAGACTATAATAACAAAACTAAGCACAAACACTTAAGCTATAGCTAAACATCTTTATACACATACATACACACACATACTCCCCCTGTATTGGTAAACGGGCCTATGTTGATTTAAAGGGTTTGGGGATGTGACATGTTTCAGTTGTTAAGCAAGCGGTTTCTACAGAGCGCAAAAAATGGTGACGGATTGGGGACGGTTGGAGGTAGAGTACCACTATGCAGTTGTAAAATCAAATAAATAATTCCAATTTATGCAAAATGAGTCCCAACAGAACAGAAAATAAATGTAAATACCCTCCTGCTGTATACATAACTAAACAAAATGCATAAAGAATTGAAAGCAAACGAAAAAGAAATAAAATGACTGAGAAAAATACTTTTGTCGTCAGGTCTGCGAAGTCACAGCATTTGTTGTGTTGTTGTAGACATGAGCATGATGGCAAAAATTGAATGCCATCATGAAAAATCCCATCCATGAGGCACAATCTTGGAGCACTTTTAGCCACGTTTACCTCCGTGGGGTCTTTTTGCCCACTCCTATTAAGCAATTCATTGCAACCATTTAATGTACTCGTAATTTTGCATTTATTTATTTACTAATCAACTGACTGATTGATTGGTTATATTATCTGGCCTGTGAGTCTGTAACCTTATTTTATAGGTTTCGGCTATGGTATGCATCTGAACTTTCTCATCGGAATAACAAAGTTTACCAAATCTAATTTGAGAAAAATTACCACTTGAACAAATATACACTTTTGAATCATTCATGTGTAAGTGTTGTGAAAAAAAAAACTTTACATTTGCCAAACAGCACATGGCACACTGAGAAAACTCATAAAAAAATATATACACATCGGCCAGGACAATTTAGTGCTACCTGCTGGTTTAACATCATGTCTTTATGCTGAAAGGAACTCCTGTTAAGAATAGAGCAACAGTTCAACTGCTGTTACTGCTGAATTACTTATTTTAAAACAATGCACATACACATAACATGTTAACAGTTACGATAAAATGTGTTTTCCTTTAGACAACAAACTTGCCTTCTGGAAACTAAGAACAAGATGTAAAGAGAACTGTACAAATATTAAAAGTAATGGCTATTAAACATCTTCCCACAGATGCATGTGTTAAAATATCAAGCAAGCTATATAACTTACAAATAGACTTAAGAATAGTTCATGTGAAACTTCTTTTCACACATCTACTCAAATATTACTACTTAGCTTCAGTACAAGTAAAAATCTGGTAATTCTTGATGAGATGGTAGACGAAGAACATGTATATCTGTCATGTGCCACATTTACACTACAGACACTAAAGATAAACTGAATTAGGTGGTGAACAATTGTGAAGTTAGGTTGCCAGGATTAATTAATGCTATGAGTATTTGGTACAGTTGAGCAAAGGTGGTGTCAATAATAAATGAAAGTTAAATTTTGAAATAGCAGCATATTTTCACCAAGTACTAATGTCACACCTTATAATACTAATATTAATACAATAAAACCTTTATTATCAGTCAGGGGTCGAGACCAAGGTTGTGAGGATAAGAGAAAAGACGGATAACAGAACAGCTACTTTAAAAATGATATAGAGTAGATTTGTTTAGTGAATAGTCGTATTTATTTGCAATTGAATTTACAACACAAGAGAACATTAACATAAATACATTAACATTACCGTCAGTGGTTTTCATTTTCAGCACGATTTTCAAATGATTGTTCATGGTTGTTCTTCCTACTCCATAAATTGAAGCAATACTTGAAGCACTTTTGCCGTTTTCTAAACGTTTAATAATTTCAGTTTTTGTGACAATTCCAACACCACATGTTTACGTTTATCAGCCATAACAATGGCTGGGTAACTTACACTCTGATTTCAAAATGTGGACTGACACGTGGTGCTGGGGACTAACACTACGGGCTAGTAGAAGGGAGAGCTGTTCCAACATGAAGAGCCCACAGCGTACCACACAGCAGTAGTAGTAGTACAGTAATAGGTAGGTGCTGGTGTGCACTTTGTTTTGGCCCTGATGGCTAAAATTAAGGGAGCAAACTGTATAGAAAAGGGTAAATAAACAAAATGTCAAAAATATTTTAGCATTTAATACTATGGTAAAGAGTACAAATACTAATAAATTTCTCAGAAATACATGTTTAAGGCCAAAAAAAAATGAAAGAAGATATTAAATCTATTGTAAGTAAGATGCAATGATTGCAAAAGTGGTTTGAATAAAAGCCTGTATGAAGACCCCAGGGACTGAACAAAAAAAAAAAAAAAAATTACGTAAAGCTTTCAAAATAATTACCGGGGGACTGAAGATTTGATCTTGAGCAGATATTTGACAAATGAAATTTAACATAAGCATAGGAGTTACACAATGAAAGTGGAAAACCAATTGATATAATCACACAGTGTTGCAGAGGTGTTGAAAACATGACAGTTCACCTTACAAAAAAATCTTTTAAGTACTACTGGATTTATCAAAGTCATAATCAGACAGTGAACAAACGCAATTAATCAGCCAATAAGATATCACCTTACATAGCACGCTGATCCGATTGCAAAACAAAGTTTGTAATTAACCAGTACAGTTTACTTTTAATGTCTTACTTGCAACAATGAGTGCAATAACAAAAGTCGAAGTAGAAGCAACAAAATTGAATAAAGGAGTGCATGGTTAACACTTTCTGGGCAGGATTCAACAAAAGTCATTATCAAGGGTAGAAAGCTAAATGTCAAGAAAGGCCAAGTGGTGTATACTCTTTGGTTTTATCTGCTAGATGGTAGCAAGGCCACAGACAAATGGAGCCCTGCACACATTCACATTTGTTTTCTTTACAGTACATCATTTAAAGAGGAGGAAAAAAAAGCACAAATCCAGAGACTTGAAACAATTGCGTTACTTGTATGACTTTTTAATCCAAGTAAACTTTACAGGTTGGACATGTAGATTGTAGTCAACCAGGTACACAGGTATATATCTTTCAGTGTTACTTTTGTATTAGAATTGTGATATTTTAGAAAGCACAGTTTGGTTTATGACTAAATAAAAATTCAGTGCTTTCAGATAGAAAAGTGTGAGGTCCTTACAATATACTTTGTTACTGTTTTTAACTTGAATTGGAGGAAAAAAGAAATAATTACCAAAAAAAAAGTGTTAAGTTGAATGTGTGCTAGACAAATTAAGTAAATTTTATTGTGTCCATTAGTGCAGCGAGCACACAAACAGAACATTCATCCATTCATTTAGTGACTCTGTTTAATTCTTCTATAGAACTGGGTACCCGAGTCTGTCAATGCAGCTCATAAGTTCAATAAATTTACTAAGTAAAACTTTGGGATGTAGGAAGGAACTGGAATACCCAGAGAAAAACTAATGCAAACAAGGTGGTGGTGACGGTTGTGGTAGCTGTAAAACAATGCAAGAATACTAACATGCAATACACAATGACTCGACTAGAACCTGAATTTACCCCGGGATCAATAAAGTATTCATCTATCTATCTAGAGTCTGAACCTAGACTTCTGGAGACTTAAGGCAGCAGATTTCCTCAAATTCAGTTCATGTAATTAAAAACATGAACAGGGGGAAAACTGCAGTTATTCTATCATCATGGAAAAATGAATAAACTACAATAATAAATGAATATTTTCTGAAAATACTATATCAATCTCACTTTAATAAATTTAGAATTTTTAAAAAATATTTATTCAGCTGTTGAGCATTCCCATGTATCTTCTATATCTGCCTTGTCCAATTCAAAGTTCAGTGACGGGACTATAGCCTTTAGGTAAAAGACATGACTGAACCCTGGATAAAATGTGAGTTCATTACAAGACTCACTCCTGAATACACCAAAAACCACTCTCACAGGGATAATATAAAATCCACAGTCTACCACCTATTGCAGATGTCATTGGGGTGTGAAAGATAAACACACAAAAATAGAGAGAAAATGTGAGGCAGAAAAATGAACCATTAACCACTGTGCAGTCAACAATTAATAAACGATTACATATACTGCATTTACAAGTGAAAATTGTTAAAGAATTTGTCAATTTTGCCTTAGTATTTTAAAATTCAGCCATTTTCAGTCTATACTGCTAAATAGAAATTTGATCCCAACTGCTGTCAATCTATTATAGATTTGTAACTTTAAAATTATTATAATTAATATTTTAGTACACAGCAGCATTTATTTTACAAAGATTACTATTTTCAGCTCTACATCACTTTGTCAAAAACTCAAAAGCGTAAAACTAATGTAAAATACACTATCAAATAGACTAAAACTTACAGAAATACGAAAAATAAATACTATCAATGTCATACATTGAACAATTGAGAACTAAAATTATTATTGATTTAGCATGTTCATTTTCAACATCACTGTTGCTGCCCTTATACATACAGTGCATCCGGAAAGTGTTTACAGCGCATCACTTTTTCCACATTTTGTTATGTTACACCCTTATTCCAAAATGGATTAAATTCATTTTTTTCCTCAGAATTCTACACACAACACCCCATAATGACAACGTGAGAAAACTTTACTTGAAGTTTTTGAAAATTTATTGAAAATAAAAAAAAAACCAAACTGAGAAATCACATGTACATAAGTATTCACAGTCTTTGCTCAATACTTTATCGATGCACCTTTGGCAGCAATTACAGCCTCAAGTCTTTTTGAATATGATGCCACAAGCTTGGCACACCTATCCTTGGCCAGTTTCGCCCACTCCTCTTTGCAGCACCTCTCAAGCTCCATCAGGTTGGATGGGAAGCATCGGTGCAAAGCCATTTTAAGATCTCTCCGGAGATGTTCAATCGGATTCAAGTCTGGGCTCTGGCTGGGCCACTCAAGGACATTCACAGAGTTGTCCTGAAGCCACTTCTTTGATATCATGGCTGTGTGCTTAGGGTCGTTGTCCTGCTGAAAGATGAATCGTCGCCCCAGTCTGAGGTCAAGAGCGCTCTGGAGCAGGTTTTCATCCAGGATGTCTCTGTACATTGCTGCAGTCATCTTTCCCTTTATCCTGACTAGTCTCCCAGTTCCTGCCACTGAAAAACATCTCCACAACATGATGCTGCCACCACCATGCTTCACTGTAGTGATGGTATTGAGTGGTGCCTGGTTTCCTCCAAACGTGACGTCTGGCATTAACACTAAATAGTTCAATCTTTGTCTCATCAGACCAGAGAATTTTGTTTCTCATGGTCTTATAGTCCTTCAGCTGCCTTTTGGCAAACTCCAGGCGGGCTGCCATGTGCCTTTTACTAAGGAGTGGCTTCCGTCTGGCCACTCTACCATACAGGCCTGATTGGTGGATTGCTGCAGAGATGGTTGCCCTTTTGGACAGTTCCCTTCTCTCCACAAAGGACCTCTGGAGCTCTGACAGAGTGACCATCGGGTTCTTGGTCACCTCCCTGACTAAGGCCCTTCTCCCCTGATCACTCAGTTTAGATGGCTGGCCAGCTTTTGAGAGTCCTGGTGATTTCAAATTTCTTCCACTTACGGATAATGGAGGCCACTGTGCTCATTGGGACCTTCAAAGCAGCAGAAATTTTTCTGTAACCTTCCCCAGATTTGTGCCTTAAGACAATCCTGTCTCGGAGGTCTACAGACAATTCCTTTGACTTCATGCTTGGTTTGTGCTCTGACATGAACTGTCAACTGTGGGACCTTATATAGACAAGTGTGTGCCTTACCAAATCATGTCCAATCAACTGAATTTACCACAGGTGGACTCCAATTAAGCTGCAGAAACATCTCAAGGATGATCAGGGGAAACAGGATGCACCTGAGCTCAATTTTGAGCTTCATGGCAAAGGCTGTGAATGCTTATGTACATGTGCTTTCTCAATTTTTTTTATTTTTAATAAATTAACAAAAATCTCAAGTAAACTTTTTTCACACTGTCATTATGGGGTGTTGTGTGTAGAATTCTGAGGAAAAAAATGAATTTAATCCATTTCGGCATTAAGGCTGTAACATAACAAAATGTGGAAAAAGAGTAAATCACTACTAAAATGCAACGCTGAATTCCAGCTTCATTTACAACAACAGACTTCTGCAACTCATTTTAAATCTCAAAGACCCTCGTAACAATGTCCGTAAGAAGTGTTCTTATTATTCAGGAAATAAGATTACAGTAACTGGAAGAGGTACACAGCACAGAAGTGATTTCATATATTCACCCCCATATTATAAAAATTAAGTAAACTGGGCTCTGAGGAATACAGTATGTGATACCTAGAAGTATGCTTACTGCTATAAGAATTTTAAGTTGTTTAGAATACTACTTTGATTTCATTTTTTAAAATATCTATTACAGTACATAACTTTTCAGATGGATTTCAATTTACATTTACAGCTGGTGATCCACTTATTTCTCCTTGATTTCTGATTAATTCTAGGGTTGCAATAACAAACAGGATGAATGTTTTCTGTAATGACTTTAGTTTTTACTTAGTATATATTGATTTTTTTTGTTTCCTTTTTATTAAGCATGGTTCAATGTAGAGACTGCAAGAAAATGGTAAAATGAGTGTCTGCTAATAAGAATGGTATTACCAAGCCTTGTCAAATGAGAAATGATGGGGGTTTTGCAAACATGATAAAAGTTTAAATAACTTTTCCCTTAGTATGTGTTTTGTTAACAAAAAACATTTTCAATGTAGGTAAAATAGTATAGAAAGTAACTTTTCTTTCTTCGTAATTAATTGATGGGGGTGGGATTTTATACATTAGACAGGTACATTCACACTCCATAAGGACTATATCGCTGATGTAGATGTAAGCATTGGTGGAGTACCCCATTGAAGAGTCCTGCCTCCTTTTCTGTTCACCTTGGACTATTAACAAAACACCAGGTCATGTCACTTATAGAAATTCTCTAATGATTCTGCACTAATGAGGTTTATGTTAGTAAAGGGGTGGAGGCATGAGACAGATTATAGGAGTCAGATGGAGAACTTTTCTTCTGGGTGCAATAAGAGCTGTTTGGCCAACCAAATTAAAAAGGTATTTAAGAAGGCAGGCTCAGTTATGGGTTGCAATCTCAAGCAACTTGAGGAACAATGCCGCACACCACTTCTATGACATATTACCTTTTAAGTACTTGAATAGAAATGTGTTAGTACTTACTGAAATACACCTTTATAATGCCTTATTTATGACTAATCCATTATCTTTAGCCAAGTCATAAGTTTTCTTCTTTTTCTGTAATTCTTGTATTTATTTGAGAGGTGGTGGTGTTTGTTATATTTCTGTAAAAAGCAAAATCCCATGTGGAACAAATAAAGTAATATCTGGCTATTTATAGTAGACTACATTTTGGCAATAGACCTCAAATGACCTGTTTGTTTTGATTGAGTAAGAATCTCTGACTGAGGCTCTAAAGATGTACAAAACCACCTGAGAGGCGTGGAGGTTTTATGGAATTTACAGTGCATAAAATCTCATCATCTTCTTCTTTCGGCTGCTCCCGTTAGGGGTTGCCACAGCGGATCATCTTCTTCTATATCTTTGTCCTCTGCATCTTGTTCTGTTACACCTATCACCTGCATGTCCTCTCTCACCACATCCATAAACATTCTCTTAGGCCTTCCTCTTTTCCTCTTCCCTGGAAGCTCTATCCTTAGCATCTTTCTCCCAATATACTTAGCATCTCTCCTCTACACATGTCCAAACCAACGTAATATCGCCTCTGACTTTGTCTCCCAACCGTCCAACTTGAGCTGACCCTCTGATGTACTTGTTTCTAATTATATCCATCCTTGTCACACCCAGTGCAAATCTTAGCATCTTTAACTCTGCTACCTCCAGCTCTGTCTCCTGCTTTCTGGTCAGTGCCACCATTTCCAATCCATATAACATAGCTGGTCTCACTACCGTCCTGTAGACCTACCCTTTAACTCTTGCTGATACTTGTCTGTCACAAATTGCTCCTGACACTCTTCTCCACTCATTCCAACCTGCCTGCACTCTTTTACACCTCTCCTCCACAATTCCCATTACTCTGTGCTAAAAAATAAAATCTCCTTATACTGTACATTGTTAAAGTTTTTGAATATAACCAAACCAAAGCAAACTCCAGCAGCATTTCAGAGATTTATTTCACATATCTGAAATTTTCAGGTTAAACAGACTGCTCACTTAACTATTCACAGTAACAGGCATTTTAAGCAAGGGTGCCCAAACTTGTGCATGCCACTGTAGCTGTGTATTTTGGGTCGTTATCCTGTTGGAGGATCCATGACCTGTAACTGAGATTGAGCTTTCTGACATGTTTTGCTCCAGAATATCTTGATAGCCTTGATATTTCATTGTTCCCTGTACAGACTCAAGGCACCTTGTGACAGATGCATTAAAGCTGCCTCAAAACATAACCGAGCTTCCTCCACAGTTCACTTTCACATGAGGTATGGTATTCTTTTATTTGAAAGCTTAATTTTTCATGTGTGGACATAGAGCTGGAGTGACTTGCAAAAAGATCCAGTTTTTCCCATTTGTCAAAAGGACATTCTACCAGAAGCATTATCGTTTGTCAATATGCAGTTTAGCAAATTCCAGTCCAGCTTTTTTATGCTTCTTTCAACAGTGGAGTCCTCCTGGGTCAACTTGCGCTGAGCCCACAGTCATTCAAAATGTGACAGATGGTGCAATCAGACACTGATGGATCTTGACCTTGGAGTTCAGCTTGTAGCTCTTTGAAAATTGTCCTCTGCTTTTTGTCCAACATTCTCACTATCCTTCTGCCTATTCTGGGGTTGATTTTCCTCTTGTGGCCACATTCAGGGAGGTTGTCTACAGTCCCGTAAACCTTAAATGTCTTAATATTATTCGCAACTGTTGTCACAGGATCATCATGCTGCTTTGAGATAGTCTTATAACCTTTGCCTTTTAATAGGCTTGTTTATATTTTATTTTCAGATCTCCTCAGACAACTCTCTCCTTTGATTTCTCTGGTCCATGTTCAGTGTGAGACACATGATGATGCCAAACAACAGAGAGACTATTTTTCTCCATTTAAATAGGCTGAATATCTGATTGTATTATTGGACACATGTGTGATCCTAATAAAGAAAACAGCAAGTATGCAAAAATCACTTGAATCCAATTTTTTATGATCTTTTTTGGGGAACCAACCAATATATCGGGGTCATTTTAAAATATCTTTGTAGTACTAAGCAGTAATTTATCTCTTTTCACACTTGCTTTTGTTTAATGAGATTATCAGAATCATGCAGGTATACATGGGAAAACTGCATTTCATTTAATCACTTTTCAGAATGCATACAGAACATTTTCAATGAGGTCAAAAAGGTAGCAAAAGAATTGTCCACATCTGTATAATCCATTTATCTAACTCAATGCCACTACCATGGATATTCCTCCAAGAGTTATTAATACTTCAGTTTTTTTTGATAAACAGGTAGGTAGATATACCAGAATAAAGAGAACGGACAAATGAGAGGGAATATTCATTTTGACTATTTTTCTGAAAAAGGCTATTGAAATTGGACATTGCTATAATTAAAGTATAATTTTAACTTAAATTGGAATAACTTAATTTAAATCAAAATTAGGGGTAAAAGAAATATCAAAATACCTAATTCCATGTCCTCCCCCAAGTGACAGGGAAACACAAAACTAACACTAATGGGAAAAAAAGAATTTAATCTATAAAAATACTCAATGACAAGAATCCCTCAATAAGTTTATCTGTAAGAAAGTTCTATAACATTCTTAATATGTACTGTACATTCAAGTGATATATTTTCATACCTAAAATGCACTTTAAATATTAAAGCTCATTATGGAAGTCAAAAGTGCCTTGATCATGGGAAAGGCCCTATATAAAAAAAAAAAATATATTATTATTGTTAAATGGCAAAAGGTTTATATCTTCACACAAATTTATGGCTATTTTCTACATAAAGTATGGCGATCTTGTTGCATATAAGATGTATAGATTTCTTCTTATATAGAATTCACTTTCATTCACAGGAGGGCTGGGCAATACATAGAAATTTTAAAATATACTGAGATATAAATAGAGCGGGATACAGATTGAAGCAGCATCATTTATATTGGGTTTAAATAAAGTTCAGGTTTATTCTTGCGGAAAGCCTTTTCTCTTATCCTTCACTGTCTGCTCCAGGCTTCACTGCTGTGCTCTACTAGCAGCTGCCACTCCCATTCGCATAGATGCAAAAA